>NC_142806.1:43677633-43980312 GCF_049724085.1 Artemia sp. Qi Xiang Cuo
TTGTGTGTGTGTGTAATTTTTTGTTTGTTTGTAAGTTTTTGTGTGTGTGTGTAAGTTTTTGTGTGTGTGTGTAAGATTGTGTGTGTGTGTAAGTTTTTGTGTGCTTGTAAGTTTTTGTGGTTTTGCAAGTTTTTTTTGTGTGTGTAAGTTTTTGTGTGTGTGTGTATTTTTTTGTTGTCTGTTAAGTTTTTGTGTGTGTGTAAGATTTTGTGTGTGTTCGTTTGTGAGGTTATTTTTGAGTGTAAGTTTTTGTTTGTGTGTTAGTTTTTGTGTGTGTGTAATTTTTTGTTTGTGTGTTAGTTTTTGTGTGTGTGTATGTTTTTGTGTGGGTTTAAGTTTTTTTGTGTGTGTAAGTTTTTATGTGTGTGTATGTTTTTGTGTGTTTGGGTCAGTTTTTGTGTATCGGTTAGTTTTTATCTGTATGTCAGTTTTTGTGTGTGTGTAAGTTTGCTTGTTTCATTTAGTTTTTGTGTTTGTGTATGTTTTTGTGTGTTTTTGAAAGTTTTTGTGTGTGTGTAAGTTGGTTTTTGTTTGGGTAAGTTTTTGTGTATGTGTAATTTTGTGTGTGTATTTGTAAGTTTTGTGTGTGTATGTAAGTTTTTTTGTTTATGGGTAAGTTTTTTTGTGTGTTTAAGTTTGTGTGTTTTTTTTAGTTTGTGTTTTTGTGTATGTTTTTGTGTTTGTTTTAGTTTTTGTGTTTTTGATATTTTGTGTGTGTGTGTATTTTTTCGTGTTTTTGTTTGTTTTTTATTTCTTGCAAGTTTTTGTGTGTGTGTAAGTTTTTGCTTGTGCTTAAGTTTTTGTGGGTGTGTTTAAGTTTTTGTGTGTGTAAGTTTTTGTTTGTGTGTTTAAGTTTTTGTATGTGTGTGTGTAATTTTTTGTGTGTGTGTAAGTTTTTTTGTGTGTGTGTGTAAATTTGCGTGTGTGAGTTTGTTTGTGTGTGCGTGTTTCAGTTTTTGTGTGTGTGTAAGTGTTTATATGTGTGTAAGTTTTTGTGTGTGTGTGTAAGTTTTGTGTGTATGTGTAATTTTTCTTGTGTGTGTAAGATTTTGTGTGTGTGTGTGTGTAAGTTTTTTTGTGTGTGTAAGTTTTTGTGTGTGTGTGTAAGTTTTTGTGTGTGTGTGTGTTATTGTTTTTGTTTGTGTAAGTTTTTTTGTGTGTGTAAGTTTTTGTGTGTGTGTATTTTTTTGTATGCGTGTCTGTTTTTGTGTGTGTGTCAGTTTTTGTGTGTGTGTAAGTTTTTGTGTGTGTGTAAGTTTTTGATTTTTTGTCATTTGTTGTTTGTGTGAAAGTTTTTGTGTGTGTGTGTAAGTTTTTGTGTGTGTGTAAGTTTTTTGTGTGTGTGTAAGTTTTTGTGTGTGTGTAAGTTTTTGTGTGTGTGTACGTTTTTGTGTGTGTGTAAGTTTGTTGTGTGTGTGTGTGTAAGTTTTTGTGTGTTGTGTAAGTTTGTGTGTGTGTGTGTGTAAGTTTTTGTGTGTGTGTAAGTTTTTTTGTGTGTGTAAGTTTGTGTGTGTGTGTGTATGTTTTTGTGTGTGTGTAAGTTTTTTTGTGTGTGTCATTTTTTTTGTGTGTGTCAGTTTTTGTGTGTGTGTTTTTGTTTTTGTGTGTGTGTAAGTTTTTGTGTGTGTGTAAGTTTTTGTGTGTGTGTAAGTTTTTGTGTGTGTGTGTGTAAGTTTTTGTGTGTGTGTTATAGTTTTTGTTTGTGTGTAAGTTTTTGTGTTTGTTTGTTTTTGTCTGTGTCTTAGTTTTTGTGTTTGTGTAAGTTTTTGTGTGTGTGTAAGTTATTGTGTGTGTGTAAGTTTTTGTGTGTGTGTGTGTTAGTTTTTGTGTGTTGTGTAAGTTTTTGTGTGTGTGTGTGTAAGTTTTTATGTGTGTGTGTAAGTTTTTTGTGTGTATGTAAGTTTTTGTGTGTGTGTAAGTTTGTGTGTGTGTGTGTGTAAATTTGTGTGTGTAAGTTTTTGTGTGTGTGTGTAAGTTTTTGTGTGTGTCTAAGTTTTTGTGTGTGTGTGTAAATTTTTTTGTGTGTGTAAGTTTCTGTGTGTCTGTGTTTGATTTTGTGTGTTTATGTAAGTTTTTTTGTGTGTGTAAGTTTTTGTGTGTGTGTGTAAGTTTTTGTGTGTGTGTAAGTTTTTGTGTGTGTGTGTAAGTATGTGGGCGTGTTTTTTAGTTTTTGTGCGTATTTGTAAGTTTGGGGGCGTGGGTACAAGTTTTTGTGTGTGTGTAATTTTTTTTGTGTGTGTATGTTTTTGTGTGTGTGTTAGTTCTTTTGTTTTTGCAAGTTTTTGTGTGTGTGTAAGTTTGTGTGTGTGTGTGTAAGTTTATGGATGTATGTGTAAGTTTTTTTTGTGTGTGCAAGTTTTTGTGTGTGTTTAATTTTTTTTGTGTGTGTAAGTTTTTGTGTGTGTTTAAGTTTTTGTGTGTGTGTAAGTTTTTTGTGTGTGTGTAAGTTTTTGTGTTTGTTTGTAAGTTTTTGTTTGTGTGTTAGTTTGTGTTTTAGTGTAAGTTTTTGTGTGTGTATTTTTGTGTGTTTTTTCAAGTATTTTTGTGTGTTTTTTTTTTTTTGTTTTTGTATGTTTTTTTTGTTGTGTTTTTTTAAGTTTTTGTTTGCGTGTAAGTTTTTGTGTGTGTGTGTAAATTGATTTGTGTGTTTAAGTTTTTGTGTGTGTGTAATTTTTTTTGTATGCTTAAGTTTTTTTGTGTGTGTAAGTTTTGTGTGTGTGTAAGTTTTTGTGTGTGTGTGTGTAAGTTTTTGTGTGTGTGTAATTTTGTGTGTGTGTTTAAGTTTTTGTGTGTGTTTAAGTTTTTTTTTGTGTGTAAGTTTTTTTGTGTGTTTTATTTTTTGTGTGTGTGCAAGTTTTTGTTTTTTTAGGTTTTTTTGTGTGTTTGAGTGTTTGTGTGTGTTTTTTAGTTTTTGTTTGTGTGTAATTTTTTGTGATTGTGCAAGTTTTTGTTTTTGTGTGAATTTTTTTTTGTGTTTAAGTTTTTGTGTGTGTGTAAGTTTTTGTGTGTGTGTGTAAGTTTTTTTGTGTGTGTTATGTTTTTGAGTGTGTGTAAGTTTCTGTGTGTGTGTAAGTTTTTGTGTGTGTGTAAGTTTTTTAGTGTGTGTTAGTTTTTGTGTGTGTGTGTAAGTTTTTGTGTGTGTGTGTTAGTTTTTGCGTGTGTGTAAGTTATTGTGTGTGTAAGTTTTTGTGTGTGTGTAAGTTTTTGTGTGTGTGTAAGTTTTTGTGTGTGTGTAAGTTTTTGTGTGTGTTTAAGTTTTGGGTGTGTGTAAGTTTTTTGTGTGTGTGTGTAAGTTTTTGTGTGTCTGTAAGTTTTTGTGTGTGTGTACGTTTTTGTGTGTGTGTTTAAGTTTTTGTGTGTTTGTAAGTTTTTGTGTGTGTCTAAGATTGTGTGTGTGTGTGTAAGTTTTTGTGTGTGCGTGTAAGTTTTTGTGTGTATCTCTGTTTTTGTGTATGTGTAAGTTTTGTGTGTGTGTATGTAATTTTTTTTCTGTGTGTAAGTTTTTTTGTGTGTATAAGTTTTTTTTTGTGTGTCAGTTTTTGTCTGTGTGTAAGTTTTTGTGTGTATGTAAGTTTTTGTGTGTGTGTGTAAGTTTATTTGTGTGTGTGTAATTTTTTTTGTGTGTGTATAAGTTTTTGTGTGTGTGTAAGTTTTTGTGTGTGTGTAAGTTTTTTTGTGTGTCTAAGTTTTTTGTGTGTTGTGTAAGTTTTTGTGTGTGTGTTAGTTTGTATGTGTTTGTAAGTTTCTTTTGTGTGTGTGTGTAAGTTTTGTGTGTGTGTGTAAGTTTTTGTGTGTGTGTGTGTAAGTTTTTGTGTGTTTAAGTTTTTTTTTTCTGTGTAAGTATTTGTGTGTAGTGTAAGTTTTTGTGTGTGTGTAAGTTTTGTGTGTGTGTGTTAGTTTTTGTGTGTGTGTGTAAGTTTTTGTTTGTGTGTGTAAGTATTTTTGTGTGTGTTTGAGTTTGTGTGTGTGTGTGTGTATGTTTTTGTGTGTGTGTAAGTTTTTGTGTGTGTTTAAGTTTTTATGTGTGTGTAAGTTTGGGTGTTTGTGTGTAAGTTTTTGTGTGTGTGTGTTATTTTTTTTGTGTGTGTGTAAGTTTTTGTTTGTGTATGTAAGTTTTTTTGAGTTTTTTATTTTTTGTGTTTTTATAAGTTTTTTTGTGTTTTTAATTTTAGGTTTTTTTGTTAGTTTTTGTGTGTGTGTAAGTTTTGTGTTTGTTTGTGTAAGTTTTTATGTTTGTTAGTTTTTTTGTGTGTTTAATTTTTTGGTGTTGATTAATTTTTATTTAATTGTTGATTATGTGTGTTTTTGTTAGTTTGTGTTTTTGTGTTAGTTTTTTTTTTTGTTTAATTTTTTTTTGTGTGTGTTTATTTTTTTGTTTTTGTTTAATTTTTTGTGTGTGTGTAATTTTTTTTGTGTGTAAGTTTTTGCGTGTGTGTAAGTTTTTGTGTGTGTGTGTAAGTTTTTTTTTGTGTGTATAAGTTTTTTTGTGTGTGTAAGTTTTTGTGTGTGTTTAATTATTTGTTTGTGTGTGTAAGTTTTTGTGTGTTTGTTTATTTTTGTGTGTGTTTAATTTTTTGTGTGTGTATAAGTTTTTGTGTTTTTTTAATTTTTTGTGTGTGCGTTTGTTTTTTTGTGTGTGTTTTTTTGTGTGTGTGTAAGTTTTGTGTGTGTTTTTTTAAGTTTTTTTGTGTGTTTTTGTTTTTTTTTGTGTGTATGTTTCTTTTTGTGTTTTAGTTTTTGTGTGTGTGTAAGTTTTTGTGTGTGTGTAATTTTATGTGTTTGTGTAAGTTTTTTTGTTTGTTTGTAAGTTGTTATGTGTTTGTTAGTTTTTGTGTGTGAGTGTCAGTTTTTGCGTGTGTGTAAGTTTTTGTGTGTGTGTGTTTTTGTGTGTGTTTGTGTTTGTGTGTGTGTGTGTGTGTTTGTGTGTGTGTAATTTTTTTTGTGTGTGTAAGTTTTTGTGTGTGTGTTAGTTTTTCTGTGTGTGTAATTTTTTGTGTGTGTTATTTTTTTTGTGTGTGTAAGTTTTTTTTTTTGTGTAATTTTGTGAGTGTGTGTATGTTTTTGTGTGTGTGTTTTTTTTTTTGTTTGTGTGTTTAATTTTTTTTGTGTGTGTAAGTTTTTGTGTGTGTTTTATTTTGTGGGTGTGTGTAATTTTTTGTTTTTGTGGTAAGTTTTTGTGTGTGTTTAATTTTCTATATGTGTGTTAGTTTTTGTGTGTGTGTTATTTTTTTTGTGTGTGTAAGTTTTTGTGTGTGTGTGTAAGTTTTTGTGTGTGTGTGATAGTTTGTGTGTGTGTGTAAGTTATTGTGTGTGTGTAATTTTTTGAGTGTGGGTTAGTTTTTGTGTGTGCGTATGTTTTTGTGTGTGTGTCATTTTGTTTTTGTTTTTCTGTTTTTTGGTGTTTAAGTTTTTTTGTGTTTCTCTAAGTTTTTTTGTGGCTGTCTGTAAGTTTTTGTGTGTGTGTAAGTTTTTGTGTGTGTGTATATTTTTTTGTGTGTTTGTAACTTTTTTTGTATTTCCATTTTTTTTTGTTTGTTTGTAAGTGTGTGTGTTTGTTTAAGTTTTTGTGTTTTTTTTTGTTTCTTTTTTTGTTTATGGTTTTTTGTGTTTGATAGTTTTTGTGTTTGTGTAAGTTTTTGTGTGTGTGTAATTTTTTGTGCGTGTGATAGTTTTTTTGTGTGTGTAAGTTTCTGTGTGTGTGTAAGTTTTTGTGTGTATGTAAGTTTTTTTGTGTGTGTATGTTAGTTTTTTTATGTTTGTAAGTTTTTTTTTGTTTGTATGTTATTTTTTTTTTGTGTGTGTTAGTTTTTGTTCGTGTGTAAGTTTTTTTGTATTTGTTTTAGTTTTTTTTTGTGTGTAAGTTTTTTGTTTGTTTGTACGATTTTGTGTGTGTGTGTGTGTAAGTTTTTTTGTGTGTGTAAGTTTTTGTGTGTGTGTAACTTTTTGTGTGTGTGTAAGTTTTTTTTGTGTTGTGTTAGTTTTTTTGTGTTTGTTTAAGTTTTTGTGTGTGTGTGTGTAAGTTTTTGTGTGTAAGTTTTTGTGTGTGTGTAAGTTTTTGTGTGTGTGTAAGTTTTTGCGTGTGTGTAAGTGTTTGTGTGTGTGTAAGTTTTTGTGTTTGTGAAAGTTTTTGTGTGTGTGTAACTTTTTGTGTTTGTGTAAGTTTTTATGTGTGTGTAAATTTTGTGTGTGTGTGTAAGTTTTTGTTTGTGTATGTGTTAGTTTTTGTGTGTGTAAGTTTTTTTTGTGTTTATGTTTTTTTTTGTTTGGTTTTGTAATTTTGTTTTTTTTTGTAAGCTTTTGTGTGTGTGTGTGTGTAAGTTTCTGTGCTTGCGCTAGTTTTTGTGTGTGTGTGTGTAAGTTTTTGTGTGTGTGTAAGTTTTTTTTTTGTGTGTGTAAGTTTTTGTGTGTGTGTAAGTTTGTGTGTGTGTGTGTGTAAGTTTTTGTGTGTAAGTTTTTGTGTGTGTGTAAGTTTTTGTGTGTGCTTAAGTTTTGTGTGTGTGTGTGTGTGTGTAAGTTTTTGTGTGTGGGTAAGTTTTTGTGTGTTTGTAAGTTTTTGTGTGTTTATAATATTGTGTTTGTTTTTTAGTTTTTTTTTGTATGTAATTTTTTTTTTTTGTTTTTTATTTTTTTTGGTTTTAAATTTTTTTGTGTGTGTAAGTTTTTTTGTGTGTGTGTAAGATTTTTTTTTTGTGTAAGTTTTTTTGTGTTTGTAAGTTTTTGTGTGTGTGTGTAAGTTTTTTTTGTGTGTGTAAGTATTTGAGTGTGTGTAAGTTTTTGTGTTTGTGTATATGTTTTTGTGTGTGTGTAAGTTTTTTTGTTTTTGTTATTTTTTTTTTGTTTTTAAGTTTTTGTGTGTGTATAAGTTTTTGTGTGTGTGTAAGTTTTTTTGTGTGTGTAAGTTTTTGTGTGTGTGTAAGTTTGTGAGTGTGTGTAAGTTTCTGTTTGTGTGTAAGTTTTTGTGTGTGCGTAAGATTTTGTGCGTGTGTAAGTTTTTGTGTTTGTGTAAGTTATTGTGTGTGTGTATGTTTTTTTGTGTGTGTGTAAGTTTTTGTGTGTGTGTAAGTTTTTGTGTGTGTGTAAGTTTTTGTGTGTGTGTAAGTTTTTGTTTGTGTGTAAGATTTTGTTTATGTGTAAATATTTTTTTGTGTGTAAGTTTTTGTGTGTGCGTAAGTTTTTATGTGTGTGTAAGTTTTTGTTGCGTGTAAATTTTTGTGTGTGTGTAAGTTTTTGTGGGTGTGTAAGTTTTTGTGTGTGTGTAAGTTTTTGTGTGTGTGCAAGTTTTTGTGTGTTTGTAAGTTTTTGTGTGTGTGTGTAAGTCGTTGTGTGTGTGTGTAAGTTTTTGTGTGTTTGTAAGTTTTTGTGTATGTGTAAGTTTTTGTGTGTGTGTAATTTTTTGTGTGTGTGTAAGTTATTTTGTGCGTGTGTAAGATTTTGTGTCTGTGTAAGTTTTTGTGTGTGTGTAAATTTTTGTGTGTGTAAGTTTTTGTGTGTGGGTTTAAGTTTTTGTGTGTGTGTAAGTTTTTGTGTGTGTGTAAGTTTTTGTGTGTGGGTGTAAGTTTTTGTGTGTCTGTATGTTTTTGTGTGTGTGTAAGTTTGTGTGTGTGTGTGTGTGTAAAGTTTTGTGTGTGTGTAAGTTTTTGTGTGTGTGTAATTTTGTGTTTGTTAGCAAGTTTTTGTTTGTGTTTTAGTTTGTTTGTGTGTTAAATTTTTTTATTTTTATAAAGTTTTTGTGTGTGTGTAATTAATTTTGTTTGGTTAAGTTTTTGTGTGTGTGTAAGTTTTTTTGTTTGTGTAATTTTTTTTGTTTTTTTTTAATTTTTTTTTTGTTTAATTTAATTTGTTTTTTTTATTTTTTTTATTTATGTTATTTTTTTTTTTTGTGTATTTTTTTGTGTGTGTGTAAGCGTTTGTGTGTGTGCAAGTTTTTGTGTGTGTGTAAGTTTTTGTGTGTGTGTGTAAGTTTTTGTGTGTTTGTAAGTTTTTGTGTCTGTGTAATTTTTTTTGTGTGTGTAAGTTTTTGTGTGTGTGTAAGTTTTTGTGTGTGGGTGTTAGTTTTTGTGTGTGTGTAAGTTTGTGTGTGTGTGTAAGTTTTTGTGTGTGGGTGTAAGTTTTGTGTGTCTGTATGTTTTTGTGTGTATGTAAGTTTGTGTGTGTGTGTGTGTGTAAGTTTTTGTGTGTGTGTAAGTTTTTGTGTGTGTGTAAGTTTTTGTGTGTGTGTTAATTTTTGTGTGTGTGTAATTTTTTTTGTTTTTGTGTAAGTTTTTGTGTGTGTGTAAGTTTTTGTGTGTGTGTAAGTTTTTGTGTATGTGTAAGTTTTTGTGTGTGTGTAAGTTTTTGTGTGTTTGTAAGTTTTTTTGTGTGTGTTCTTTTTTGTGTGTGTGTAATTTTTTTTGTGTGTGTATGTTTTTGGTTTTGTGTTATTGTGTTTGTTTTTGTAAGTGTTTTTTTTTTTGTTAGTTTGTTGGTTTGTTTGTTTTTTTTTGTGTATTTGTATTTGTGTTTGTTTTTGTATTTATTTGTGTGTGTGTCAGTTTTTGTTCGTGCTTGAAATTGTGTGTGCGTGTAAGTTTTTGTGTGTGTGTATGATTTTGTGTGTTTGTAAGTTTTTTAGTGTGTGTAAGTTTTTTTTTTTGTGTAAGTTTTTGTGTGTGTGTAAGTTTTTGTATGTGTGTAAGTTTTTGTGTGTGTGTGTAAGTTTTTGTGTGTGTGTAAGTATTTGTGTGTGTGTAAGTTTGTGTGTGTGTGTAAGTTTTTGTGTGTGTGTGTAAGTTGGTGTGTGTGTGTAAGTTGGTGTGTGTGTGTAAGTTTTTGTGTGTGTGTAAGTTTTTGTGTTTGTGTGTAAGTTTTTGTGTGTGTGTTTTTGTGTGTGTGCCCATTTTGAAGTTGGAAAATATTAAATGTGAATTTCTTGTGTTTTAAGTGTGTTTCATGACATTCTAAGAGATGTACAAAAAAAGAAAAAAAAAGAAAAAAAAATTTTAAAAAAAAGTTAAGTTTTTGTGTGTGTCTAAATTTTTGTGAGTGTGTAAGTTTTTGTGTGTGGGTGTAAGTTTGTGTGTGCCTGTAAGTTTTTGTGTGTGTGTAAGTTTTTGTGTGTGGGTGTGAGTTTTGTGTGTCTGTATGTTTTTGTGTGTGTGTAAGTTTGTGTGTGTGTGTGTGTGTGTAAATTTTTGTGTGTGTGTAAGTTTTTGTGTGTTTGTAAGTTTTTTTGTGTGTGTGTGTGTTTTTGTTTGTGTGTGTGTAAGTTTTTGTGTGTGCATGTGTGTAAGTTTTTGTGTGTATGTAAGTTTTTTTGTGTGTGTGTAAGTTTTTGTGTATGTGTAAGTTTTTTGTGTGTGTGTAAGTTTTTGTGTGTGTGTAAGTTTTTGTGTGTGTGTAAGTTTTTTTGTGTGTTTAAGTTTTTGTTTGTGTGTATGTTTGTGTGTGTGAGTTATTTTTTGTTTGCGTGTGTTATTTTGAGTGTGTGTGTGTATTTTTTTGTGTGTGTGTAAGTTTGTTTGTGTGTGTAATTTTTTGTCTATGTGTAAGTTTTTGTGTGTTTGTATGTTAGTGTGTGTTTTTAATATTCTGTATTAGTGTTCGTTTGTTTTTTTTTTATATTTTTTGTGTGTGTTTAAGTATTTTTTTGTGTATTTTTTTGTGTGTGTGTAAGTTTTTGTATGTGTGTAAGTTTTTGTGTGTGTGTGTAATTTTTTGTGTGTGTTTATTTTTTTATGTTTGTTTAAGTTTGTTTGTGTGTGTAAGTTTTTGTGTGTGTGTGTTAGTTTTTGTTTGTGTGTAAGTTTTTGTGTGTGTGTAAGTTTTTGTGTGTGTGTGTAAGTTTTTGTGTGTGTGTTTTTGTGTGTTTGCCCATTTTGAAGTCGGAAAATATTAAATGTGAATTTCTTTTTTTTTAAGTGTGTTTCATTAAATTCTAAGAGATGTAAAAAAAAAGAAAAAAAAAGAAAAACAAAGTTAAAAAAAAAAGTTAAAAAAAAAAATTCGTCACTACAAACATTATTTTCTAATAGTAAAAGTTACTACACACATATCTATATCATTCCCATTTTGAAGTTTGAAAATTTTAAATATAAATTTTTTGTGTTTTAAGTGTGTTTCATGACATTCTAAGAGATGTAAAAAAAAGTTCTGGGGGGGGGAGGAAGGAGAGGGGTTGGAAGGAGGGTGGAGGGATAGGGGTAGAAAATGGGGCCCAAGTATCAGAAGAAATTGTTTTTCTAGTATGCATCTCAAATCATCGTGATATGCATATTCTCATGATGATGCCATAAAAATGCCCCCAAAACAGGTCACTTTTAACACCTATCAAAAATCCAATTGATAAATCGAATGTGCTTGAACTTGTTCCAGTTCAATGGAATGATCCTGTTACGATATTGTGACGCTTAACATCAGTTGGTCAGTGACCCAGAAACAATACATTGGGTGTATTTCTAAAATCATAATGTGTTTAATGGCTTGTTGGTTCAGTCGATTAACTTGTCGTTCTTTTACCTTAGGAAATCACGGGTCTCACGTTCGATTCCTACATCAAACACAAATTTCATAAACATCAATGGGAAGATACTTAGAATGTAAAAAATCGTATCCTACCTGTCTCGTACCTTTAATTATACACAGTATTTTCCTACCTGTCTTCTCTCTTTAATTGTATACAGTAATTTCATACCTGTCATCTCTCTTTAATTGTACACAGTAATTTCCTACCTGTCTGCTCTCTTAGATTGACACAGTAATTTCTTATCTGTCTGCTACCTTAGATTGTACCAGTAAATTCCTACCTTGTCTGCTCTCTTTAATTGTACACAGTAATTTCCTATCTACCCCGTACCTTATATTGTACACAGTAATTTCCTACCTGCCTCATCTCTTAGATTGACACAGTAATGCCCTATCTGCCTGCTACCTTCTATTGTAGCAATATGAGGGGACTGTGCGCTACCTTTAATTGTAGCAATATGAGGGGACTGGGTGCTACCTTTAGTTGTAACAATATGAGGGGACTGTGCGCTTGTATATATTAAAGCTATATGGTGGGACTGTGCGCTTGAAACTGTTATAGCTACATTGGCTACCTGCCCTCCTGAAAATGTTATAGCTAAACTGGCTACCTGCCCTCCTGAAACTGTTATAGCTACACTGGATACCTACCCTCCTGAAACTGTTATAGCTACATTGGCTACCTGCCCTCCTGAAACTGTTATAGCTACACTGGCTACCTGCTCTCCTGAAACTGTTATAGCTATACTGGCTACGTGCCCTCCTGAAACTGTTATAGCTACACTGGCTACCTGCCCTCCTGAAACTGTTATAGCTATACTAGCTACCTGTCTGCTCAGAACTGTTATGTCAATACTGGCTACCTGTCTGCTCGGAACTGTTATATCTATACTGGGTACCTGTCTCGTTGAAACTGTTATATCTATACTACTGCAAATATCAGTTTGACCCAAGAAAATTTAAGAAAGGGAGTGGCATAGCGAGATTTTTACTTCGTAAATTTTTGTTTACTAGAAATTTGGAAGGCCCTGTTATGAAACTGATCAAAAAAATAAATCTGTGTTTAGTTTGAGAATCTGATTTTTCTTTAATTTAAAAAACACAGAAACGAACTGGAAGCCCGTATTTTTTCTTATAAAAAAATTATGAAATTTCCCAAACTCTACTGGTTCATTGGAGGTATTTCCTTGACCATAAAATGTGAAATAATTAGGAGCCTAGCCTGCTCTTATGGTATTGGTATGAGAATACTGATTTTGTCATCCAGTTTTTTTTTATTTCACTATTTAGAGCAGAGATGACATCTTTGGAATCAATATTTTAATGAAATAATACAGGTCATACAGAAATACTGAAATGATTCTGAGACCCCATATATTGTGCCTGAGATTGAACAAATTGGGGCCGTGATTGACCGAACTGTCGCCGAGAATTCTAAGAAAAGTCACGGAGAATGCATGGTGCCAAGATTACAAGAAAAGTAGCTGAGGTTCTCAGTAATCTTTTTTCGCTAGTATATGGGTCAAAAACATACAAAACAGCACTTTAGATCATAATTTATCGATATAATAGCGATTGGAGGTTGTGATCTTTGGACGAATCTAGGGGTTGGATTTTTCTATATACAGTTACTTCACGCTTAAAAAAATTTCGTTTCCCGTCAAAATCTTGACAAAGTGGTTTTTATCTTTTTTCTCTTATTTTGACTTAAGATATTTGTGTAAAAAAAAAAAAAAATAGAAATCCATAAAATTAATAATGATTCATTCATATCAAAATTCTTTCGCTGAATTTTGTTAGATTCATTGGTTTATGCCAAAACCTCACCTTTAACACGCTTTTGAGGTTTTTGTTTTAAGGATGGCAAGTATTCTGCAGGGATAATTCTTCGAAGCCCCTTCGAAGTTATTTAGCAAATAATAATGGAGAGCAAAAAGGTACTAATAGGAACTAGCCCGCGTGATGACGCTGAACGGGAATATGGTCAATTAAAAACGCATATCGCTTAGAATTTTAGCCTAGATCATAGATGGCGTTAATCCTGTTTTTTTTTTGTCGACCAGCAGGCCCACTGTGCATAAATAATAGACAAAATGATCACGGCTCAATATTGTTTGGCTGCTACAGCGTATAAAAGCTCTGCCTTTATACTCGTACGTCCTCGTCCAGTGGACCGCTGATGGCAGATCAAATGAGAATCCCTGAACACGTATTTTCGCAGAAACTTTCTCAAAATGCCTTTGAAACCAACTCAAGACCTCAAAACCTACTTGTAATTTCTAAAAACATCTAACAATAACATTGCACAACTAATGACCGATTTTTATATGTGTATTGGAATAAATTTATTTAAAATCGGATTCTTTAAAATTGAGTGTTACAAAGGTGAAGCCAAGTTTCGCGTTCAAGAGAATTCTGACTTGTTTACCCGTGAAAAAATCTAATGTCGCTTATGTTTATACGTTCTCCGGAGCACATGCATCTTAGTCTGGCTTTGTATAATTGTTGAGATAGGGAAATATCCTACTGTCTATTACTTATATACAGTGAGCAGGACGTACCTATATGGCTGAACAAGGTTTCCAATGATTAGTCTCCCATTGTAATTAGTATAAAACTAAATAACAAAGTGAGTTGCTTAGACACCTCAGGTAAATTTGAAGTTGACAACATAATTTAGCTAAAATGAAAGTAAATGAACTAATTGGTGCCTTTTATGCTCTTTCATAATTAAATAATCAATTCTGGGGGATATTACCTTTTGATCCGTTATAAGGCTCAAAAGAACCCATAACAACTAAAACTTTAAAAATACATTTCTACAATAAGCTGGTTAGTTAGACAAATTGCCATATGTAGCTAATTCAGGAATGGTAACTAGTATTTTCATCAGACCTGATAGTAAAATATCAGTATGAAAATAAATGCGCATAAATTTTAAATAGAGCCAGAAGCCTCTCAAAATGACGTCACTTTTGCTTTGACGTCATTCCCGAGGGGTTTCAGTCTCTTTCTAAAATATTTGCGCATTTGTTTCCAAAATACCATTTTACTATTAATACTAGGGAAAAGAACAATTATCATTGACAACTTTTTATCACTAGACAGTTATTTTCAGAAACATGTTTTTAAGCTATTGGTTACTAGGGCCTGTTTTATCTTTGGGAACCCATTAGGGAACCAAAATTTAATTTCCCCTGGAAGCGATTATTGACTTATGAAAGAGCATAAAATTTGGCATCAAGTAATTTTTTCACTTTCATGATAGATAAATTATGTTTACAACTACAAATTTACCGCCACTTTGCTTATTTTATTTTTTTTTGGGGGGGGGGGGTCTTAAAAAGATTATTGGCTTATTCTCCTGTCTAGGTTCCATTTTGTTACTCTTGACATAACCTTTTTTTATATTTGAACGATTTTATATTTGATTTTTTACTAGACACCTCAGCTAGGCCTTCTTTTCTTGGATTCTCAGTAAAATATCTTCGAATTCCCTTTGACAAATCTTGCAATCCTGGCTCCAATTTGTGCGATCTCAGGTACGTGATATTTGGCCCCAGAAACTTTTGTTACTTCTGGGTGACCCATTCTTAGAAAAATCTCGGCTCAAAATGTGTCATTCTTGGCTCCAATTTAGTCAAATCTATGGTTTATGCAGCATGGTATATGGTAATTGCAGTGATTTCAGTTACATTTTGCAGAATCCCTTTGACATTTTGTCTATTCTTGGCTCTTTTTTGCCCAATTTTGGCTCAATGGAAATGTTGAATAGGCTACAGTGCATTTAGCTTGGGTGTTACAAAAAGTGTTTTCTTTATGAAAAACAAAGTTTTGATCTGTAGTTTCTCTAATTTCCTGACAGTCCATAAAATAAATAAATAAATGAAATGATAATAACAAGAGATAGAAAATTTGAATTTTGAGGTCTATTTGACAATTCCTAAATGATAAACGCAATAAAACATACATTTTTTGGGTACATAGACTTCGTAAACTGCGATGTATCTTGGAATTCATTAATTTATTTCTTGGTCTCATTAAATAAGATGGTAGAAAGCAAGTAGATAGGGACTCAATTCACAATGGCAGACATTACTGCATCCAAACCCTCCCACAATCCCCTTTTACTCATATCCCTCCCAGTCACAAACCCCCTTTCATACCCTATCCGCTCCATGCACCTAAAATGTTGTTGACTGGCTCGGGCATCCACCCGTCATTTGCCAAAGTAAATCCGACCCATGGGTACCCTACCAATGGGACTCTGGTTTGAGAGCTCATACATGCAAAAATTACCCGTTAATAAATAGTCCGCTCCAAAAATTATCTGCACCATAATACAGCCCAAATTTAAAACCCATCCCAAAAATTACTGAAACTCAACGACAGTCACGTTTCCCAGTTGTGTCAAATTTACAAAATTTTCAATCACTAACACAAAGAGCCTTAAGTTTAAGAAAATCACTTAAATCACGGTGTTATAAGGATTAAATAGAAAGTATGTCATATCTGTTGCATAGGTACAGTCCCATGGCCTAATGTCTCTTTATTTGTCAAATAA
This sequence comes from Artemia sp. Qi Xiang Cuo, assembly GCF_049724085.1. Lineage (NCBI taxonomy): Eukaryota > Metazoa > Arthropoda > Branchiopoda > Anostraca > Artemiidae > Artemia > Artemia sp. Qi Xiang Cuo. Next base: position 43,692,698 of record NC_142806.1, read on the forward strand.
CTCAGAATTTATTAAGCTCCGTCCTTTGGACCACCCACTTGGAAAAAAGGAGGTGGTATCATGTTTTTCACTCAATACAACTTTTTCCCAAAAATTCTTCCTGTTCCTAACTTATCTGAGTACGATGAAATCCTTTGGCTAAGTATTAGACCCAAAGTACTCCCCCGTCCCTATAATATCATTGTAATAGCTGTCTTTTATTACTCGCCAAACCAAAAATTGATGTAAAACGCAAATTTCTCCAGCAATTGCAGACCAGCGCTGATTTCGTTATCTCTAATTACCCAAATGCCGGACTCTTTCTGGTTGGTGATGCCAATGAACTTAAGATGAATTAAATTTTCTCCTCTCTAAGAGTTAAGCAAATATTTAAAATACCAACAACCAGGGGAAATATCTCTCTAGATGTCATTCTAACTAATCTAAATAGTTTTTACATTCTCCCCCTCGGCTTTGCCTCCTTTGCGAGAGAGTTATCCTTTTTCTCTTCTCATGTACCCCTCTTTTGGTTTTTAACACACAATCTCAGTAACTTATGGCTCTTTCCGCTCCCTTGAAAATGCCGGCCTTCTTTCTTTTGGAACGTTGCTGAGTACTGAGAATTGGTCTGATATTTATAATTTGCACGATATTGATGAAAAAATCACTACCTTTCACAAAAAGCTAAATGATAAATTCCTGATTTTTTTCCCGGAAAAAATATTTAAAAAGTGCTCCAGTGACAAACTATTCATTAACCAACCCATAAAATCGCTTATTAGGAAAAAATTGAATCTTTTCAGAAATGGTAAAGTTCCTTGCTTCCATTGTCCAGAGCCTTCCAGCATTCTCTTATCAACTATATAGTGATGTTCTCCCCCCTGTTTTTCCCTCCGTATCTCCGTCTGAGATCAAAACAAGAATTGGGAAACTACGAAAAACAAGTGTCTGCCCTTTAGATATCCCGTTTCTTCTTATTAGGGCTTTCAGTGGCTTTCTCTCAAAGCTCTTGTCTGTTATTTTCAATGACATTACTGAGTCTGGCCCATATCCACAAACTTGGAAAAGGGTTTCATAACCCCCTTGAAAAAGAAAGACGGAAAGCCTGATTTTGAAGGTGTTCATCCTATTTCACTCACTCCCATTTTCTCTAAGCTATATGAATGATTCCTCGCAGATTAGCTAAAGGAGAAAATCCTACCTCTCACTGACCTGAGACAATTCGGAAACATCAAATCCACCTCTACTTCCCATTACCTTATTTTTCTTATTGACAAAATTGAAAAAAATTTCGAAAAAGCTAATTGCTGGCTAGATTTAAATTCCATTGACCTCCAAAAAGCATTTCACCTTGTTAACCATACTATTTTAGTAGATGAACTTGTAACTGATTTCAATATTGATTATCTGCAGGCTAAATTGGTTGCCACCTTTTGATCAGTTAGATCAAAGGTAGTAAAAAGTCATAATAATTGTTCCAGCTCTCTCCCTGTACAAAAGGGAGTCCCCCAAGGTACTCCCCTAGGTCCCCTCCTTTTTTCTGTCATGCTAAATAGTATCGCTAAGGAATTTCCCGACAGATGAAAATTTGTGGATGACCTAACGGTTGTTGAAACCTGCTACCAAAACCTAGTAAGTAACCCTATGAGTATTCTCAGTGATATGGCAGATGACGCTGCGGAGTTAGACATGAGAGTAAACCCCTCTAAATCTATGATAATGCCAATTTGTTTCCTTTAAACCTTACCCCTTTTCCTCAAACCTATCCCCCAGATATTTCTGTGTCTTCCTTTAAATTACTTGGGCTACAATTTCCTCTAATTCAAAGTGGGATATCCACATGAAAGACATTATCCATACAGCCAATGCGTCCATGTCTCTCCTTAAGCTCTTGAATAAATTTAACGTCCCCCCCCATCCCATTCTTTAAGGATCTATACTTCCTTCGTCCACCTGCATCTTGAATATGCTCGTCCAGTTTGGCATCCTGGCATGTCCCGTGATGAATCAGAAAAAAATTAACCTATTCAAAAAAGAGCCCTAAGAATATTTTTAAAGAAGCTATGGTACCACATTCGCTCCTTTAAAAAAAAGGCCAAGCTGGAAACTCTTGAGCACAGGAGAGGAACGCTGTGCCTTCGGTTTGTAAAAAATGCAATAATAAACCCTCGCACGGAAAACATTTTCCCCAAAAGACATTCCCCATTCAGACACCGCCTGCCACGTACTGTTTCTGAACCCGTCCCTATCTTGTCCCCCAGCCGTTGCTTAACCTCCAGATATAAAAAGAACCTTTGTCCCCTTCATTACTGATCAAATAAACAGCTTGTTATTTGTTGTATTTTATGGTACTGAAGATATCCAAGTTCGTGTCCGTTTGTTCTTTTGTTCCCTCCTCCATATTTATGTGTTCTCTTTTAACCTTTTTAACGCTATTTTTATCTCAATTTTTTTTTTTTGGTTTTGTTTTAGTTTTTACCTTTTTAACTTTCTTACATTTGACGCTTTTTTTTGACTAATGAATGGCTTTGCCTTTCTGATATTGTTGTTTTTTGTATTTTTTAGCCAGTTTTTTATTTGTTGTGCTATTTTTACGATTTTTTTTTTTTATGACTCCGAAATGCGAATTTGGCCCTTCGGGGCTTGTGATAGTCATTTTCTGAAATAAATATCTTATCTTTATCTTATCGCAGAATGTGATACCTAATACCCTAGTGTAAGTGGGAAAACGATCGGATAGAAACCAAAAACTTTTTCTTCATCCTTTGTGCCCACCAGATGCTCCAAAGCTTTACATGACAGCAATCAATTTTAGCAAGAATAGTAAAAAAAAATTTAAAAATTCCCATCGGAGCCATATGACGGGTGCAGTTCCAAGAGCAAGGGTTCACAATTATACGAATGGTCTATCAAAAAACAAATAGTTCATTATATAGTTTGGTTAACAGGTGAAAATAAAACACCTCGTGGAAATATGATGAAAGCAAAGACTTTTAGTGTGAACAATTGGAACGCTGGTCCTGTTGCCTTTCATCGCAGTCTCTTCTGTCCTCATATGGCGTATTAGTATAGACATGTAGTACCCCATCGACTCATGGTAATTAAAGGATAATTAAAGAAATAGTAATTAATAATTAAATCACAGTTTTACCCAACCTCGGTTATTTTGTGGGTATTATATTGACTTTTAAAAACCTTTTGTTGGTGCAGGAAAATCATGACAGGACCAGCCTTCATTGAAGTTCATGTTTATGCTGGTATCAACGAAGGAAGCTGTTCTTTCACTTTTTCCGTTTTTTTTCAAAAAAATGTTTTTGTCTATTTTGCTATTAGTTTCTTGCGATCCTTATTTCTTATTCCTCTCTGTAAAATTTTTTTCTCTAAATTTTACTATTTATTTTGAAATAAGACATAGATTGGTTACAAAAACAGTGTAGGCTTGTTTTTTTTTTCTAGAACCACTTTCAAAAATTTTCAGCTTGAAGAGCTGGAAAGTGCTTTCCAAAGAACTCACTACCCAGACGTCTTCTTTAGAGAAGAGCTAGCAACAAGAATTGAATTAACAGAAGCCCGGGTTCAAGTAAGTCTTTATCAAATTGTTTTCAACGTTTTGTATTTTTTTCTGTTAGAGTAAAAAATAAATTTGAAATCTTACCCGATTTATTATTAATGAATCGTTGTTTAAAAAGACGTAGCTTATTCAGATATAAACAATTTGTAGCATAGAAAGAATTTTTTCGGTAAAAACTTAAACCTTAGAAATGGTATTTATTCTTCAATAGTTAAGTGGGTAAAAAACTCAAAGTTTGTGTTCAATTGCTATAGAGCAATTAATTGCCTAATAGCCATATAAATACTTTTATTCTTCATATCACACTTAACAAAAAATCTGAAAAAATATCAATTAATTTATAGTATATTTTTCACCTCAAGATTTTTCTGACTGCCCCATTCTCCTTCCCTAAGTGTACAGATATGATATTGAAATGTTCTTATGTAATGGATGAAAAATACTCTATTCTATAACGGTTCTCAATGTTGAACCCTCTCTTCCTAGAATGAGCTGAACTCAAATGACAATCAGAAAAAAAAACTCTCTTCCTAGCTCAATCCTGAATCTAAGCTCAATCTCTTCCTGAACTCAAATGACAACAAAGTATTTAAGCTAAATCCCTAATCATGTTTCTATCGAACAGCTAACAGAATGGCAAAATATTCAATAAATCAAGGCTTTTGTGAAGTCAGTGGGAAACCATGGGAGCCTAGTGGTTTTCTACATTCATCTTTTTCCTGAACCTAAACTTTTTTATGAAATTTTGAATGTTGTAATATTCTAATACTAGGCGTGTAAGAAATCTATCACAAGAACATCGATATGTAGACAACCAGACAGAAAACAAAATACAAAGCCAATACAAGTTGACCCTTATACATCTTTTGTATATTACAAAAAAAAAAAAAAAAATACTTTGAACAAATGGACTCATCACTGTAGCTTACTTTAGTTTCTTATCTAATTTCAGGTTTGGTTTCAAAACCGAAGAGCAAAATGGAGAAAGCATGAAAAGACAACTCAACATCCTCAGAATAGTTACGACCCTTGTAATCGGCAAATGACAGAGGAAATCTATAACACCGGAGAATCCGAGAGAAGAAAGGTTTTTTTTTATTGGCCGTTCTGACCTCTTTTGTGCCCCGGGCAAAATCTTGACTAGCAACCCTCCGTTACTTTTCTCCTACAAATTTTCAGACCAAATTGATTTTTCTTCAATAAAATTTTCATATTCTTTTTCATTTCATTCTTGGTAATTGTTAATTATATGGAACACACCCAAGAAGTGAAGTTAGGTTAATCCCAATGAAATTTACCATAATATGATGGGAATATAATACTTTACTTTAAATAATATTCTAATTTGGGCTATATATTTGCACAAAAGAGGGGGGGGGGGGCAAAGTAGCCTAACCCAGCTTAACCTACCCTAACTTTACCCCCCACCCCTTAATTTGCAAATATATAACCCAAATTATACCAGCCTAATGCATTTTGTCACCCGCTATTTGTCTTTGTTGCTATGGAACCGCTTTTCATCGATGGTAGGCTACATTCAGTAAACTTCTTTAGTGTGTTCCGTATGATTAACAAGTACCCATTCTTACTTTAGCCTCTCCAAAATTATTAATTATTACGAAATCCTGTAACATACAAATATGTTTGAATACAAAATATCACAAAAAAAAACACTGTAATTAATCAAGTTCGGTCTACTTAATTTTATTTTCAAGGAATTGCGATGACGATATGAAAAAAAGGAAGAAAATCTCAGATATTATTTGCTTGTACTTACTGCCAACTGCGCACACTATTTTATTTTAAGAATAATAAAATTTTTAAAATGAAGAAATGATTAAAACCGTTAAATTACTTATTTGATATTTTGCACTCCTAAAATTTCTGCGCCGGGGGCAAGCACCTCCTCTGTTCCCCCTAAAACTGCCTTCCTCCCTTTTTAGATCTACCCCTCCTATTTGTTTCGCTCAGTGTATTTTATGCGACGGTACAACTTCTCAAAATTATCGGAACCAAAAATTATAATGTTTAACAGCAAAATATGGTCTTTGGAAACTCATAACCTAGAGTTAAAAGCAAAGCATTATGTTGACTCCAGGCTAAAAACATCTTCCAGCAAGAAAAATTAGTAAAAGTATTCATGTGAATGAATACGAAATTAAACACAGGCCTTGTCAATAGCAATCCTTAAACAGATATTGACTTGAAAAAGATATATGCAAAAAATAATTTGATTTTCCTGCTGATTCCAAAAATATAAAATTCTTTGAGCAGCTATATATTTGGAATCAGTATAAACAGTCAATTGTTTTGTTATATTCATTGCTATCAGAATTTTTTTTAGAGTTTCAGTTACTGGCACAAGTTGTATGTAAGTGATTTTCCTTGACGGAAATTGTCACGTCATCCTCAGGCATGTCTAAATTCTTGAAATATTTTCAAAATTGTTTATTATGTTCGATAACCTGACTGATTAAGACAGTGCCTAGTTGAAAAAGACCCCGGGGTACTAAACCGGGAGAGAACCATGGAAAACTGAGCCATTACTTCGAAAATTTCATAGGAGTAGGTTTATTTCGGGATAATACCCAACCCTAAAGCCTTGCTTTTTAGATTTTTTTCTCCTTCCAAAAATCTAAAATTGGATATTGTCTCTAAGTCTGTTACTGTACCACCCGAAAATATTAAATGATTATAAGATCAATCGTTTTCATAGGAAATAAGATCAATTTAGATCCAAGTTTTTAGTAAGTTAACATTTTCGTTAAATTAAAAATAACATCGGCGTTATCATTTCATCTTTGTAGCAACCAGAACCGTCAATTAGGTAATTCATTAGAATGAGTGCAGTAAGAAACTATACTTGAGTTTTCCTGTAGTACAATTGGAGAGTAGTATAATTTATAGCATATATGACATAAAAAGCCCCACAGGGCCACGGCCAGAAAAAACATACAAATACAATTAACAACATACAAATACAATTCAAGGATTCAATTTAAACGTTTGATCAAAACGATTAAAGCACAGAAAACCATTCAAAAACACTAATACAAACAAACGAACAATGACATCACATGACACTCTCACGATGGTTTATACCTAGACCAAGAAACCGCGCCAGATTGTTAATACTAATAAAACACCTATTTACCAGTAATTTGGCAACCAAAGGATCATCACCCTCATCATCTCCAAAAATTTCTTTCTCAAGACCCTTATGGAGATAAGGAGATATAGCATTCTCTTTACTTTAGTTTAGGGTCTGCTATTTGATGGATTTCTTACGTACTACAAATCTTTCTCCTTGAATGCACAAGAGAGCCCTTAAATGAAAAAAAAACTGGGAAACAAAGTAGCTTATATTAAGCGTTGTATCAGACTTTCGTCACTATGGAAACTCATAGTCATAGTGTATTATTACAAAAAGACTTAAGAAATATCGACTGGAGTTCTTATGCTGATTTGAGCAGCTCATTCATCCAGAATAAGAGCGCATTATATATCCCTGCATTTTGACAATGTTGAACTAGACAGAAGATATACGTTTTTTGATCTTACCCAACTTTTTTGACCGCTCAGAAGCCACCTCATGTCTCCAGGACTTCCGTAAAGTCGTCCTAAAAAATATGTGTATTCACAAAGAATACTACTAAAAACTGTTATGACAATCGACCTTGAAACTTCTAACATTTTCGGGCACAAAGATAAAGTAATCATCGAAAAAGTTAAAAATCAGGTGCATGTTTTTTTTTTCTTTCTTTTTTTTTTATAACAAGAATCCCCACAAATGCCTTCTTTTGGATATGGAATTTTATTAATACTAAGTCTTTACCTGTATAATTACTGAGGAGCCAGTCGTATTCACCTCAACTTACATAGAAAAAACTCATACCTGAATGATATCACACAGCAGCGTTAAAAACTTTATCCACACCAATGGAAAAGGTAAGGCTAGTAGGGCTGAGTAACATGCACCTGGAAATGACTTTAGCTTGGGATGGGGGGGGGATAGGCGGAATCGTAAGCATGACATTTTCTGGAGAGAATTGCAGCAAGGATGGAATTTCCCAGGGGAAGAATTTTACACGGAAGGAACTTTCTATGGAGAAATTTTTCGTGGAGTGATTTTCCACGGAGGAAGATGAATTTCCTGAGATTATTCAAAAAACGATCAAAAATAAAATTAAAAAAAAGTTTTCAACCGAAAGTAAGGAACAATATTAAAATTTAAAGGAAAAAAAAATTATTCGGTATTTGAGAGGGAGTACCCCTCCTCAATAAACGCTCTTTACACTAAAGTTCGACCTTTTGTCCCAATTCTTTAAGAAGGGTTTCTGAAACACTATGGCCTTGTAATTAGGATCTGAACCTTTTGCGTGAAGAGAGGGGTATTGACGAAGGGCAGCCCCCCTCACATATTTGCTCACAAGAAACTGGTTTTGTCGAAAGTAGAATCTAAAGAAGAAATCTATAAAATTTTTACAATTTACAATCATTTATTTAGATTATACTTAAACTACCCTTTATAAGACGGGGAAAAGTACCAAAAAATCTATGAACAAAACTGTCCTAGGGCGTGAACTAGAAATGAAATGTGTGGCCTGTATACATATACGGATAAATAATGATCCATAAATAATGGCACATAAAATAAAGATAAAAGCTAATGAATCAGTCAAAACAAATATGCTGTAGAAATAAACCAGAACCTTAGATTTCTATCTTAAAAATCGGAATGAGATGTAAATTTTCCAGATATGTAGCAATTGTCATAGACTTCACGGTTTTTAAGATAATACTTTGCAATTCTCAAGGTTTCACTTATATTTTGCTTTGGTGACATTTTGAGCCCTGCACTCCCTGATAAAAATGTTTCACATGGGTCTGAAATGCTACAACTATTGCAATGGAAAACTATTAGCACCCGGCTTTAATTGAAAACTGGTACTGGCACTTTGTTAAGCAATGGTGGGTAGAAATATCTCTGCTAAGAAGATCATCAAATACAAAAATTGAATATTTAAGTTAACTAAATTTCAGGTCAAGGTTCATCTTGATAGCCATAGTAACACGTACATTACAGAAGATCCAGTTTCATTTGCAAATTCAAAATTTGGTAAGATCCTATCGATTTTTTCACTGCCCTTTTACAATGACCTATTTAATTAAATGTTGTTAGTTTATGGCAAAATTGTTTTGAGTAGAACAAGTAGTATAGCCATAATAAATACTAGGACGCCCAGAGGGGGTACAATTTTCATAAAATCTGGCTTTTTACCCCTCCTTATGGTGCAAACTTCTTGTCAAGTTAGCCTTACTAACCCCTCCTTATTGAGTCATTGGTTATTGGCAGATATTTTTGTTGATTGAAGATCCTTTTGTAGGTGGATTTCCTTTGTTCATCAAAATGAAACTTTTTAAGGTTGTTAAAGTGACAAAGAAATTTAAATCCTTTGTTATAATTCAATTGATGTGACCTTGACAAGGGTATAGTTTTTTCGCGCATGTACTTCGATTGCTTGCAAGTCTGTCACCGGTTATTTCTTAATACAGATGACGTAGCAAGACCATTGTTTTAACCGATTCCTATCGAGATTTAAACCCTATGCTATATTCAATTGATATGACCTTGATAACGGCTTAGTTTTTTGTGAAGTGTACTTTGATTGCTTGTAAATCTGTCATCGATTATTTTTTAACACATATGATGGAGCAAGACTAGACCCCGGCGCCACGCCGATGAGGAAAGACCGGCGGTGGCGGGGCCTAAAATAGCAGTGGTGGCGTGCCGGTGGCCCGCCACCGGTAAGATGGCGATGGCGCACCGCCGGTAAGTTATCGGCGGCGCGCCACCGGTACGATCAATGTTGACGCAAACATTAATGTTTTCATCAGTGTTTCTCAAATCACAGCTTAAATTTACAAATTTACTTTCTCTACTCATTGACAGTACACTTTCATAGGGTACTCCACTTAGTAGCTACTGGTAGCAACCAAACTGTCATATTCTTGTAAAAGTCTCTCATCTCCCTTCACACTCCCTTTTGTATTTTCTTAAAGCAGCCAAATGATGTTCTATAAGATCCGTCTCTGCTTTAAATTAAGAAAATAACTTTATGGCATCCCTACTTTCAATAAAAAAATTCAATATATCATTATTGAAGTATAATACTTTCCTAGCCCCCCTTCTGGATACCACCTTGATAGGATACCGTCTCTGCTTTAATTAAAAAAAAATAATTAACTCTTTGGCATCCCTGCTTTAAAAAATAAATAAATTTGAAATATTATCATTTAAATATAATATCTCCCTAACCCCCCCCCCTCTGGATACCTCTTTGATAGAATACCGTCTCTACTTTAAATTAAAAAAAATAACTTTTTGGCATCCCTGGTTTCAATAAAAGAAAAAAAAATCAAGGTACTGTCACTTAAATATAATAACACCCTATGCCCCCCCCGCTAGATACCATCATGATGGAATACCGTCTCTACTTTAAATTAAAAAAATAACTTTTTCGCATCCCTGCCTTCAATAAAAAATCAAGGTACTGTCACCTAAATATAATAACGCCCTATGCCCCCCCTCTAGATAGCCTACCATCATGATAGAATACCGTCTCTACTTTAAATTAAAAAAAAAATTAACTTATCGGGATCCCTACTTTTAAAAAATCGAGGCATTATCATTTAAATATGATAGCTCTCTACCCCCTCCCCCTCTGGATACCACCATGATAGGGTACCGTCTTTGCTTTAAGTTAAAAAAATTAATTAACATTTTGACATACCTGCTTTCAATAAAACCAAATTCGAGATATTATCATTTAAATGTAATACCTCCCTTCCCTCCTCCCCCTTCTGTATACCACCTTGATGAGATACCGTCTCATCTTTACATTAAAATAATAATTGATTTAATAATTAACTAGGTCACTATATGGTTCAAACAAACGCGCGAAATAATGTTAAACAGCTTAGTGCTCCTTGAAAAAAATAAATTAAGGGTACCAGTAAAGGGGTACAATGACAACAACAAAAATGTCGAAATTATTCAGATATATCTCAAATTATTGGAAAACTGAGTCATAGATTTGCCGTGACATTCAATAAGATCGAAAGAATATAATTGAAAGGTAGCACACACAAAAACCAAATTAGGCCTGTAGCTTATGAGAAATTGCAAAATACCCAAGACAATGAACAAGTCCCAATGGGGGCCCTGGGTCTATCAAATGTTTCAATGGTTTCCCAGGGAATTTGATATCCTTTTCTTCCGTCTCCACTTTAAATGAAAAAAATAAAGATCTTTTTGGCATTCCTGCTTTCAATAAAAAATGAGGTATTATCATTTTAAAATGATAACCCTCTATCCCACCCTATAGGCAATAATTTATAATTTCTTATGAATCATATTTCTGGGAAAACTTCCGTTTCAATCTTTAATTTCCCAACCTTTTACATAGCTGAATTTTGTCTCAATAAAAAGTTTTTTTTTGGGGGGGGGGTAAAAATTTTTCAGAAAGAAGATTGTATGTTCTATAAAATATCAGGCGTTCAACAATTGTGTTTAAAACATTAAGAAAATCTTCTCTAAAAATAGCAAAAGAAAACCAAATCCTGCAAACTTATGATTCAGCTGTAGAAAAAATCTGTCGACTATCAATTTCAAAGTCCAACTGAAGCTGTATAATAGGGAATGCGTGCTATTCAACTTAAAAATAAAATTCTTGACTACAAATGATGTAAGAAATAGCAATTGGTAAACTGCACTCGAAATGATTTAATTTCATTTCATAAAGACGATACTTTTTTGTCAACATATGAAGAACTGTTTATTTGCAATTGCATTTGTCTGTTTTTATGAAAAGTCACAAAAGAGATGAAAATTAACAAGCAAGAGAGTAGTGGGGAATTATGGTATGCAAAGTAATATTTGGCAGAGAAAGTGACTGGTAATGAATCGCTAGGGGTGGCACCGTGATCGGTTGATTTTCGGGGATTCGGGGAACCAAATTTTTTTTCGGGGTGACGCATATATTTTTGGGGAAATACCCGAATATTTGGGGATAGTGCAAGCTTTGCTTGATTTCAATTCAGGAAAATCGAAGTACTAAAAGCACACGAGAATGAAAAGCTCTGACTTTGCGGTTGCCGTAATAAAGAATTGCGGCAAAATTAATTCAAAGTCAGCCGAATGCAGCCACCTCTGCTGGCGGTGGCGCCCCCATGGTTCATCCCCGGGCCTCTCGTTGGCCTTAACCGGGGCTCTCGTTGGTGGCGTTCGGTCGATCCACCGGTGTGGCTCCGGGGTCTAAGCAAGACCATTTAATTATCCTGTTTTATTTTATTACAATTGTAATGACATGAAGCGAATTTTTGAGGATATAAGGAGAAATGAATGGTCCTTCGTGGCCCGTCACCCTCCCCAAAAAATCTACCCATCCCATGGTTCTCTCCATGTCCCGTGGTTTTCCATGCTATTATGGTCCTTTTTGGACTCGTAGCTTCTCCATGCTCCTTGTAGTACATACTGGTGAATGGCAATCCAAACCCCGTGACAAATTCGTAGCTTATGGCTTTCCATGACCCTTGAATCTCCCTGGCCCATGGCTCATCAGGGCCTGTGGCTTATCATAATCTATGACATTATCTGGTCCGTGGTACTCCACATGCCGTGACTCATCATGACCCGTGTATAATTCGAGTAGCTTGTGGAACATGCACATTTCAGACGCAAACGCTTAATATACACATGATTTTATTACTATTGTTACATTATTTAAAGAAACTTAGGTTTCAGTCTTGAGAAATAAGGTACCTTCACATCTCATTTGACATCTTAGGGCTAAAAAGTATATCTTGAGTAACTTATGTATCATAGACATTTCAAATACTTGCAACTGAAATCTCCAATTTTATTACTATTGTTAGATCGTTTTAAGCAGCATAGGTTTCAGTCTTGAGAAGATAAATTCATGCCTTAACCGGCATCATTAACAAAAAACGTATATCTTGGGTAACTTGTAGACTATGGATATTTTAGACCTATACGCTGGGAATATATTCGATTATGTTACCATTAATGCATAGTTTTAAGAAACTTAGATTTTGGACCTAAGAAATATGATTCGTTCGTGTCTCAAGTGAAATCTTATGGGTAAACAATATATCTCGAATAACTTATGGATTATGGTCATTTCACATGCATGCACTTAAGACATATCTCATTTTATTACTATTGTTAAATTGTTTAAAGAAACATAGTTTTGAATCTTGAGAAATAAGATACCTTCAGGTCTTAAGTGGCATCTAATGGCTAAGAAGTCTATCTCCACCAACTTATGAAACATGAGCATTTCAGACGAATGCGCTTAAAATATATCTGATTTTATTACTACTCTTAGATCATTCTAAGAAACTTAGACTTCAGTCTTGAGTAAATCTTAATACCACAACCGGCATCATATATCTAAAAAGTGTGTGTCGAGTAACTTTGGGACTATGGGAATTTCAGACTATTTAACGACGGACATTCAAAGTTAGAAGTTGAACATTTTAACCATGGTTACGTTTCCCCCAAATTACATTTTGTCCTTTAGATTCCTGTTAGCTTAGGTTCATATGGCGTGCCAGCTTAACCTAAACTAACTTAACTTAAAAGGGCTAAAATTTAACTAGGGGGATATATGATCCAAATGAAAATTGATAACTGTTAACTTAGGTCAATCTCTTCTAGGTTAATGGAACCTTAAATCAACCTTTTAATTATATTTGCATGTTTTAACTTACTTTTTGAAAACAGTATTTGTTTGTTTCGAAACCTAACAAGAGGATATGTAACCTAGGTTAAAATAATTAAGAGCTAACTTAGTTTAATCTGTCGATTTTGCAATTCTTTTCGTGTGTTTTGACTTCTTCAACTTTCTATTCATAGTATTCTGACTTTTGTTCAAAAATTCTGCGTGCTCTTTACATTTTCCAGTTCCTATTCACGTGTTTCTGACTTTTTAAAAATTTCGTTCAACTTTTCTTACTTTTTGATAGTTGAAGATTCTGTAAGCGTGTTTTTACATTTAAAAAATTCTCTGCACGTGTTTCTAACTTTTCAAATTTCTGCTCACAGATTTCTAAATTTAGAAGGCTCAGTTTAGGTGCTTGTGACTTTTTTAAAATCTCGTAATTTTATTCTGACTTTTTGAAAATTTTATTTACCGTTTTATTATGTTCAAGTTTTTTCCTGACTTTTTGAAAACACTGTTCCTGTGTTACAAAAGCTAACACGGGGAATTGTAACATAATAAAAACTAGATAACAGATAACTTAGATTAATATGACTTTTTAAAATTGTATTTATGTGTTTCTGAGTTTTTTGGGTTTCTTTTTGTATGTTTCTGAGTTTTTAAAAATTTTGTTCATTTGTTTCTGTCTATTAGCGTATTTCCAACTTTTCAAGGTTCTGTTCCACTGTTTCTGACTTTTTCAAGTTTATCTTTACGTGTTTGACTTTTTTGAAAACTTAGTTCGTATCTCTCTGAATTTGAAGATTATATTCACGTGTTTGTAATTTTTTGAAGATTTCGTTCACCTGTTTCAGACTTTTAAAAACTCGATTTGCGTGTTTTTGACTTGGAAAATTCTATTCGTGTGCTTCTGACCTGTTGAAAATTTGTTAGCGTATTTTCTCATTTTGAACTTTTATTTTGTGTGTTTTTGACTTCTTCACACTTCTGGTACATGTTTCTAACTTTTCGTAAAATAGGTTTGCGCGGTACGGATTTCTTAAGAACTTTGTAAGCTTTTCTTTAAGTTTTAAAAATTATCTTCTCCGTTTCATTATATTCATGCTTTTCTCTGCCTGTTTGAAAACTCTGGCCCATTGTTTAAAAGCTAACTGGGGGGATAATTAACCTCGGTTAAAATAGTTAAGAGCTAATTTAGGTTACACTGACTTTTTGAAAAATTATATTTGCGTGTTTATACGTTTTCTAAGTTTCTATTCACGTCTCTCTAACTTGTTGAAAATTCTTTTCATTTATATCTTACTTTTTGAGAGGTTTTTTCCCGTGTTTCTGAATTTTTGAAAATTTAGCTCACTTGTTTTTTGCTTTTTGAGAATTTTGTCCAAGAGTTTTGACATTTTCAAGTTTTTTCACGTGTTTGATTCTTATGAAAATTCTGTTCACAAGTTTTAAACTTTTGAAAATCATGTTCTCGTGTTTTCAAATTTCCAAGTTTCTATTCATGTGTTTCTGACGTTTCTAAATTTCAGTTCGTCTGTTTCTCACTTGTTTAAATTTTCAAAGCTTGTTTCAACTTTTTTAAAGTATTCTTCGCGTGTTTCTGACTTCTTCAAGTTTCTGTTCACATTTTTGTGAAATTTATAAAATTCAGCTCACATATTCCTGAATTTCTGAAAATTCAGCTTCCGTAATTCTGACTTTTTAGAAAATTGTGTTCAAGTGTCTCTGAATTTTCAAAACACTGCAAGTGCGTTTCGAGTTTGTGAAAATTCTCTTCATTGTTTGATTATGTTCATGTGTTTCTAACTTTTGAAAAGTTCTGTTTATGTGATTCTGACCTTTTGAGAATTTTGTAAGTGTGTTTTAATTTTTTGAAATCCTCTTCGTTTGTTTCTGACTTTTTCAAATTTCTTTTGCCATGTTTCTGACTCTTGTGGAAATTTGATTCGCGTGTTTCTCACTTTTTTATTCGTTGGAAACTGTTTCTCATTAGTGGTTCAAAAAAAGAAAAAAGGCTAATCCCTAAAAGTGGACTCCAATACACATCATCCTTTCACAAGTGGAGAACTTTGGGGACGACTTCAGGAATTGTATTAATGAAGAGAGTATAGCCAACAATAAAAAACTAATTAAGCTTCAAAATACATTTCGACGACCGGATAGGCAAAAATGGCCCCCAAAATAGAATTGTTTTAAATTGAAAGCCAGCTTAACAATTGATGTCAGCGGTTCAATTGTCTGAATTACCCATAGTACACAAGTTACTTGAGATACGCCTTTTAGGTATCTTATTTCTCAAGACTAAAACCTAAGTTTTTTTAAAAATAATCTAAAAATAGCAATAAAATCAGACAAATTTTTAGCACTTGAGGGCTCGCGTTTGAAATGCCCAAGATCCCCAAGCTACTCGAGATATATTTTTTAGCCATAGGATGTCACTTAAGGCATGAAGTTACTTTATTTCTCAAGACTCAAACCTAAGTTTCTTAAAACGAGCAAAACAAGAATAAATCCAAATACATTTTAAACGTATGCATCTGAAATCCTCTTGTTCAATAAATTAGTCGTAACTTAATTTTTAGCGAGATGATACCAATTGAGTCATGAGAATATCTTACTTCTCAAGATTGAAAAACGAGTTTCTTAAAAAATCTAACAATAGTAATAAAATCGGATTTATTTTCAGCAAATGCATTTGAAATGACCAGAATCCAGAATTTACTCGAAATATAATTTTTAGTCACAAGATAACACTTTGAACATGAAGGTATCTCATTTTTTCAAGACTGAAATCTAAGTTTATTAAAACAATCTAACAGTATTAACAAAATGAGCTATAATCTCAGCTGATAGCGTCTGAAACGTCCAATGCCCAGAAGTTACTTGAGGTATACTTTTTAGGTATATGATACCGGTTGAGACACGAAGGTATTGCATTTCTCAAGGCTGAAACTTAATTTTCTTATAACAATCTAACAACTGTAATAAAATCAGATATATTTTAAGCTCATGCATTTGAAACGCCCATGATCTACAGATCACTCAAGATATACCTTTTATCCATAAGATGCCCTTTGAAGCATGAAGGTGCTTTATTTTTCAAGACTGAAACCTGAGATCCTTAAAACGATCTAAAAATAGTAATAAAATCAGCTATATTTTAATCGTATGCATCTGAAATGCTTTTGTTCCTTTAGTTACTTGAGAAGTACTTTTTAGTCGTAAGATACCACTTGAAACATTAAGGTATCTTATTTCTCAAAATTGAAACCGTAGTTTTTTAAAATTATCTAACAGTCGTAATTAAGCCAGGTACCTTTTTTCTCAAGAGTGAAACTTAAGTTTCTTAAAATGATCTTACAATAGCAATAAAATCCGTTTGCTTTAAGCGTGTGCATCTGAAATGCTCATGTTCCACGGGTTATTTGGGGTACAATTTCAAGCCATAAGATGCCCTTTAAGATATGAAGATATCTTATGTCTCAAGACTGGAATTCATGTTTCTTAAAATGATCTAAAAACAGTAATAAAAACATATATTTTTTAAGCGTACGCGTCTGAAAAGATCATGCTCCATAAATAACTCGAGATATACTTTTTAGCCATAATTTGCCAATTGAAATTGTAAGTACCTTATTTTTTATCTCAATGATCTTTTTAAGCAAGGGAGGGGATGGATCCTGGTCACAGCCTATGGACGACCATGGGTGACATGGAGGGCCAGGGGGACATGGGAAATTTAGATAGTCTTATGATTTCGTAGGATATAAAGGGGTATGGGCCACATAGCACTACGGGCCTTGATAAGTCACGGAATATAAAGTGCCATGGACTACCGAGTAGATCCACGGGTTGTGATAAACCACAGGTTATGATGAGCCACTAGACTATATATGCCACTGGCCAGAGAGTGTCACGGACCATAGAAAACCACGATCCACAGGGTATGGAGTGCCACTTATCAGGGGTGCTATAGGTGGTATAATGGGGCTATGGTGCATGAAAAGGTTCACGGGGGCATCGAGGGCCTCGGGCTATGGAGAGGACAATGGGGTATTGAGAATTTCTTGGGGAAGGTGAGAGGGTCAAAGATGACGGGACATGGAGGACTTTTCGCTTCCCGTCATCTCCTCGAAAGTTTAATCATTTGCTTCAAAGGGTTAGTTCCGGAAAAAAATATCTTCGTATGACAGAAAACAATCAAAGTACATGTGCTAAAAAACTAAGCCCTTGGCAAGGTGATGTCAATTGAGTTATAGCAAAGATTTAAATTTCTTTAGCCCTTTAACAACCTCAGAAAGTTTCATCTCAATAGACAAAGAATATCCACCTACAAAATGATATTCAGTGGACAAAAAGATCTGCCAATAACTCTCGATTCAATAGTGAAGGATTGGTAAGACTATTTTGATAAAAAGTTTACACCATTGTGAGGGATTGGTAAGGCTTATTCGAAGAAAAGTCTGCCTCCTTTGGGCATGCTAGTATCTGTAATGGCTATACTACTAGTACGTTTAGCCACATTTAAAGTGTATACGTAAAGGGTTGTTTTCCCCACTTTGTTTGCCAGTTGTGATTATTAGTAATTTCTTAGAATCGTATTTTATTTTGTTGGACAAATTTTTTTTTTGCAAATTCTAACATTTTTATGTGCTTGTGATTTTCAAAAGCAATTACAGGTAATCCCAAATTTTTCCATTTCTATTTTTTGCAAAAAGAAAACTACGACCACGTTCGCAGGTTTATATAGTAGTAACTTTCTTTCATTGTACTCATTTTTGACAAATTTTTTCTTCATTTTCCCACCCTTACTTACTGGAAAACGAATGGCTCACTACTGCTTAAATTTGGATTCCAAATTGTAAATTTTGATTCCAAAATATAAATTCTTCAGCGTTCGAACATCCTAAGGAGTTATTAGAGTGCTACTCAGTTTGAATAAAAAAGCAAGCCTGTGGTTACAGCTAGAGGTGATCAAAAGTCTTAGTTTTCAAATGTTCAAGTTTTACGATTTGAAAATGTACCCGTGGAACTTTTGTTGACGAAATCGAAATTTCAGAGACGTACGATTGAGTGGAGGGTGACAAATGATGCTCTCAACAATGTTTTCCCTATTTTCCAGTAAATATTCCTGCGTTTTTGTAACTGCATTGTTTGATCCAAGACGTTAGTTTTGATTTGGTATGATGAAGGTTAAGTCTTAAGACGGACATAGGTAATTTTTTGACACTTCTATAGAACTGATACTCAGACATATCTAAAATCCAATTTTGAATCGTTAATTTATGAGCTAAGCTCTAATTTGTATTTTAGCAAGAAGAGATAAGTAGTTGTTGGAAAATTTTAGATTTTTGTTTATTTTCTTAGCGACAATCAAGACACGAACTGGCTTAAATTTGTTCATTAGTATAAGATTTGTTGAAAATTATCATAATTATCAAGGCAAAATGCAAAGGAGTTTGTTTACCAGTTTTACTGGTATTGAAGACTATAGTGGGTAACCAGCTTATTAATAAGAAGAGGGAAAAAATATTAGAAAAATAAGAAGAAAATGTTATAAAATACAGCATTTTTGAACAAAATCAAAGTTACCTCGATTACCAAGTTAAAAGCTGGACAGACAATACAAGCTATAAACGACGGTATTTATTCGGCCGTAAAAAAAACTATTATAAATCTGAGCATTATAATTTGGTTCAATTTTAAAGTGTGTCATTATGTGTTCTCTATCTAATCTTATACGAATTTCTGTTTCGAAGCACCTATAGTTTATGATGTTTTACTTTTTTTTTTACTGGCTTTACTACGTTTTATTGGTTTACTGGAGTTTCTTTACTGGTTAAACAATTACACTAGAAAGGCAGAAATACAAACTCAGTCAGAACATAGGAAATAAACAACTCAAAAATTTCTGTGGACTACATCAAGTTTAATAGCGGACCAACCATATTTTTAAGACACAGACATGTATTTAATTCTTCTTCTCTTATGTTCACTAATGAACTTTTTCAGTTTACTAAAAAAGACATTTATCAACCTCGGTTAAAACTACTCTTGACTACTCTCGGTTAAAACTGATTAGGGTCACTCTCATCTTTCATATGAATTTCTTCCTTCTGTTTTCTTTTGCTTAGGAATGTAATAATGAGCCACATTATCTTACATATAATGGCTATCCTCAATTACGCTTATTCCTCAAAATTAACTAACGGAAGACGGAAGAAATTATTTTCTTCCGTCTCAAGACTTTTCTATTATTTGTCCCTGGTAAATAATACTATATCATATTCTTTCATTTCTATTATCTAGAGTGGCAATAAGACCTTCATAAAAAATGTAGTGAATGAGGAAAAACTAAAATAAGAAGCTCTGCTATTGCTTAAGACTAGGGAATTTATGTTTTTTCTTAGGGGCAGGGGAATAATTGATGGAGAACTTTTTTTTAGTATTATCTTCATTAAACATCAAGTGCCTTAAAGCCTAGAATATATAAGTAGAAAGTGAACATACGAAACGTTTTGAGAATTTAAATTAGAACAAAAGAGAACTCGTCCTTCTAAATTAACGATTTTACTTTTTAAAGGTACAAGATGGCTAAAAATCAATTTATTGCTCATTCTAGATAGAAGCAAGATTTTGGTTGAATTAATCAGATAAAACACCATGTCCCAAAAGTTAATTCACCGAGAGAAAAAAAAATTATAGCTTGCTGAAACAAATTAAGATAAAAATAGTTTCATGATTTTAGAAAAAGGTAGAAAATACCACCAGTAAGGGAACAGTCCAGATAAAAATTAGACTGTAAAATTCAGAGAACTCATATTTATGAAATCACAGAATCTAGCAGAGACTGATTCTCTGCTAGATGTGGACGCGTTCTGGATGCGTGTAAACTTTTTCCCCTCCAGGGGTGATTCTATCGAAACATATGGTTGTGGAATATTGAAAAAGGATTCATACGAAATGTATTTTAAGGCGTCAGTGTCTTTTTTAGCAGGGAAAGAGATAACACCTCAGCGTAATGTAATGTGCTTGCCATTTTTTAGCATAATAGCAATAATTATGGCCAAAAGAGCTTTTTGGAATTTCTCTGATACGCGTAAGTGTGGGGGGAAGGGTCTGAAATCCCAATAAGTTCAGTTTCAAAAACGATTTTTTTCTAATTTTCAAAATCAACAATAGTGTGGCTATATTTAACTCTACCGGCCCAATGGCAGAATGACATGTGATTTCTACCGGCCCAATAGGGATGTATAAAGGGAACTCCTAGTCCCTCAAGCCGTCGCACCTGTTTCTACCGGTCGACTGGCAAGATTCCCATGACACCCTTGGATTCCAAGTGTTATGACGCAATCTTATTTAAGCATTTCCATATAATTAATCTAACCTCATTTCTCGAATGCGGTCGGGATATTTAACAAGTAGAAATAATAGGGAATTAAAATAGGATTTCTGCAAGTCAGAAAAGTGGAGCTACTAGCCCCTCAAACCTTCGCACCTGTGCAATACTGTCAGCTGGCAAGATTCCCGTGACAGCCCCTATATCTATGTGTAATATGGATGAAGCAATTTTATATAACCTCGGGTCAGGACCCATGGGGAATCTCCGCTTGTAACCTAATCACAGCGCACACCTTGCGTAATGACAGCGCATATCTTACGTAATAACGACGCACATCTTGCGTAAAGACAGCGCAAACCTAACTTGTGTTAGGTTTGCGCCCACCTTAAACAATGATAGCGCATACCTTACGCAGTGACACAGCACACCTCGAAAAGTTCTACGTGTTTTTTTTTCAAGGTGTTTCTTTTTTAGCTCTTTGTCCTCGGTAGGACTCCAAAGGTCAATTTCCGTCCAATGAAATGATACCCCAACAGACAGAACCAGCCTGCTATTTCTAGTATTCTGTAACAAGAACTACTTTCTAGAAGTAACCTATTGCGCGTGAGAGAAATTCCCATTTGAATGACATGTCTCTTACATCTTAGATAATTGGCACAAATGCCAATTATCTATTCTAGTGATACCAAATAATGCTACGCCTGGCTCTTAATGTATTTTTCGTAATAAAGGCGAAAGGGGAATCCAAGATGCTTAAATTGTGTAAGCCCTTTGGTATTTAAGATTCGTCCTAAACAATAAATCTAAAGGATTAAGGATATTGTAAGAACAATTTTTATTAATTAAAAGAAATTTACAAAAATTTTAAAACATAAAGCAGTTGAAAACACGACAAACAGAAGATAAAACGTGAAAAAGCTTATAAAGCATAAAATATAAGAAAAAACATGCATTAAAGAAAAATACATCCTAGCAATCATTTTTCAGACGGGCAAGATTGATATTAGAGATAAATTTAAACCATATTGAGGTATTTCTGAGAGCTCTTAATGAAAATGCCCCGGGTCTTTGAGCCAAGACTATGAATATTTCACACCCTTGTGAGAATATACGGCTGCCCCCTCCCCACCCCCTAACAATCATTTCAAGAGGGTGGGATTATATTAGAGATAAATTTAAACCATATTAAGAAGTATTTTTGAATGGCTTTTAATGAAAACGCAGCATTTCTTTGAGTGCATGTTAGATTTTCACTCTCCCGCTTTATCCACGGAAAAATTTCTGTAATGCCTCAACCTTAACTTTTAAACTGTAGAACATGTTACTCCAAGCAATTCACGCCAAAGTACCATTATTTGACAGCCCCTCTGGTATCTCTAGTAATCATTTTGAGAAGGCAGACTGATAGAGATAAATTTAAACCATATGAGTAGTAAGGCCATAGGTACTCCGCCATCAAGACCCCCATGAAAACTCTTCATGCAATTTGAATGCTATACTATACAGAGCTGAGACTCGAGTACTCCGTCGGGGACATCATATAAAGTGACCAGAACACGATATATTCCGACCAAAATGGTATACTATACGGAGGTAAGACCCCTGAGGGAGTAAATCGTGCTAATATCCATGTAAAAGTTATGAAAATGAGATACTTTTGCTACCTGGATTTAGGTAGGTCAGTGATCCAAATTATGGTGTACATTCAGTATAGCATAGCATTCAAATAGTCTTAAGGAACTTAAATCAGGACATGAATATAATGATAAATCCCAATGATAATAAAAAGAATAATTTTTTTTTATTTGGATTGAATGAACCGGTAAAGGGCTGAAATTTTAATCGCCAATTTCTTGCTAAAGCCGCTGGTAACAGATTACCCGTTGATAAATCTTTTCGCAATCTGTCTGAGATTAGCATTCAAAAGAAGACAAGAAGAAGAAGACAGGATTACCCTTCTATCCATATCATAAACCATATCCTATCCAGGTGTCAAAATTACAAATTTAAAATAACGTCATAATAGACATTGAGACCGCAAGTAAAATATAAAGAGCACTAGCAGACATTATCAGCAAGGATATTAAAGATGAATTGACGAAATCAAAGCATCCGCAAACGTTACTGCTACCATCTTCAGTTTACCAACAGATGCAGTCCATGAAGCCGGTATTATTGACAAAGAAATGTATGTCAAGTTTGTTAAAAGCTGTGTATACCCCCAAAACGAAAATATGTTACATCTAAAGAGAAAATATGATGAAGTATTTTATGAGTAAATTTAAGGTGTTCATTTTTTTATGATATTCGACACACAATTATATCAATAAAAATATTTTGTTGCGTTACTTTGTCTTGTTTCTACTCTTCTTAGGGTACGCTATCATCTGCGAGAAAATTCAGAAGAGAACTTTAAATTTTCTTCTCTTCTTCGGAAAAAATTCAGAATTACAATGGATCTTTTTCTATTCTATGGAAAAATTAAGAATCGCACTGTGACTTTCCCTATCTTCTAAAGAAAAATAGTATAGCATTCAAATGGCCTGATGGTTCTTGATGGTGGTCTTGATGGCGGAGAGCCTATGGCCTTACCACTCATATTGTTTCAATTTATCTCTAGTATCAGCCCACCCACTGGAAATGATTGCTATGGGATGCCAGAGGGGTAGTCAAATAATGGTACTGTGGCGTGAATCACTTGGAGTAACATGTTCTATAGTTTAAGAGTTAAGGTGGAGGCATTAAAGAAATTTTTCCGTGGATAAAAGAGGGAGAGTGAAAATCTAATAGGCATTCAAAGAAATGATGCGTTTTCATTAAAAGCCCTGCAAAAATACCTCTTATTTTGGTTTCAATTTATCTCTAATATAAGGCCACACTTTTGAAATGATTGTTAGGGGGTGGGGGGCAGCCGTTTATTGTTACGATGGTATTAAATATTCATAGTCTTGGCTCAAAGAAACGAGATATTTTCAGTAAAAGCCCTCAGAAATACCTCAATATTGTTTAATTTATCTTTAATATCAATCTTACCCGTCTAAAAATTATTGCTTGGATAGGTTTTTCTTTAATGCATGTTTTTTGCTTACACTTTATTCTTTATAAGCTTTTTATGTTTTATTTTTTGTCGGGAATTTTAAATGATTTTTCTTTGTTTTACCATTGTTTTAAATTTGTTTTAATTAATATAAATTGCAAATATAATAGGCTTAATGCTTTAGGTTTATTGTTTAAGATGAATCTTAAATACCTAAGCGCTTACACAATTTAAGCATCTTGGAGTCTCCTTTCACTTTTATTACTAAAAATACATTAAGAGCAAGGCGTAGCATTACTTGTTATCACTCCAATAGATATTCTCCGTCTTCGTGCCAATTATCTCAGATGTAAAAATATGTCATTCAAATGGGAATTTCTCTCACACGCAATAGGTATTTCTAGAAAGGGTTTCTCGATACCGACTACTAAAAATAGCAGGCTGGTCCTGTCTTTTGGGGCGTTGTTCCATTGGATGGAAATTGACCTTTTGAGTCCTACCGAGGACAAAACTTTAAAGAAAAAAAACCTTGAAAATAAACGCATTGAACGTTTCGAGGTGTGCCACTGTCATTGCGTTAGGCGTGCACTGTCTTTTCGTAAGGTGTGTGCTGTCATTGTGTAAGGTGTACGCCGTCCCTAAGTAAGATGCGCGCTTTCGTTACGTAAGATATGCATTTTCATTACGTAAGGTTTGCGTTGTTGTTAAGTTACAAGCGGGGATTCCCCATGGGTTATGACACGATGTTACATAAAATTGCGTCAATCATATTACTCCTGGTTACAGGACCTGTCATGGAAATCTTGTCAGCTTACTGCGTTGCACAGGTTCGAGGGCTTGAGGGGCTAGTAGCTCCACTTATCTGTCGGCCAGAAATCCCATGTTAATTCCCTATTATTGCTACTTGTTAAACATCCCGACAAACTCGAGAATTGAGGTTAGACTAATTATATGAAATACTGAAACAAGATTGCGTCATAAGACCTGGAATCCAGGGGTGTCAAGGGAATATTGCTGGCCGACAAGTAGAGAAAAGCACGACGGTATGTGGGACTAGTAGCTCCACTTATATACCCCTAATGGGCCCGTAGAAATCCCATATTAATCTGCTATTGGGCCAGTAGAAGTAATTATGCCCATTCTACTAACAACATGGATTTAGAGACAGGGTAATTCCTCAAGTTAAGTTCTTCAGTCGAAGCGACAAAGCGTTTAATATAAAAATATTAGGGCCTGTTTTTGAAATGTGTCACATCAGTAGAGTACTAAGTACCATTTTGCTGGGACGTATAGGAATTACCATGCTATTTGCTCGGACGTATACACCTTTTCAAAGAGAGTGAGTATCCTCTCACATGGCCTTCCATTTTGCTGGGACGTATAGGAATTACCATGCTATTCTATAGAAGCTCTAAATTGTCAAAATCCGTATATAGGATTGATTTTGTAGGAAAAGCTGTCTATTACCCATGCCTTATCCACTGTTCCATTTCTTTGAAGTATGTGCTATCAGACTGGTTTCTGATTTTTTGGACATTTACCTTTAGTCAAGACTAGTTTGTTAGGAATTTGTCTGCTAGATAGCATTTGTGAATTGGTTCGTATGAAGGGGGAGAAAAAAAGGGTATAGCATTTGCGAATTGGACTATACGAACGATATTAATTGAATAATAGGGAAAAACAGAGCTAGATAGCATTTGTGAATTGGATCGTCTGAAGGTGGAGAAAAAAGGGTTAAACTAATTATTAGACAATTGCCTTTAGTCAAGACTCGTTTGTTAGGAATGTGTCGCTGCTAAAACTAACTCTAATTGCAAAAAAAGGGTATAGAATTTGCGAAATGGACTACACGAACGATATTAATTGAATAATAGGGATAAAACAGAGCTAGATAGCATTTGCGAATTGGGTCGTATGAAGGTGGAGAAAAAAGGGTTAAACTGATTATTGGACAATTGCCTTTAGTCAAGACTAGTTTTTTAGGAATGTGTCGCTGCTAAAGCTAACTCTAATTGCAAACAAAAGAGTATAGCATTTACGAATTGTTGATTATAAGTTAATAATCAACGAGCAACATCGGGGTTGCTAACTCATAACTTATTTATTATAAATTTGGAACAATATCAATCTATTGAAATGGTTAACGATGTTAAAATGGTCTTATGACTTGACCTAGCTTTACTTCTTCGATGTGTTCTGTATAATACACAAGTGGTGTTTGAACAGTGTTGTCAATTTGAAATAGAGTTTAATGCTATAGTATACTAAAAAGTTGATACTAAGAGAGATGTAGATGGCAAGAAAAGAATTTTAATAATGAAATTCAGAACAAACCTTAGACATCCTTGCAAATCAAGTAGTAAGGTGTATGTGAGTACGAACCATCAAGGATCATTAGCACCAACGGCCCTAACCACCAGAGACCTCAGCCCCCCAAAGGTTCCCTATCCTCAAACTCGAAGGACGCCCCCCTCCAACTTTTTGGCCCCCTCCCCCCTTTTTTTTGGAATTTTTTTTTTGTTTTTTTTAGCTTTTTTCTAATTATTTTTTTTTAACATGATATATATTTTTCAACTTTTTTTTACATGTCTGAATGAGATGAAACACTTAAAACAAAGAAAAAATCACATTTAATATTTTACCATCTCAAAATGAAAATGGTATAGACAAATTAGTCATGACCTTTACTATTAGAAAAATAATGTTTGTAGTAGCACTTTTTTTATTGGACTAAAGAATTGTTTTTGGACGTAGAACGATAAAAACCTAAGTCATATCTTTAAGAAAAGTGAAGATGGAGCATTTGAATAAAGTTTGTTCACATGACAATGTTATTGTAGCATTGAATGCCAACAAGGAGAAGTATTTAAACTATGAAACAAGTACAAGTGGTAGCACTATTGGAAATGTATGCATGCATTGTCATGACAGTAAGGAATTAAATTTCTTTGGAGTACCGAAAAAATTCAACTCTTATGTTGGTTGATATGCAAGTTTGAGATCTCCAGAGATGATCACACTCAAAAAGAATGCCAACATAAAAATAATCGCTGATGATAAGGGACAACTCCTTGCTATTGTTGCAGGTAACACATTACCTACTGATACATCCTATCGTCAGCTTTCGGGTATTAGTATTCAACAGAAGATCAAAAAAAAGAAAGACCTACTCTTCTACTAATATCCTAAACCATATCTTGTCTACATGCCGAAACTGTTACCTGTGTAAGAATAATGTGATAATAGACAGTGAAATTGCCAGAAAAATAAAAATGGCACTGGCAGAAAATATCACTATGGAATATAAAGATGAATCGGTGAAAAACAAAGTACCAGGAAACGTTACTGCCATTGAACAAACAGTCAATGAACCAAATAATACCAAAGACGAAAAGCATATTGAGCCTGTCGATGACATACCAGTAAAAATTGTGAATGACTCAAAATGGAATAATGATTATTCTACTGATTACGAACTAAGAGAAGACAATAACTACAATATCAAGAGAGAACACGGTGAACTATTTTATGGAAAAGATTCAAAATGTCCAAAGTTGATCATTGATATTAATAATGTATCATAATATATTTTCGTATTAACATTCTACATAGCATTATTTCATTAAAAATATATTTTGCATTACAGTGTTATTTGTTCATTATTTTTAGAGTAAGCTAGCTTATGAAACGTTTAGAATGTCTATTAAAACATCGGAGATGTAAGAAAAGGAATTTGCATACATCTATTATCAGACACATGGGACAACATTGACAAAATCTAGGTATCAGAATGAATAAATTTATTATTAACATCAGTTGTTGGATATATCATTATGAAAAAATTGTAAGTAAGTAGGTAACAAACTCTTTCGTGAATTCACCTCTTGGATGCACAATACAGAAATTTAATTCAGGAAATTATGAAAAAAATTGAACAAATTCCTTATAAACATTCTTTATCGATTGAATTCGCTTCCATCAACATCTTTTGACAGATACATCGATGAAAATTGACAAAATGTAGATATCAGAGTGAATAAATACTTTATCAACATCCTTTATCGGATACGTCGGATAAAATTGACAAAATCTTAGTATCAGAGTGATTAAAATCTAAGTATCAGAGTAATTAAATTCCATATCAAGATCCCTTTCTCGGATACATGGGATAAAATTCACTAAATCTAAGTATCAGAGTGAATAAATGCTTTATCAACATCATTTGTCGGGTATATCGGATAAAATTGACAAAATCTAAGTATCAGATTGATTAAATTCTATATCAACATCCATTTCTCGAATACATGGGATAAAATTGACAAAAGCTAAGCGTCAGAGTGAATAATTTTTTTACTAATATCTTTTGTCAGATACAACGAATATAGTTGACAAAATCTAAGTATCAGAGTGAATAAATGCTATATCAGCATCCTTTGTCGGATATGTTGGATAAAATTGACAAAATCTAAGTGTCAGAGTGAATAATTTTTTTTATCAATACCTTTTGTCAGATACATCAATTATAACCGACAAAATCTAAGTATCAGAGTTAATAAATGCATTATCAACATCATTTGTCGGGTATATCGGATAAAATTGACAAAATCTAAGTATCAGATTGATTAAATTGTATATCAACATCCCTTTCTCGAATACATGAGATAAAATTGATAAAAGCTAAGTGTCAGAGAGAATAATTTTTTTTACCAACATCTTTTGTCAGATACAACTAATATAATTGACAAAATCTTAATATCAGATTGATTAAATTCTATATCAGCATCCTTTGTCGGATATGCTGGATAAAATTGACAAAAGCTAAGTGTCAGAGTTAATAATTTTTTTTTTAATATCTTTTGTCAAATACATCAAATATGATTGAAAAAATCTAATTGATAGAGTGACTAAATGCTGTATCAGCATCTTATTTCAGATATCTCAAATAAAATATAAGCATTAGAGGGATAAAATTCACTAACAACATTCATTTCTCGGATAAATAGGATAAAATTAAAAAAAGCTAATTGTCCGGGTAATTAATTTTTTTATCTTCATCTTTTGTCAGATACAACGAATATAATTGACAAAATCTAAATATCAGATTGAATAAATTCTATATCAGTATGCTTTGTCGGATATGCTGGATAAAATTGACAAAAGCTAAGTGTCAGAGTGAATAAATTTTTTGTATCAATATCTTTTGTCAAATACATCAAATATAATTGACAAAATCTAAGTATCAGAGTGATTAAATGCTTTATCAGCATCCTTTGTTGGATATCTCGGATAAAATCTAAGTATCAGAGTGATTAAATTCTAAATTTCTCGGATACATGGGATAAAATTGACAAAATCTAAGTATCAGAGTGAATAATTTTTTTTTATTAACATCTTTTGTCAGATACAACTAATATAATTTACAAAATCTAAATATCAGATTGATTAAATTCTATATCAGCATCCTTCGTCGGATATGCTGGATAAAATTGACAATAGCTAAGTGTCAGAGTGAATACATTTTTTTTATCAACATCTTTTTTCCAATATATCAAATATAATTGACAAAATCTAAGTATCAGAGTGATTAAATGCTTTATCAGCATCCTTTGTCGGATATTTCGAATAAAATCTAAGTATCAGAGTGATTAAAGTCTATGTCAACATCTTTTGTCAGATACAACGAATATAATTAACAAATTCTAAATATCAGAGTGAATAAATACTTTATCAACATCCTTTTTCGGATATGTCGGATAAAATTGACAAAATCTAAGTATCAGAGTGATTAAATTCCATATCAACATCCGTTCCTCGGATAGATGGGATAAAATTGACAAAATCTAAGTGTCAGAGTAAATAAATTCTTTATCAACATCCTTTAAATGCATTATCAACATCATTTGTCGGATATCTCGGATAAAATATAAGTATCAGAGTGATTAAATTCTAAATTTCTCGGATACATGGGATAAAATTGAAAAAATATAGGTATCAGAGTAAATAAATGCTTTATCAACATCCTTTATTTGCATTATCAGCATCCTTTGTTGGATATCTCGGATAAAATCTAAGTATCAGAATGAATGAATTCTAAATTTCTCGGATACATTGGATAAAAATTGACAATATCTAAGTATCGGAGTGAATGATTTTTTTATCAAGACCTTTTGTCAGATACAACGAATATAATTTTCAAAACCTAAATATAAAATTGATTAAATTCTATATTAGCATCCTTTGTCGGATATGCTGGATAAAATTGACAAAAGCTAAGTGTCAGAGTGAATAATTGTTTTTTACCAACATCTTTTGTCAAATACATCACATATAATTGATAAAATCTAAGTATCAGAGTGATTAAATGCTTTATCAGCATCCTTTGTCGGATATTTCAGATAAAATCTAAGTATCAGAGTGATTAAATTCTATGTCAACATCTTTTGTCAGAAGCAACCAATATAATTGACAAAATCTAAATATCAGAGTGAAAAATACCTTATCAACATCCTTTATTGGATATGTCGGATAAAATTGACAAAATCTAAATATCAGAGTGAATAAATTCCCTATCAACATCCCTTTCTCGGATACATGGGATAAAATTGACAAAATCTAAGTATCAGAGTGAATAAATACTTTATCAACATCCTTTAAATGCATTATCAACATCATTTGCCGGCTATACCGGATAAAACTGACAAAATCAAAGCATAAGAGTGATTAAATTTCATATCAACATCCCTTTCATGTATAAATGGTGTAAAATTCCTATATTCTAAATTTCGGATGACACAAATGCCTTACACCCGTCCTAGAAATGAAAAATCAACACCGTGGCTTGACCCTCATAGGTCCAATGAACACGGCCTAACTTTTTTTCAGATGCAGATATACGTAAATGTCACTATATCAAATACTTAGAATAGACCTGACTAAATCTAAGTGTTGGAGTGAATAAATTCCTTTCAGATACATCGAATAAAATTCGATCCTTTGTCAGATATATCCTTTGTCAGATACATCGAATAAAATTTGACAAAATCTAAATATCAGAGTGAATAATTGTTTTAACGACATCCTTTATCGGATATGTCGGATAAAATTGACAAAATCTCAGTATCAGAGTGATTAAATTTTATATCAACATCCTTATCTCGGATACATAGGATAAAATTAAAAACATCTAAGTGTTACAGTGAATAATTTTTTTTATGGACATCCTTTGCCAGATACAATGGATAAAATTAACAAAATCTAAGGGTCAGAGGTATGAATAAATACTTTATCGGCATCCTTTGTCGGATATGTTGAATAAAATTGACAAAATCTAAGTATCAGAGTGAATAAATGCTTTATCACCATCCTTTGTCGGATATGTTGGATAAAATTGACAAAATTTAAGTGTCAGAGTAAGAATAAATACTTTATCAGAATCCTTTGTCAGACTTGTTGAATATAATTGACAAAATCTAAATATCAGAGTGAATAAATGCTTTATCAGCATCCTTTGTCAGATAAGTGTGATAAAATTGACAAAATCTATGTGTTAGAGTGAATAATTTTTTTTATCAACATCCTCTGTCAGATACATCGGATAAAATTGACCAAATCTAAGTATCAGATTGAATAAATGCTTTATCAACATCATTTGTCGAATATGTCGGATAAAATCGACAAAATCTAAGTACCAGAGTGAATAAATTCATTATCAACATCATTTGTTGGGTATATCAGATAAAATTGGCGAAATCTAAGTACCAGAGTGAACAAATTCATTATCAACATCCTCTGTCGAGTATATCAGATAAAATTTACAAAATCTAAGTATCAGATTGAATAAATGCTTTATCAATATCCCTTTCTCAGATACAGGGGATAAAATTGAAAAAATCTAAATACCAGAGTGAATAAATTCATTATCAACATCCTTTGTCATATATGTCGGATAAAATTTACAGAATCTAAGTATCAGAGTGATTAAATTCCATATCAACATCCCTTTCTCGTATACATGGGATAAAATTAACAAAATCTAAGTATCAGAGCGAATAAATGCATTATCAACATCATTTGTCGGCTATATCGGATACAATTCACAAAATCTAAGTATCAGATTGATTAAATTCTTTATCAACATCCTTTGTCGGATATGTCAGATAAAATTGACAGAATCTAAGTATCAGAGTTATTAAATTCTATATCAACATACCTTTCTCTGATACATGGGATAAAGTTGACAAATTCTAAGTATCAGAATGAATAAATTCATTATCAACATCCTTTGTCGGATATGTCGGATAAAACTGACAGAATCTAAGTATCAGAGTGATTAAATTCCATATCAACAACCTTTTCTCGGATACATGGGATAAAATTGATAGAATATAAGTATCAGATGAATAAATACTTTATCAACATCCTTTAAATGCATTATCAACATCATTTGTCGGCTATATCAGATAAAATTGACAAAATCTAAGTATCAGATTGATTAAATTCTATATCAACACCCCTTTCTCGAATACATGGGATAAACTTGACAAAATCTAAGTATCAGAATTATTAAATTCTATAACATCATCCCTTTCTCAGAAACATGGGATAAAATTGACAAAAATCTAAGTAACAGAGTGAATAAATGCTTTATCAATATCCCTTAAATGCATTATCAACATCACTTGTCAGATACATCGGAAAAAATTGACAAAATCTAAGTACCAGAAAGAATAAATTTTTTTTCAAAGTTTTTTATCGGATACATCAGATAACAGTCATAAAATCCAAGTTCTATGCATTTTGACTTCATGCATCGTTACGTTGAATTTAGGTTAGACTGGTTATAGATGGCAGCGCACACGCTCATACACACAGTCATAGTGTGAGTGATATTCAAAAAGTTGAGTAAATTTAGGTTTACTTAGAGTGGTAATGACTTTATCATGTGCACACACTCTCTTCAAATAATTCATTTTCACTTTTTTTTAAAAAAAAAAATATGGTATCGGTGTTTATCCCTCCAATGGGAAAAAATTAGTGATTTAATACGCGCAATAAACTAGATTGTCTCAACAACCTACCATGCAGTACCACTGGGAAAGCAGCTCGGAAATATCCAAACCATAGGTTAGGTTAGGTTAGCTTACGTGCGCGCACGTAAGTATCAGAGTGAATATATTCGTTGTATCTGACGAAAGATGTTGATAAAAAAAAATATTCACTCTGACACTTTGCTTTTGTCAATTTTATCCCATGTATTCGAGAAATGGATGTTGATATAGAATTTAATCAATCTGATGCTTAGATTTGTCAATTTTATCCGATATACCCGACAAATGATGTTGATAATGCATTTATTCACTCTGATACTCAGATTTTGTCAATTATATTTGATGTATCTGACAAAAAGTGTTGATAAAAAAAAATTTATTCACTCTGACACTTAGATCTTGTCAATTTTATCCAACATATCCGACAAAGGATGCTGATATGGCATTTATTCACTCTGATACTTAGATTTTGTCAACTATATTCGTTTTATCTGACAAAAGATGTAAATAAAAAAATTATTCACTCTGATGCTTAGCTTTTGTCAATTTTATCCCATGTAGTCGTTAAAAGGATGTTGATATAAAATTTAGTCAATCTGATACTTAGATTTTGTCAATTTTATCCGATATATCCGACAAATGATGTTGATAAAGAATTTATTCACACTGATACTTAAATTTAGTAAATTTTATCCCATGTATCCCAGAAAGAGATGTTGATTTAGAATTTAATCACTCCGATACTTAGATTTTAATCACGCTGATACTTAGCTTTTGTTAATGTTATCCGACATATCCGATAAAGGATGCTAATAAAGTATTTATTCACTCTGATATTTACATTTTGTCAATTTTATTTGATGGATCTGTTAAAGGATGTTGATGGAAGCGAATTCAATCAATAAAGAATGTTAATAAGGAATTTGTTCAATTTTGTTCATAATTTCCTGAATTGTAGAAAATTAATACAAAAATATATTTTGATACATTATTAATATCAATGAACAACTTTGGACTTTTTGAATCTGTTCCATAAAATAGTTCACCATGTTTTCTCTTGATACTGTAGCTATTGTCTTCTCTTAGTTCGTAATCAGTAGAATAATCATTATTCCATTTTGAGTCATACACAATTTTTACTGGCGTGTAATTTTCGTCTTTGGTATTATTTGGTTCATTGACTGTTTGATCAATGACAGTAACGTTTCCTGGTACTGTGTTTTTCACCGATTCATGTTTATATTCCATAGTGATATTTTTTGTCAATGCCCTTTTTAATTTTCTGGCAATTTCACTGTCTATTATCACATTATTTTTACACAGGTAACAGTTTCGGCACGTAGACAAGATATGGTTTATGATATTAGTAGAAGAGTAGGACTTTCTTTTTTTTATCTTCCGTTGAATACTAATACCCTAAAGCTGACAATAGGATGTATCAGTAGGTAATGTGTTACCTGCAACAGTAGCAAGGAGTTGTCCTCTATCATCAACGATTATTTTTATGTTGGCATTCTCTTTGAGTATAATCATCTCTGGAGATGTCAATATTTCATATCCACCAACATAAGAGTTGAATTTTTTCGGTACTCCAAAGAAATTTAATTCCTTACAGTCATGGCAATGCGTGCATACATTTCCAATAGTGCTACCACTTGTACTTGATTCATAGTTTAAATACTTCTCCTTGTCGGCATTCAATGCTACAATAACATTGTCATGTGAACACACTTTATTAAAATGCTCCATCTTCACTTTTTTTAAAGAAATGACTTATGTATTTATCGTTCCACTGCGTAAAAAATACTGATTTAATACATGCAATAAACTAGATAGTGTCAATAACCCGCCATATAGTACCAGTGGGAAAGCCGCATCGTGTCTCTGAACAAGCATAGAGTACAATTGTTAGAGCTGTAAGCATATTTTATGTCATTTTAAGATACGTAAAAAAAAGAGTTAAAGTCCAAAAAAAGATTTTTAGTCCAATAAAAAAAGGGCTACTACAAATATTATTTTTCTAATAGTAAAGGTCATGACTAACTTGTCTATAGCATTCTCATTGAGAGTTTGGAAAATATTAAATGTGATTTTTTCTTTGTTTTAAGTATGTTTCATCTCATTCGAACATGTAAAAAAAGTTGAAAAAATATATCATCTTAAAAAAAATAATAAAAAAAAGTTAAAAAAAACTTCAAAAAAAAAAATGGGGGGAGGGGCCAAAAAGTTGGAAAGGGGGGGGGGGCGCCCTTCTAGTTTGGGGATAGGGGAACTTTGGGGGGTTGAGGTCTGGTGGTTAGGGTCGTCGGTGCTTATGATCCTTGATGGTTCGTACTCACATGCACCTTACTACTTTATTTGAAATGGATTTCTAAGGTTTGTTCTGAATTTCATTATTAAAATTCTTTTCTTGCAATCTACATCTCTCTTAGTATTAACTTTTTAGTATACTATAGCTTTAAACTCTATTTCAAATTGACAACACTGTTCAAACACCACTTGTGTATTATACAGAACACATCGAAGAAGTAAAGCTAGGTCAAGTCATAAGACCATTTTATCATCGTTAACCATTTCCATAGATTGATATTTTTCCAAATTTATAATAAATAAGCTATGAGTTAATAACCCCGAGGGGTTACCTTAACTGATAATCACCAATTTACAAATGCTATATCATTTAATTGGCAATTAGATTTAGTTTTAACAGCGACCCATTCCTAACAAACTTGTCTTGACTAAAGGTACTTATCCAATAATCAGTTTAAACCTTTTTTCTCAACCTTTATACGATCCAATTCGCAAATGCTATCTAGCTCTGTTTTTCACTATTATTCAATTAATATCGTTCGTATAGTCCAATTCGCAAATGCAATACACTTTTTTTCTCCACCTTCATACGATCCAATTCACATATATTATCTAGCGACACATTTCTAACAAACTAGTCTTGACTAAAGGCAATTGTCCAAACAATCAGAAACCAGTCTGATAGCACATACTTCAAAGAAATGGAACAGTTGATAATGCATGGGTGATAGACAGCTTTTCCTAAAAAATCATTCCTAAATACGCAATTTGATAATTTAGAGCTTCTATAGAATAGCATGGTAATTCCTATACGTCCCAGCAAAATGGAAGGCCATGTGAGAGGATACTCACTCTCTTTGAAAAGGTGTATACGTCCCAGTAAATAGCATGGTAATTCCTATACGTCCCAGCAAAATGGTACTTAGTACTCAACTCACATCTATAAATTAATATTGATTTTGAGCATTAGCTTACAAATAAGAAGAATCATGAGGAGGGAATCGGCAAAAAGCACAGTTGGCACAAAAACTATGTTCCCATTAGTAATTAGAAAATTACAAAAGTAGGACTCAGACACATGCCTGCTTCCAAACTTTGATTAAGTTATGCTAGATACTATAAGTCTAATAGTCTATTATTTAGAGCTATTGTATACGGATATGTTAGTAGAGTAGTACGTACCATATTACTTGCCTCTATAGGAATTACCATGTTATTTGCTTGCCTTACGTTCCTTGGCACCTTTCCAGAGCATGTACCTATGGATTCTAGCAGACTATGTTACTTCCTGTGCTATTTGGGACCTTTTCGTTCCTTAGCACCTTTCCAAGGCAGAGTACCAGACTGGTTATTGCTATTGCTTGCCTGTATAGGAATTCCCATACTATTTGCTTGATGCTCAACACCTTTTCAAAGAGAGTCAGAACCCCCTCACACTGTTTGACGTGTTTGGGGAGATTACGTTCCTTGACACCTTTCCAGAGCATGTACTTGACGATGGAGAAAAGGGTTAAAGTGATTAGCAATTACGAGCGGGGATTCTTCCCTGGTTCCTCAATTGCCTTACGTTCCTTGCCACCTTTCCAGAGCATGTACTTGACGATGGAGAAAAAGGGTTAAAGTGATTAGCAATTACGAGCGGGGATTCCCTGCTGGTTCCTGAATTGCCTTACGTTCCTTGGTACCTTTCCAGAGCATGTACTTGGCGATGTAGAAAAAGGGTTAAAGTGATTAGCAGTTAAGGTAACCTCAATGGCTTTTGAACAGTGTTCTCAGTGTAAAATAGGGTCCAACGTTATAGTATACTAAAAAGTTGATACTAAGAGAGATGTAGATGGCAAGAAAAGAATTTTAGTAAAGAAATTCAGAACAATCCTTAGAAATCCTTACAGATCAAGTAGTGAGGTATAAACGAGTATGAACCATCATGGATCACAAGCACCAACGACCCTAACCACACGGGACTTCAACCCTCCATACGTCCCCTATCCCAAAACTCGAAGGGTGCCCCCTTCCTCCAACTTTTCAGCCCCCCCCCCCCATTTTATTTTTTTTTTTGCAATTGACATTTTTTCTGATAACAAGTATCATTCATTACGATCGTAGCTTTCAAATGTGAAACTTAAGTCCATTTTTGAATCGCAAAATTTACTTGGTGGTCATTCAAAAAGCGAGGATTTTTGTTAAATAAATAATTCTTATACCTTTGAAAATAGCTTTATGGGGTTTGAGAGACTGCTGTTTTATTCTGTGTGATTTTTTCTTTACTTGATGTTTATTCAAAAAGCGAGAATTTTTGTTAAATAAATAATTCTTGTACGTTTAAAATAGCTTTACGGGGTTTGAGAGACTCTGTTGTTTTATTCTGTGTGATTTTTTCAAGATTTTTGTTAAATAAATAATTCTTATACCTTTTAAAATATCTTTACGGGGCTTGAGGGACTCTGTTTTTTTATTTTGTGTGATTTTTTTTTTACCTGTTTGCCATTCAAAAGCGGGGATTTTTTTGAAATAAATAATCCTTATACATTTTAAAATAGATTTACGGGGTTTGAGAGACTATGTTGTTTTATAATGTGTGATTTTTTCTTTACTTGGTGGTCACTCAAAAAGCGAGGATTTTTGTTAAATAAATAATTCTTATACCTTTTAAAATAGCTTTACAGGGGTTTGAGAGACTCTGTTGTTTTATTCTGTGTGTTTTTTTCTTTACTTGGTGGTCATTCAAAAAGCGAGTATTTTTGTTAAATAAATAATTTTTATACCTTTTAAAATAGCTTTACGGGGTTTGAGAGACTCTGTTGTTTTATTCTGTGTGATTTTTTCTTCACTCGGTGGTCATTCAAAAAGCGAGGATTTTTGTTAAATAAATAATTCTTATACCTTTTACAATAGCTTTACGGGGTTTGAGAGACTCTGTTGTTTTAGTATGTGTAATTTTTTCTTTACTGGGTGGTCATTCAAAAGCAAGGATTTTTGTTAAATAAATAATTCTTATACCTTTTAAAATAGCTTTACGGGGTTTGAGAGACTCTGTTGTTTTATTCTGTGTGTTTTTTCTTTACTTAGTGGTCATTCAAAAAGCGAGGATTTCTGTTAAATAAATAATTCTTATACCTTTTAAAATAGCTTTACGGAGTTTGAGAGACTCTGTTGTTTTATTCTGAGTGATTTTTTCTTTACTTGATGGTCAGTCAAAAAGCGAGGATTTATGTTAAATAAATAATTCTTATACCTTTTAAAATAGCTTTACGGGGTTTGAGACACTCTGCTGTCTTATTCCGTGTGATTTTGTCTTTACTTGGTGGTCATTAAAAAAGCGGGGATTTATGTTAAATAAATAATTCTCATACATTTTTAAATAGCTTTACGGGGTTTGAGAGACTCTCTCATTTTATTCTTTGTGATTTTTTCTTTACTTGATGGCCATTCAAAAACGAGGATTTCTGTTAAATAAATAATTCTTATACCTTTTAAAATAGCTTTACGGGGTTTGAGAGACTCTGTTGTTTTATTCTGTGTGATTTTTTCTTTACTTGGTGGCCATTCAAAAAGCAAGGATTTTTGTTAAATAAATAATTCTTGTACCTTTTAAAATAGCTTGACGGGGTTTGAGAGACTCTGTTGTTTTATTCTGTGTTATTTTTTCTTTACTTGATGGTCATTCATAAAGCGAGGATTTTTGTAAAATAAATAATTCTTATACCTTTTAAAATAGATTTACGGGGTTTGAGAGACTCTGTTGTATTATTCCATGTGATTTTGTCTTTACTTGATGGTCATTCAAAAAGTTAGGATTTTTGTTAAATAAATAATTCATATACCTTTTAAAATAACTTTACGGGGTTTGAGAGACTCTGTTGTCTTATTCCGTGTGATTTTTTCTTTACTTGATGGTCATTCGAAAAGCGAGGATTTATGTTAATTAAATAACTCTTATACCTTTTAAAATAGATTTACGGGGTTTGAGAGACTCTGTAGTTTTATTCTGTGTGATTTTATCTTTAGTTGGTTGTCATTCAAAAAGCGAGGTTATTTGTTAAATGAATTAATCTTATAAAATTAAAAATAGATATACGGGGGTTGAGAGACTCTGTTGTTTTATTATGTGTGATTTTTTCTTTACTTGGTTGTCATTATAAAAGCGAGGATTTTTGTTAAATAAATAATTCTTATACCTTTTAAAATAGCTTTACGGGGTTTGAGAGACTCTGTTGTTTTATAATGTGTGATTTTTTCTTTATTTGATGGTCATTCAAAAAGCGAGGATTTTTGTTAAATAAATTATTCTTATACCTTTTAAAATAGCTTTACGGGGTTTGAGAGACTCTGTTGTCTTATTCCATGTGATTTTTCTTTACTTGATGGTAATTCAAAAAGCGAATATTTTTGTTAAATAAATAATTCTTGTACCTTTTAAAATAGCTTTACGGGGTTTGAGAGACTCTGTTGTTTTATTCTGTGTGATTTTATCTTTACTTGATGGTCATTCAAAAAGCAAGAATTTTTGTTTAATAAATAATTCATATACCTTTTAAAATAGCTTTACTGGGTTTGAGAGACTCTGTTGTTTTATTCTGTGTGATTTTTTCTTTACTTGGTGGTCATTCAAAAAGCGAGGATTTTTGTTAAATAAATAATTCTTATACCTTTTAAAATAGCTTTACGGGGGTTTGAGAGACTCTGTTGTTTTATTCTGTG
Source organism: Artemia sp. Qi Xiang Cuo (assembly GCF_049724085.1). NCBI lineage: Eukaryota > Metazoa > Arthropoda > Branchiopoda > Anostraca > Artemiidae > Artemia > Artemia sp. Qi Xiang Cuo. The sequence goes on from NC_142806.1 coordinate 43,732,431, forward strand.
TGTTTTTTTCTTTACTTGGTGGTCATTCAAAAAGCGAGGATTTTTGTTAAATAAATAATTTTTATACCTTTTAAAAAAGCTTTACGGGGTTTGAGAGACTCTGTTGTTTTATTCTGTGTGATTTTTTCTTCACTCGGTGGTCATTCAAAAAGCGAGGATTTTTGTTAAATAAATAATTATTATACCTTTTAAAATAGCTTTACGGGGTTTGAGAGACTCTGTTGTTTTAGTCTGTGTAATTTTTTCTTTACTTGGTGGCCATTCAAAAAGTGAGGATTTCTGTTAAAAAGATAAGTCTTGTACTTTTTAAAAAAGCTGTACGGGGTTTGAGATACTCTGTTGTTTTATTTTGTGTGTTTTCTCTTTACTTGATGGTCATTCAAAAAGGAAGGATTTCTGTTAAATAAATAATTCTTATAGCCTACCTTTTAAAATAGCTTTACGGGGTTTGAGAGACTCTGTTGTTTTATTCTGTGTGATTTTTTCTTTACTTGGTGGTCATTCAAAAAAAGCGAGGATTTCTGTTAAATAAATAATTCTTATATCTTTTAAAATAGCTTTACGGGGTTTGAGAGACTCTGTTGTCTTATTCCGTGTGATTTTTTCTTTACTTGGTGGTCATTAAAAAAGCGAGGCTTTCTGTTAAATAAATAAGAATCTCTTTTAAAATAGCTTTACGGGGTTTGAGAGACTCTGTTGTCTTATTCCGTGTGATTTTTACTTTACTTGTGGGTCATTCAAAAAGCGAGGATTTCTGTTAAATAAATAATTTTTATACCTTTTAAAATAGCTTTACGGGGTTTGAGAGACTCTGTTATTTTATTCTGTGTGATTTTTTCTTTACTTGGTTGTCATTCAAAAAGTGAGGATTTTTGTTAAATAAATAATTATTATACCTTTTAAAATACCTTTACGGGGTTTAAGAGACTCTGTTGTTTTATTCTGTGGGATTTTTTCTTTACTTGACAGTCATTCAAAAAGCAAGGATTTTTGTTAAATAAATAATTCTTATACCTTTTAAAATAGCTTGACAGGGTTTGAGAGACTCTGTTGTTTTATTCTGTGTTATTTTTTCTTTACTTGATGGTCATTCATAAAGCGAGGATTTTTGTAAAATAAATAATTCTTATACCTTTTAAAATAGATTTACGGGGTTTGAGAGACTCTGTTGTATTATTCCATGTGATTTTTTTTTTACTTGATGGTCATTCAAAAAGTGAGGATTTTTGTTAAATAAATAATTCTTGTACCTTTTAAAATAGCTTTAGGTGGTTTGAGAGACTCTGTTGTTTTATTCTCTGTGATTTTATCTTTACTTGATGGTCATTCAAAAAGCAAGGATTTTTGTTAAATAAATAATTCATATACCTTTTAAAATAGCTTTACGGGGTTTTAGAGACTCTGTTGTCTTATTCCGTGTGATTTTTTCTTTACTTGATGGTCATTCAAAAAGCGAGGATTTCTGTTAAGTAAATAACTCTTGTACCTTTTAAAATAGCTTTACGGGGTTTGAGAGACTCTGTTGTTTTATTCTGTGTGATTTTTTCTTTACTTGATGGTCATTCAAAAAGCGAGGATTTTTGTTAAATAAATAATTCTTATACATTTTAAAATAGCTTTACGGGGTTTGAGAGACTCTGTTGTTTTATTCTGTGTTATTTTTCTTTACTTGACGGTCATTCAAAAAGCGAGGATTTCTGTTAAATAAATAATTCTTATACCATTTAAAATAGCTTTACGGGGTTTGAGAGACTCTGTTGTTTTATTCTGTGTGATTTTTTCTTTACTTGGTGGTCATTCAAAAAGCGAGGATATCTGTTCAATAAATAATTCTTATACCTTTCAAAATAGCTTTACGGGGTTTGAGAGACTCTGTTTTTTTATTCTGTGTGTTTTTTCTTTACTTGTTGGTCATTCAAAAAAGAATGTTTTTTGTTCAATAGATAATCCTCGAACCTTTTAAATATGATGTAAGGTGTTTGAGAGCCGCTGTTTTCTTATTCCGTCTGATTTCTGTTTACCTGATGGTAATTCAAAAAGCAATTATTTATTTTCAAAAGTTAAATCGTGTAACCTTCAAAATATATTTTAGGGGTTTGAGAGACTCTGTTGTTTTATTCTGTGTGTTTTTTCTTTACTTGATGGTCATTCAAAAAGCGAGGATTTCTGTTAAATAAATAATTCTTGTACCTTTGAAAATAGCTTTACGGGGTTTGAGAGACTCTGTTGTTTTATTCTGTGATATTTTTCTTTACTTGGTGGTCATTCAAAAAGCGAGGATTTCTGTTAAGTAAATAATTCTTATACCTTTTAAAATAGCTTTACTGGGTTTTAGAGACTCTGTTGTTTTATTCTGTGTGTTTTTTCTTTACTTGGTGGTCATTCAAAAAGCGAGGATTCTTGTTAAATAAATAATTCTTATACCTTTTAAAATAGCTTTACGGGGTTGCGAGAGACTCTGTTGTTTTATTCTGTGTGTTTTTTCTTTACTTGGTGGTCATTCAAAAAGTGAGGATTTCTGTTAAATAAATAATTCTTATACCTTTTAAAATAGCTTTACGGGGTTTGAGAAACTCTGTTGTTTTATTCTGTGTGTTTTTTCTTTACTTGGTGGTCATTCAAAAAGGGAGGATTTCTGTTAAATAAATAATTCTTAGACCTTTTAAAATAGCTTTACAGGGTTTGAGAGACTCTGTTGTTTTATTCTGTGTGTTTTTCTTTACTTGGTAATCATTCAAAAAGCGAGGATTTCTGTTAAATAAATAATTCTTATACCTTTTAAAATAGCTTTACCGGGTTTGAGAGACTCTGTTGTTTTATTACGTTTTTTTTTTCTTTACTTGGTGGTCATTCAAAAAGCGAGGATTTCTGTTAAATAAATAATTCTTATACCTTTTAAAATAGCTTTACGGGGTTTGAGAGACTCTGTTGTTTTATTCTGTCTGTTTTTTCTTTACTTGGTGGTCATTCAAAAAGCGAGGATTTATGTTAAATAAATAATTCTTGTACCTATTAAAATAGCTTTACGGGGTTTGAGAGACTCTGTTGTTTTATTCTGTGTGTTTTTTTTTAGTTGGTGGTCATTCAAAAAGCGAGGATTTCTGTTAAATAAATAATTCTTATACCTTTTAAAATAGCTTTACGGGGTTTGAGAGACTCTGTTGTTTTATTCTGTGTGTTTTTTCTTTACTTGGTGGTCATTCAAAAAGCGAGGATTTCTGTTAAATAAATAATTCTTATACCTTTTAAAATAGCTTTACGGGGTTTGAGAGACTCTGTTGTTTTATTCTGTGTTCTTTTTTACTTGGTGGTCATTCAAAAAGCGAGGATTTCTGTTAAATAAATAATTCGTATACCTTTTAAAATAGCTTTAAAGGGTTTTAGAGACTCTGTTGTTTTATTCTGTGTGTTTTTTGTTTACTTGGTGGTCATTCAAAAAGCGAGGATTTCTGTTAAATAAATAATTCTTATACCTTTTAAAATAGCTTTGAGGGGTTTGAGAGACTCTGTTGTTTTATTCTGTGTGTTTTTTCTTTACTTGGTGGTCATTAAAAAAGCGAGGATTTCTGTTAAATAAATAATTCTTATACCTTTTAAAATAGCTTTATGGGGTTTGAGAGACTCTGTTGTTTTATTCTGTGTGTTTTTTTTACTTGGTGGTCATTCAAAAAGCGAGGATTTCTGTTAAATAAATAATTCGTATACCTTTTAAAATAGCTTTACGGGGTTTGAGAGACTCTGTTGTTTTATTCTGTGTGATTTTTTTTTACTTGGTGGTAATTCAAAAAGCGAGGATTTCTGTTAAATAAATAATTCTTATACCTTTTAAAATATCTTTACGGGGGTGCGAGAGACTCTGTTGTTTTATTATGTGTGTTTTTTCTTTACTTGGTGGTCATTCAAAAAGTGAGGATTTCTGTTAAATAAATAATTCTTATACCTTTTAAAATAGCTTTACGGGGTTTAAGAAACTCTGTTGTTTTATTCTGTGTGTTTTTTCTTTACTTGGTGGTCATTCAAAAAGCGAGGATTTCTGTTAAATAAATAATTCTTATACCTTTTAAAATAGATTTACAGGGTTTGAAAGACTCTGTTGTTTTATTCTGTGTGTTTTTCTTTAATTGGTGATCATTAAAGAAGTGAGGAGTTCTGTTAAATAAATAATTTTTATAACTTTTAATATAGATTTAACGGGTTTGAGAGACTCTGTTGTTTTATTCTGTGTGATTTTTTCTTTACCTGGTGGCCATTCAAAAAGCAAGGATTTCTGTTAAATAAATAATTCTTATACCTTTTAAAATAGCTTTACGGGGTTTGAGAGACTCTGTTTTTTTATTCTGTGTTTTTTTTCTTTACTTGATGGTCATTCAAAAAGCGAGGATTTCTGTTAAATAAATAATTCTTATACCTTTTAAAATAGCTTTACGGGGTTTGAGAGACTCTGTTGTTTTATTCTGTGTGTTTTTTTTTACTTGGTGGTCATTCAAAAAGCGAGGATTTCTGTTAAATAAATAATTTTTATACCTTTTAAAAAAGCTTTACGGGGTTTGAGAGACTCTGTTGTTTTATTCTGTGTGTTTTTTCTTTACTTGGTGTACATTCAAAAAGCGAGGATTTCTTTTAAATAAATAATTCTTATACCTTTTAAAATAGCTTTACGGGGTTTGAGAGACTCTGTTGTTTTATTCTGTGTTTTTTTTTACTTGGTGGTCATTCAAAAAGCGAGGATTTCTGTTAAATAAATAATTCGTATACCTTTTAAAATAGCTTTACAGGGTTTTAGAGACTCTGTTGTTTTATTCTGTGTGTTTTTTATTTAATTGGTGGTCATTCAAAAAGCGAGGATTTCTGTTAAATAAATAATTCTTATACCTTTTAAAATAGCTTTACGGGGTTGCGAGAGACTCTGTTGTTTTATTCTGTGTGTTTTTTCTTTACTTGGTGGTCATTCAAAAAGTGAGGATTTCTGTTAAACAAATAATTCTTATACCTTTTAAAATAGCTTTACGGGGTTTGAGAAACTCTGTTGTTTTATTCTGTGTTTTTTTTCTTTAAATAATGTTTTTTTTTAAATAATTTTTCTTTAAATAAATAATTTTTGTACCTTTTAAAATAGCTTTACGGGGTTTGAGAGACTCTGTTGTTTTATTCTGTGTGATTTTTTCTTTACTTGATTGTCATTCAAAAAGCGAGGATTTTTGTTAAATAAATAATTCTTATACCTTTTAAAATAGCTTTACGGGGTTTGAGAGACTCCGTTGTTTTATTCTGTGTGATTTTTTCTTTACTTGATGGTTATTCAAAAAGTGAGGATTTTTTTTAAATAAATAATTCTTTTACCTTTTAAAATAGATTTACGGGGTTTGAGAGACTCTGTTATTTTATTCAATGTGATTTTATCTTTACTTGATGGTCATTCAAAAAGCAAGGATTTTTTTTAAATAAATAATTCATATACCTTTTAAAACAGCTTTAAGGGGTTTAAGAGAGTCTATTGTCTTATTCCGTGTGATTTTTTTTTACTTTATGGCCATTCAAAAAGCGAGGATTTCTGTTAAATATATAACGCTTGTACCTTTTAAAATAGCTTTACGGGTTTTGAGAGACTCTGCTGTTTTATTCTGTGTGATTTTTTCTTTACTTGACGGTCATTCAAAAAGCGAGGATTTTTGTTAAATAAATAATTCTTATACATTTTAAAATAGCTTTACTGGGTTTGAGAGACTCTTTTGTTTTATTCTGTGTTTTTTTTTAATTGGTGGTCATTCAAAAAGCTAGGATTTCTGTTAAATAAATAATTCTTATACCTTTTAAAATAGCTTTACTGGGTTTTAGAGACTCTGTTGTTTTATTATGTGTGTTTTTTATTTACTTGGTGGTCATTCAAAAAAAGCGAGGATTTCTGTTAAATAAATAATTCTTATACCTTTTAAAATAGCTTTACGGGGTTGCGAGAGACTCTGTTGTTTTATTCTCTGTTTTTTTTCTTTAGTTGGTGGTCATTCAAAAAGCGAGGATTTCTGTTAAACAAATAATTCTTATACCTTTTAAAATAGCTTTACGGGGTTTGAGAGACTCTGTTGTTTTATTCTGTGTGTTTTCTTTACTTGGTGATCATTAAAAAAGCGAGGATTTCTGTTAAATAAATAATTTTTATAAATTTTAACTTAGCTTTAGGGGGTTTAAGAGACTCTGTTGTTTTATTCTGTGTGATTTTTTCTTTACTTGGTGACCATTCAAAAAGAGACGATTTTTGTTAAATAAATAGTTCTTGTACATTTTAACATAGCTTTTCGGTGTTTGAGAGACTATGTTATTTTATTTCTTGTGATTTTTTCTTTACTCGATTGTCATTCAAAAAAAGTGAGGATGTGTTCAAAATAAATCATTCTTGTACCTTTTGAAATATCTTTACGGGGTTTAAGAGACTCTGTTGTCTTATTACGTGTGATTTTTTCTTTACTTGGTTGTAATTCAATAATCAATGATTTCTGTTAAATAAATTATAATATATTTTAAAATAGCTTTACGGGGTTTTAGAGACTCTGTTGTATTAGTCAGTGTGATTTTTAATTTACTTGTGGGTCATTCAAAAAGCGAGGAGTTGTATTAAATAAATAATTTTTTTAACTTTTAAAATAGCTTTACGGGGTTTGAGAGACTCTGTTGTTTTATTCTGAGTGATTTTTTCTTTACTTGGTGGTCATTCAAAAAGCGAGGATTTTTGTTAAATAAATAATTTTTGTACCTTTTAAAATAGCTTTACGGGGTTTGAGAGACTCCGTTGTTTTATTCTGTGTGATTTTTTCTTTACTTGATGGTTATTCAAAAAGTGAGGATTTTTGTTAAATAAATAATTCTTTTACCTTTTAAAATAGATTTAAGGGGTTTGAGAGACTCTGTTATATTATTCCATGTGATTTTATCTTTACTTGATGGTCATTCAAAAAGCAAGGATTTTTGTTAAATAAATAATTCATATACCTTTTAAAATAGCTTTAAGGGGTTTAAGAGAGTCTGTTGTCTTATTCCGTGTGATTTTTTTTACTTGATGGCCATTCAAAAAGCGAGGATTTCTGTTAAATATATAACGCTTGTACCTTTTAAAATAGCTTTACGGGTTTTGAGAGACTCTGCTGTTTTATTCTGTGTGATTTTTTATTTACTTGATGGTCATTCAAAAAGCGAGTATTTTTGTTAAATAAATAATTCTTATACCTTTTAAAATATCTTTACGGGGTTTGAGAGACTCTGTTGTTTTATTCTGTGTGATTTTTTTTTTACTTGATGGTCATTCAAAAAGCAAGGATTTTTGCTAAATAAATAATTCATATACCTTTTAAAATAGCTTTATGGGGTTTGAGAGACTCTGTTGTTTTATTCTGTGTGATTTTTTCTTTACTTGATGGTCATTCAAAAAGCGAGTATTTTTGTTAAATAAATAATTTTTATACCTTTTTAAATAGCTTTACGGGGGTTTGAGAGACTCTGTTTTTTCATTCTGTCTGATTTTTTCTTTACTTGGTGGTCATTCAAAAAGAGAGGATTTCTATTAAATAAATAATTTTTTTAAATTTTAAAATAGCTTTACGGGGTTTGAGAGACTCTGTTGTTTTACTCTGTGTGATTTTTTTTAATTGGTGCTCATTCAAAAAGCGAGGATTTCGTAACCCCGTCTAATTTTTTTTTCATAATTTCCTGAAATAAATTTCTGTATTGTGTATCCAAGAGGTGAATTCAAAAAAGAGTTTGTTACCTACTTACTCACTTACTATTTATTTAACAGAAATCCTCGCTTTTTGTATGAGCACCAAGTAAAAAAAATCACACAGAATAAAACAACAGAGTCTCTCAAACCCCGTAAAGCTATTTTAAAAGGTATAAGAATTATTTATTTTATAGAAATCCTCGCTTTTTGAATGACCACCAAGTAAAGAAAAAACACACAGAGTAAAACAATAGAGTCTCTCAAACCCCGTAAAGCTATTTTAAAAGGTATAAGAATTATTTATTTAACAGAAATCCTCGGTTTTTCAATGACCACCAGGTAAAGAAAAAAACAAACAGAATAAAACAACATAGTCTCTCAAACCCCCGTAACGCTATTTTAAAAGGTATACGAATTATTTATTTAACAAAAATCCTCGCTTTCTGAATGACCATCAAGTTAAGAAGAAATCACACAGAATAAAACAACAGAGTCTCTCAAACCCCGTAAAGCTATTTTAAAAGGTATAATAATTATCTATTTAACAAAAATCCTCGCTTTTTGAATGACCAACAAGTAAAGAAAAAATCAGACAGAATAAAACAACAGAGTCTCTCAAACCCCGTAAAGCTATTTTAAAAGGTACAAGAATTATTTATTTAACAGAAATCCTCGCTTTTTATATTACCACCAAGTAAAGAAAAAATCACACAGAATAAAACAAAAGAGTCTCTCAAACCCCGTAAAGCTATTTTAAAAGAGACAAGAATTATTTATTTAACAGAAATCCTCGCTTTTTTTGAATGACCACCGAGTAAATAAAAAATCACACAGAATAACACACCAGAGTCTATCAAACCCCTTAAAGCTATTTTAAAAGGTATAAGAATTATTTATTTAACAGAAATCCTCGCTTTTTTAATGACCACCAAGTAAAGAAAAAACACAGAATAAGAAAACAGAGTCTCTCAAACCCCTTAAATCTATTTTAAAAGTTATAATAATTTTTTATTTAACAAACCTCCTCAGTTTTTGAATTTCCACAAGGTAAAGAAAAAAACACAAAGAAAAAAAAAGCCGATTGTCTTAAACCCCCGTAAAGCTCTTTTCAAAGGTATAAGAATTATTTATTTAAGGAAAGTGCTCGATTTTTGAATGACCATCAAGTAAAGAAAAAATCACAAAGAATAAAATAACAGAGTCTCTCAAACCCCGTAAAGCTATTTTAAAAGTTATAGGAATTATTTATTTAAAGAAAATACTAGCTTTTTGTATTACAACCAAGTAAATAAAAAATCACACAGAATAACACAACAGAGTCTCTCAAACCCCGTAAAGCTATTTTAATAGTTATAAGAATTATTAATTAAACAAAAATCCTGGCTTTTTGAATGACCATCAAGTAAAGAAAAAATCACACAGAATAATACAACAGAGTCTCTCGAACCCCGTAAAGCTATTTTAAAAGATACAAGAATTAATTATTTAACATAAATCCTCGCTTTTTGAATGACCATCAAGTAAATACAAAATCACACGGAATAAGACAACAGAGTCTCTCAAACCCCGTAAAGCTATTTTAAAAGGTATAAGAATTATTTATTTAACAGAAATCCTCGCTTTTTTGATTGACCACCAAGTAAAGAAAAAATCACACAGAATAAGACAACAGAGTCTCTGAAACCCCGTAAAGCTATTTTAAAAGGTATAAGAATTATTTATTTAACAAAAATACTCGCTTTTTGAATGATCATCAAGTAAAGAAAAAATCACACAGAATAAAACAACAGAGTCTCTCAAACCCCGTAAAGCTATTTTAAAAGGTACAAGAATTATTTATTTAACAGAAATCCTCGCTTTTTGAATGACCACCAAGTAAAGAAAAAATCACACGGAATAAGACAACAGAGTCTCTCAAACCCCGTAAAGCTAATTTAAAAGGTATAAGAATTATTTATTTAACAGAAATCCTCGCTTTTTGAATGACCACCAAGTAAAGAAAAAACACACAGAATAAAACAACAGAGTCTCTCAAACCCCTTAAAGCTATTTTAAAAGGTATAAAAATTATTTATTTAACAAAAATCCTAGCTTTTTGAATGACAAACAAGTAAAGAAAAAAATAAAGGTAATAAGAATACAGTGTCTCTAAAACCCTTTAAAGCTCTTTTCAAGGGCACAATAATTAATTATTTAACATAACTCCTTGCTTTTTGGATGAGCATCAGGTAAAGAGAAATCACCCAGAAAAAAACTACAGATTATCTCAAAGCCCTCAAAGCTATTTTAAAAGGTATAAGAATTATTTATTTAACAGAAATCCTCCCTTTTTGAATGACCACCAGGTAAAGAAAAAAGACACAGAATAAAACAACAGAGTCTCTCAAACCCCCGTAAAGCTATTTTAAAAGGTATAAGAATTATTTATTTAACAAAAATGCTCGCTTTTTGAATGACCACCAAGTAAAGAAAAATAAAACAGAATAAAATAACAGAGTCTCTCAAACCCCTTAATGATATTTTAAAATTTACAATAATTATTTATTTAAAAAAAATACTGTATTTTTTAATTACCATCAAGTAAATAAAAAATAAAACTTAATAATACCCCCGATTCTATCAAAACCAGTAAATCTATTTTAAAATGTACGATAATTATTAATTTAACAAAAATCCTCGCTTTTTGAATGACCATCAATTAAAGAAAAAATCAGAAAGAATAAAACAAGAGAGTCTCTCAACCCCCGTAAAACTATTTTAAAAGGTACAATTATTATTTATTTAACAGATATCCTAGATTTTTGAATTACCAACCATTAAAGAAAAAATCTCATAGAATAATAAAACAGAGTCTCTCAAACCACGTAAATCTATTTTAAAAGTTAAAAGAATTATTTGTTTAACATAAATCCTCGCTTTTTTGAATTACAACCAAGTAAAGAAAAAATCACACAGAATAAGACAACAGAGTCTCTGAAACCCCGTAAAGCTATTTTAAAAGGTACAAGAATTATTTATTTAACAAAAATACTCGCTTTTTGAATGACCATCAAGTAAAGAAAAAATCACACAGAATAAGAAAACAGAGTCTCCAGATCCCCGCAAACCTATTTAGAAGGTACAAGAATTATTTATTTAACAGAAATCCTCGCTTTTTGAATGACCGCCAAGTAAAGAAAAAATCACACGGAATAAGACAACAGAGTCTCTCAATCCCCGTAAAGCTATTTTAAAAGGTATAAGAATTATTTATTTAACAGAAATCCTCGCTTTTTGAATGACCACCAAGTAAATAAAAAACACACAGAATAAAACAACAGAGTCTCTCAAACCCCCCTAAAGCTATTTTAAAAGGTATAAGAATTATTTATTTAACAAAAATCTTCGCTTTTTGAATGACCACCAAGTAAAGAAAAAATCACACAGAATAAAACAACAGAGTCTCTCAAACCCCGTAAAGCTATTTTAAAAGGTATAAGAATTATTTATTTAACAAAAATCCTCACTTTTTGAATGACAACCAAGTGAAGAAAAAATCACACAGAATAAAACAACAGAGTCTCTCAAACCCCGTAAAGCTATTTTGAAAGGTATAAGAATTATTTATTTAACAAAAATCCTCGCTTTTTGAATGACCACAAAGTAAAGAAAAACACACACAGAATAAAACAACAGAGTCTCTCAAACCCCCGTAAAGCTATTTTAAAAGGTATAAGAATTATTTATTTAACAAAAATCCTCACTTTTTGAATGTCCATCAAGTAAAGAAAAAATCACACAGAATAAAATAACAGAGTCTCTCAAACCCCGTAAAGCTATTTTAAAAGGTATAAGAATCATTTATTTAACAAAAATCCTTGCTTTTTGAATGGCTACCAAGTAAAGAAAAAATAACACACAATAAAACAACAGACTCTCTCACACCCCGTAAAGCTATTTTAAAAGGTACAAGAATTATTTATTTAACAAAAATCCTTGCTTTTTGAATGAACACCAAGTAAATTTTGCGATCCAAAAATGGACGTAAGTTTCACATTTGAAAGCTACTATCGTAATGAATGATACTTGTTATCAGAAAAAATGTCAATTGCCAAAAAAAAATGGGGGGAGGGGGCCCAAAAAGTTGGGGGGAGCGGGCACCCCTCGAGTTTGAGGATAGGGGACCTATGGAGGGTTGATGTCCCTGGTGGTTAGGGTCGTTGGTGCTTATGATCCATGATGGCTCATACTCATGTATACCTCACTACTTAATCTGTAAGGATTTCTATGGTTTGTTCTGAATTTCCTTATTAAAATTCTTTTCTTGCCATCTACATCTCTCTTAGTATCAACTTTTTAGTGTACTATAACGTTGGACCCTATTTTAAACTGACAACACTTTTCAAACGCCATTGAGGTTACCTTAACTGCTAATCACTTTAACCCTTTTTCTCTATCGTCAAGTACATGCTCTGGAAAGGTACCAAGGAACATAAGGCAATTCAGGAACCAGTGGGGGATCCCTGCTCGTAACTGCTAATCACTTTAACCCTTTTTCTACATCGTCAAGTACATGCTCTGGAAAGGTACCATGGAACGTAAGGCAATTCAGGAACCAGCGGGGAATCCCCGCTCGTAATTGCTAATCACTTTAACCCTTTTTCTCCATCGTCAAGTACATGCTCTGGAAAGGTGTCAAGGAACGTAAGGCAATTCAGGAACCAGCGGGGAATCCCCGCTCGTAATTGCTAATCACTTTAACCCTTTTTCTCCATCGTCAAGTACATGCTCTGGAAAGGTGTCAAGGAATGTAATCTCCCCAAACACGTCAAACTGTTTGAGGGAGTTCTGACTCTCTTTGAAAAGGTGTAGAGCATCAAGCAAATAGTATGGGAATTCCTATACAGGCAAGCAATAGCAATAACCAGTCTGGTAATCTGCCTTGGAAAGATGCTAAGGAACGTAAAGGTCCCAAATAGCACAGGAAGGAACATAGTCTGCTAGAATCCATAGCTACATGCTCTTGAAAGGTGCCAAGGAACGTAAGGCAAGCAAATAACTTGTTAATTCCTGTACAGGCAAGCAATATGGTACGTACTACTCTACTTATGTTTAAATAATCGATTGAATCACCTTATGTCAACCAATAGACTACACAATAAAATCAGTCCAATTGACTTTGGTCCTAAGAATTGAAGGTTAAGAGGATAAAAATAAATTGAACGGATGAACAACCCCCTGGAAACCCCTTTTTCGGAAACCCCCTGTGAGCTCGAAATAAAATCACAACTCGCAAGAGGTAAAATGAGCTAAATGAAACAGCAGCCTAATTCCTTCCTGGAAGGATCTGAAGAGTAGAGCTCTGAACAGAGTTAGGTGAACAAGGAGCATATACAGTATAGTGACAAGCAGTAGCAGACCCTGCAAAATTTAAGATTTTGAAGTAGATAATTATCAACGTAGGATTTGTCTCTGCTTCGTCAATTGGAAACACTCGTAAAATATCCACACGTGCCCTTTTTTCTCTATCCGCCCGCAAAATTTTATGATCATCCTTTTCCCTCCAAAGTCGTGGCTTTAAAGTAAACTCTTTCAAAAAAAATTTTTGAAATGAAAGCGTTTTTATCTGGGTATAGTCAAATCAAATCATGCAGCTAATAAACCTCAAAATATTTCCAGTTCCTCTTAGTTTACTTAAAATTCGTACTTTCCATCTCAAGACCTCGGAAGCTGCGTTGTCTTGTGTCAAAAAGGTGATTCAAAGAAGCATCGCTTTTATTATCCTTTTCGATATATGTTATGATTATGATGTATCATTTAAACCTTGGTGCACCTAATCTTGAAAACTGCCAGTTTTCCTGACAAATTAGTAGAGATATTCAATAATGAAACCTCTATATGTTTGAAACTTGACAACCATGTAATGAAATTTATGTTTTTAATAGGAGTTGCTGTCCCACCCAAAACGTTTTTCCCAGGATTTGACGAATTTTCTAGTCAACCAAGTGGTCCCAATCACACGATTCTTAGAAATCATTCAAAAAACGAAACAAGCCAAGAAATACCTGGAAGTCTTTCCTTTGTTGTTACTTGTGATGATCCATTTAGTGCAGAAAAAAATGATTGTGAGCAATTGTCCAGTGGAAGTGAGGGTAATCTTTCTTTATCCCAAACAGAATCAAAAAAGGAAAAGGGTTTTGAGCTTAGTAAATATGTTAATCAGCTTTTAGAAGATACAGTAGGCAATCCTTTTGTAAGTGATGACAGTTTTTAGGCCTAATATCTCTTGTTGCAGAAAAATGGCAAAAAAGAAATTTTGACGTTTATGATTTTAACTACAAACCAGTAAAGTGAATCTTCAGTCGAAATAGAACTTGAATTATTAGTATAAGCACAATCATGACGAGTAATTGGAGAAGACTGCATAAATCAAGCCATTTAAACGAACATAATGTAAATACTTAGATTTTAAATATTTATTCCAAAGAGAACAAAAAAAAAAAAAATGCAGCTGTTATAAGTAATTTTGTTTTAAACCTTAAGACAACACGGACGCAGAGGGTTGAAAAATTTGATATAAAATTAGACTTAAGAACGTAATTGATTTTTATGTCATTTTATGTATAATACTTTCTTCAAAATGAACTTGAAATTACCAATACTTATAAAAAGTTAAAAAATAAAGAGGCGCCAATTGGAGGAGGCAGAGAAGATGAGGGCAAATACCCCCTCCTTTGATTTTTTTCAAAATATTTTTTGTCTTCATTAAGAAATGGTATGCTTCCTTTTTAAATATAAGAATATTCGTATATGTAGTGTCATGGAATAAACAGTTCTATATTTGAATTTTAATCCTACAAATGTTTTTAAAAGTATGAGCAATAAGTCAAATATCTACTCGAAGACCTCTACAGATTTAAAATTTTAGTTACTGGGACTAACTGAGCAATTTAAAGGGTGTGGCATTTAGCAAAATCTTTAAAGTTGTGCGTCTGAGGTTGTGCAATTTAGAGGTTGTTACACAAAGCTTTAGAAAGTGCTATCTAAATTTGTCACTTTCATGCTCAATCGTATTTCTGCAATGTTACGTCATACCGGTGTTTGAGGTTTCAAGTTTCAAGTTTTTTTAGTTTTTTTTTCTTATTTTACAATATGAGAATTTTACACCTTCCTCTGTTCTTGTTTGTCTGTTTTTCAATAAAAGCTATATTTAAGTAGTTACAAGAAGAAAGAATAGCATAAAATTTTCACAGGGGAAATATTTGATAAATTTCAGCTGTAGATTCATGCTGAATTATCACCAGCTTCTAAATTGCGGAGGATGTGTTTTAATTTCTCGTATTTTCATTAGAATAGATTTGAGTTTAGGAGCTTCAAGAAGCTAATGAATTTTATTCCTCGGCCGAAAAATAACTATTTACTAGAAATAATCAAATGAACGAATCTTATATAAGTAGGAATATGACTTATGGTTACCGAAAATAGGGATTTTTAAAAATTTTCCTTTTTGTTTAGAAAACCAAAGAAAAACCAAGTAAAAAAATCAAATATTATTAGGAAACAATGTGGTAAATTAGAGTGAATATTTCTAAGAAACTGATTCTGGCCTCTAATCCGTCTTGTAATTCTTAGCAAAACGTAAAAATTTTACCTACAAATTGAATCACTGCGTCCATTTTTCATCTGTTATTTTTCAACAGGTATTTTTGTCTTAAAGGTTTGATCGCGGTTAATTAAAAAAAAGGAAAAAAGAAGAAAAAAAAGACGAAATTCCGCCTCTCAACATTAATCAAGCTAAAACACCTTTTCCACTGTCTTTTATTACTTTTTCCTTTATTCAATCTGAAGTGAGATGACAGAATTGACACCAAGTTAATATTTATAGCCTCCGAAGGTACTGATCCAAGGTACTTACTTAAAGTCAGTACCTTCGATGGAATTGTCTAATTTTTTGTTCTTCATCTTATTTAGTTCTAAATATACACAGTGGTTTCCTGTTTTCTGCAAAGTGCCGTATGTTTCTCTTTATCACTTGCAAAAATGGTTGAAATTGAAGTGTATTTTATAAAAACAACCAGGCACTTAAAAAAACATAATAAAGGCATAATAAGATTCTTGCTCATTTATAAAATTAATATCTGGAAAGTTCTAATTTTAAAGACACACATTTCGTTGTAAATCAGCCATATAGCCAGACAAATTAGCTCGTAAAACTTATTAAATCAATAAGTGATCTCTAGCAGATATGAGTTCGAAATCTTTTGGGTTTTCGGTAGAGCGCAAGGACGTTCTGGTCTTTAGAAGGCTTAGAGGTATCAACCCTACTACTGTTTGAGATAATCTCTGGTCGTCTAAGTTTGATTTGGATATTCATTGTAATATCTGTTTGTTAGAGGTCGTGTTTATGATTCATAGTAATTTTCTTACGTTTTAAGTTTGAATTATTATTTGACTTTATATCTGTTGGTCTTTGGTTTATTGTACCTCTTTGATTTTCTTTGATTTCTTTTTTATAATTTTCCTTAAGTTAATTTTAGCTCGGTTTTAATTAACATTGATTTTTTTTTATTGACTTGTAAAAGAAATACATGTAAAGTTTTACTTCTTTTTCTGCTTAGCTTTTAAAAATTGAAATTTTGGGTTGCTATTTTTATTCTGGACAAAATTTTACAACAAATTATAATCTTAGTTTTAATATAGAACTTTGGATGGATACTTAATTTACACACCTACTTAATTCTACTGCTGACTCGTCACCAGCGTTAAGGAAGCAGAAACCATCCTCATCCAAGACACCTGGTGTTGTGTAACCGCGGTTGTGTTTACAAATGGTGCAGGTTATCAGACGATCTCATTCTTGGACAACCATAGGGTTGTTTCCACGCAGTGGCCACGAAGTTGAAATTGTAGGCAATGCGACAGGTATATCTTTTGGCATTCGGAAGGGATTTCCGTACGATTTCAGTATACGCTGCGCTACTTGCTGGGAAAATGAAATCTCTTTCGAAACGGGTCAACGGAATTTGCTGATAAAGGCAAACCAGAGGAGTGCCTCTATCTTTTGAAGTTCTTTTGTTTGAGTCACATCCAGCTTCTTCAAGGTCGTGATGGTTGTTGGCCATGTTTCTGTGCCGTATAGTAGGATTGGGCCTAGAGATGAATCGAGTTCTGCAAACTCTGTGAGGTGGTTAACAACAAGGTTGTGCCATATTTTGTCGAGTCCTCCTAAGATGGAACATCCCTTGGCGATTCGTGTGTTAACTTCACTCTCCACTGAACTATCAATTAGCATAATTTAGCCTTGGTACGTGAAGTTATCCCCATCTGCTATTTGGTTTTGACATAGTTCGTCTGCAGGAGGGGATCGTTGAGAAGGTTTCGAATCAACAAACACGATTTTCATTTTGCTCCAGTTGATTTTATGGCCAACTTTGCTAGCTTTTTTTCTCAAGATTGTCAGAGCTATAATAATTTCTTCGTGGGTAAATATTGCTTAAATAAATGGATTGGAAATCTGTATATTGTCTTGCCTTTTATGGTGCTGAAGTATTTGGCCATCTTTGCGCCATAAAAATATTGATAGATCATTTTGTTATAAGAATTTTATTGTTTTATGTTTTTAACGACTGGTTTGTTTAAATAAATGCCATTTGTGCTTATTTATAAAAAAGAGTACTTAGGCTATATATTGCTTAAAAAATAAAAACAGGACACAAGAAATCAACGCAACGAGATTTATTTCCATCTGAGGTTCCTTTGGTTCTTAAATTTCAGTTGAGGCATATGTAGCCTGAAATTTTAAGCAGATCAACAACAAAAAAGAAGAAAATTTCGCATTAATAATCATTAAAACCATATTACTCTTCAACACTCATTGTCCCTGATTAGCTCCACTTGGTCTCCTTAAATCAAAATTTTAAATATACCTGCAAAATTTGAAAATGTATTTTGATTTCAGTCTTTGATTTACTGTGGCTTTTTGCATTTCTGTGGAAAACTTCTTTTGTTGGAAAAGGTTCTTAAAATTAGTTTCGTTTAGTCTTTTCTATAAATTATTGTTGTTTGCTAGTTATGAAAATGGAACAGTTGTAACTTTTTATTGGTATTTTCTTTAAGAATCAAGAATTTGCATGCCACTTATATTTGGGACGAATTTCTCCAGCAAATTTTAATAGTATGTAAGGAGGCCTTATTTTGTGTAAATTTGGTAACTCAATTTTCGTAAAGCTTTCAATTCCCTTTCGCTTCATAGATCAGAAATATAGCGACAGTTTCAAATTAGCTTGAATTTGAAAATAACTTCTCTTTGCGTAAGGACCATAAAATGCAAATACAAATACCGGACCGCTGCCAAACTCGAGGGGTCAACGACAAAGAGATATTACGCGATTTGTATCACATGACAAAACAGGGTTTTTAATAGAGAAAGCGGAAACTAATCTTTTGAACAAAGACTTATTATTAGGATTACATCAAAACTGGTCTCTAGCCAATGAGAGAAAAGAATAACAAAATAAGAAAAAACTTAAAATAGGGATTCGGGGACGAAAACTGGGTAGTCTTTTTTGCATCAAACAAGGAGTAAGTGTTTTACTTTGTAATTACGATAAACTGCCACTGTCTGTCTGAATTCCCCTTGGAGACAAAAGTTTGAAGATAAAATTAAAATAAGGAAAAAACTTCTAAGCATTTCTGTCATTTGGAGATAACTTTAATACGTATATGGGAGAAAATAATAACAACTAGTGCTGAAATCTAACATTTACTATAAAGTTGGTGATTTTGGGTTTATAGTTCGGTAGTATTTCCACTTAGAAAAGGCTTGAGCCATTTGGACAAAACAGCATTTTTAAGGTTAAATTAAGCTAAATTAAATTTCTTCCCAAAAATTGAAGCTTTGAATAACTGAGGGTTCAAAGAGGGAAGGAACCTTAACCAAGAAGAGAACGCTAGGAGAGCCATTTGTGCTTCCCTTTTTCAGCCTAGAGTTTCTTGGAACTTAGGTTGACTTTATAAAGGCCTTATATCCGGAAATTGGAATTATCGGACAAAAACATTACGTCCCCCCTTTTTTTGAAATCTTCAGACGTTTATACGAAGAGGAACACCGTTCCCTTTTTAAGCATTCTTTCATTTCGTTAAACCCGTACTGCATGTTTATACAAAGGTGACCTTAATGCTTATACAGGTAGGTTAGGGGAAAAGGGAACAATATTTTCAGCTTAAGAATTTCCAAACCTTTATGTCCAGATATTTTAAATTAAGTTTTCCCTGCTAAAGTTAAAGCTTAATAAAGGTTCAAGGAATACACATCCCTTTTCAAGAAATAATAAGAGAATCTCTTGGTTTGGGTTAATGAAAATTGAATTAAAATCAAGAACGCTTATTCTTAGCTTAGCTCAACAATAGTTTGAACTAAAGGATTTTAATAACCAAGAACTCAAGCCTTGACTAGCTATTCAAGTGTATCCTTTTTAAATAGAAACATTCGATAGCCTAGAATTAACTTAATCTTTTTCTTTTTGGTAAACATTGGTGGATTGAACAAGTAGATCATTAGACCTTAGACCTAGAAGAGGTTTAGAAATATTCAACATAATCAGAATTAGAATATTTTTCTTTTGATCTTCTTTTGTAATAAAAATCAGTTGTCACTGAATTCTGAGTACCGATTTCTTACCCAACGTCTCAGTTCGTATCACACTACCAAATATATTAGCCCTGTTAGTAGGGGCAACCTTACAACTGGTCGCAGCGGTACTCAGGTTCGGTACAACTGGTCACAGTGGTACTCAAGTTTGGTGCAACTTTCGTTTAAGTGGGGGAGGATTACTTAAATTGATAAAATCTGGTAAAATTTAGTCCTCTGTTCCTCACAAGAAAGTGTGTGTTCAGTTTTCCAAACCTATCCAAGACAGAAAAGTTTGAAAAAGTGTTTATTAAAGAAAATTTTAACCTTAAAGGGAAGTTCAGACAGCCTTTTATCTTCCTAAGATTCTTTCTTCTCCTTTCTTTATCTTTGCTACAAGTTCTAGTATCCGAATCGTCTATAATTTACTTAAATAGGGTCATAGATTAATCATCCTCAAGTGTGTGTAATTATAATACTAAACTTGAGGGTAAATTTAAATCAAGGAACTGAGAAAATTCTCATACAATTTATAAAAGACCCATTTTAGCGACTTAAAACACTATGAGGGATCAAAAAGTTTCCCACACTAAGAGTTTATAAGAATAGAACAATCATGAGTACAAATGAAAACAAAATCAAAGAGTTAGAAATTGCACTGCAAGACGCAGTGTCTAGAATAAACGCTCTAGAAGGGCAATATGGAGATGCCACAGTCACTATTAGGCTTCAAAATCTATTTGTGGAGCAAGCACCTCCTATCTCGTTACTGACATATCCCAATGAAATCCATTCATGGATTATCACCCTTAAACAAATACAAAGGAGTTTAGGGAAAGATGAATTATTAGCACTGACAAAGAGATTTGAATTGATTGATTGAATGTATAGGGACTCCTCAGACATGTCTTTGTGAGCAACGGTGGTTAACTCAGGAGACAAAACTTCCCCTGCAGAACAAAGAGATAACTCCAGAGTAGACTTTCAAAACAGGAAATTATAGAAATAACTCAAAGAAATTTTTGAACAGTGGAAAGAAAGATATGTCAAGACCAACTAGGGATAATTATTCCAGGTATAAATTTAGTAAAAGAAAAAATGCTTGCATAAAATGCTGGACTTGTGGGGGTCTACATAGACAATTGGAATGTGAAAAACCTCCAACTTCTATCCACTGTGGTGATTCAGGCCACAAAGCAAAATATTGTTTAGCTCCAACACCTATACACCAACCCCAAGAAAACTTTTAAGGCAATATTGCCGAAGGTACTGCGGCCTCCGAGTAATGGTTAGGGAACCACCGGAAGGCACAGGCCCAGATTCCGTAGTTTTGTAGATATAGGTTAACCGTTAGTAGTAGATTTAGTGTGACCAGGAGTCACTAACACGAACAAGACTAGGACTATGAAAGTCACTAGCACGGAAAGACTAGGACTATGAAACAGGAGTCACTAGCACGGACAAGACTAGGACTATGAAGGTCACTAGCACGGAAAGACTAGGACTATGAAACAGGAGTCACTAGCACGGACAAAACTAGGACTATGAAGGTCACTAGCATGGAAAGACTAGGACTATGAAACAGGAGTCACTAGCACGGACAAGACTTGTACTATGAAGGTCACTAGCACGGAAAGACTAGGACTATGAAACATGAGTCACTAGCACCGACAAGACTAGGACTATGAAGGTCACTAGCACGGAAAGACTAGGACTTTGAAACAGGAGTCACTAGCACGGATAATTGAGAGGATTTTTGTTCTGAAGATGAATGAGTATATAATCTCGTTCAAGAGGTATTTGTCAGCCGACAAATATGTATAAAAAAAGAAGAAAAAAAAGAAGAGTAATTCAAGAAAAGTCATAAAAAAAAAAAAAAAAAAAAAATTCTTATAGGGGACCCTATCTAGTGTTGTCGGAATTATAAAAAAAACGTCTTTTTGTTACACCAGTTGAAAACTTATAAACGACGGTTAGAAAATATAAGACAACTTAAAAAGATAAACAAGGAAGTAACAAAAGGTTCAATTCAAATAAAAAGGTTAGTAAAGAAAATAAAAACAGTAATCCTTTCTATTTTTCAAGCAGAAAATAAAAGTTTCCCTTTCATTGTTACATATCCGGCAGACATGCTTAGGAAAATTTTCGAAGTTGAAAATTCACTACCAATAGGCTATAGAATATCGGTTAATTATAGGCTTTACGGCTTTCTGGAACTTTATAAATCGACTAGCTGCAATGTGGCGACACAACAATTTGAAATTGTTCGTTATATGTGATTTCTCAATATCAAATAAACAAGATGAGTTCAGAAAATTCGAAAGGTTCGAAATTTTCATAACTCGTAATTTAAAAAAAAAAAAATAGAGAACGGGTACAGATTTTTTTTTCTTTCATTGTAGAATGTATTTGCCTTTGATTTTTCAAGCTTTCAATTGTTACTAGTCCTTTTGGCACCTTTAAATACTCTTTCGAGTATTCAATTATAATTTGAAAAAAATTTTAAATAAAGTTTGAAAGGGCCCAAATAAGAATATAGCACTCAGCTGTTTGTAGAGGTCAATTAATATATCTTCCTTTTATTAAAGATGTGCTCAATTTTAAACTTAAAGTAATCAAAGAGACGATTTATCTGTGCTTAGAAACACAAGAGCAGGGGTTTGATTTCGGATGCTGCGAAACAACAAACAAAAACAACCCGTAGATTAAAAATATCTGCATGAGCTCATAAGGATTTGGCTGAGAACTTCGCATAAGTCCTACCACATTAGGAAGACAAAATTGAATATTTACTTTTTATTTACTTTTAGAATAATTTTAGTTCAACCATTGTCCTGGACGAAGCGAAGCAAATGCAATTTCCTCACAAGAAGAAAAAGGGAAAGATGTAACAACATATTGGACATCAACGTATAATATTTATACACTCTTTATATATATAATAGGATTTCTTTCAGTAGGACTGGTATTCAGAAAATTAAGAAATTTATATACAGGTTATAGAGACCAAAAGTCTCAGGGGTTCAATTTAGAAGTAGTATAAGGAGAAATTAAGTTACACTAGATCTTAGTAAATTCGTGTTTCCTTTTGTTTATTCCTTTTAAAACAAAAAGATTATAAGTGGGGGAGATTGTAAGGAGGCGTTATTTTGTGTAAATTTGGTAACTCAATTTTAGTAAAGCTTGGAATTCCCTTTCGCTTCATAGATCAGAAATATAGCGACAATTTCAAATTAGCTTGAATTTGAAAATAACTTCTCTTTGCGTAAGGACCATAAAATGCAAATACAAATACCGGACCGCCGCCAAACTCGAGGGGTCAATGACAAAAGATATTACGCGATTTGTATCACATGACAAAACAGGGTTTTTAATAGAGTAAGCGGAAACTAATCTTTTGAACAAAGACTTATTATTAGGATTACATCAAAACTGGTCTCTGGCCAATGAGAGAAAAGAACAACAAAATAAGACAACAATTAAAATAGGGATTCGGGGACGAAAACTGGGTAGTCTGTTTTGGATCAAACAAGGAGTAAGTGTTTCACTTTCTAATTTCGATAAACTGCCACTGTCTGTCTGAATTCCCCTTGGAAATAAAAGTTTGAAGATAAAATTAAAATAAGAAGTAAAATTCTCAATATTTTTGTCATTTAGAGATAAATTTAATAGGTATATAGAAGAAAATAATAGCAACTAGAGTCGAAATCTAACATTTACTATAAAGTTGGTGATTTTGGGTTTATAGTTCGGTAGTATTTCCACTTAGACAAGGCTTGAGCCATTTGGACAAGACAGAATTTTTAAGGTTAAATTAAGCTAAATTAAATTTTGTCCCAGAAATTTAAGCTTTGAATACCTGAGAGTTCAAAGAGGGAAGGAACCTTAACCAAGAAGAGAACGATAGGAGAGCCATTTGTGCTTCCCTTTTTCAGCCTAGAGTTTCTTGGAACTTAGCTTGACTTTATAAAGACCTTATATCTGAAAATTGGAATTATCGGACAAAAACATTACTTCCCCCCCCCCCCTTTGTGCAATCTTCAGACGTTTATACGAAGACGAAAACCGTTCCCTTTTTAATCATTCTTTCCTTTCGTTAAACCCTTACTGCATGTTTATACAAAGGTGACCTTAATGTATATACAGGTAGGTTAATGGAAAAGGGAACAATATTGTCAGCTTAAGAATACCCATACCTTTATATCCAGATAATTTCAATTAAGTTTTCCCAGCTAAAGTTAAAGCTTAATAAAGGTCCAAGGAATACACAGCCCTTTTCAAGAAATAATAAGAGAATCTCTTGGTTTAGGTTAATGAAAATTGAACTAAAATGTATT
The DNA here is from genome assembly GCF_049724085.1 of Artemia sp. Qi Xiang Cuo. NCBI lineage: Eukaryota > Metazoa > Arthropoda > Branchiopoda > Anostraca > Artemiidae > Artemia > Artemia sp. Qi Xiang Cuo. The sequence goes on from NC_142806.1 coordinate 43,756,084, forward strand.
ACGGTTATTCTTAGCTTAGCTCAACAACAGTTTGAACTAAAGGATTTTAATAACCCAGAACTCAAGCCTTGACTAGCTTTTCAAATGTAACCTTTTTAAGTAGAAACATTCGATAGCCTAGAATTAACCTAATCTTTTTGTTTTCGGTAAACATTCGTGGATTGAACAAGTAGATCATTAGACCTTAGACCTAGAAGAGGTTTAGAAATATTCAACATAATCAGAATTATAATATTTTTCTTTTTATCTTCTTTTGTAATAAAAATCAGTTGTCACTGAATTCTCAGTAGCGATTTCTTACCCAAGCCTCAGTTCGTAACACGCTACCAAATATATTAGCCCTGTTAGTAGGGGCAACCTTACAAGTAGTTGAGCAATAAAATTTGGACGGATGGACTTGAAAATTAGGGGATTGAAAATCTGCATAATTTCTGAGCTTCTATGGAACTTAAGTCATTCTGAACCCCTTCATGATACAACCATAGGCATGGACACATATTCATAGACTATTTCATTAAAGGAGTCTTATTGTGTTATAGTTTGTTTTAACTGTGTCTTTGTTTAAATAAATGTATTTTTATAGCGCAAGTTCATAGCTCGTTTATTGAACAATTTCTAATTTACTGTTAAAAAACGAAAAAAAAGAAAATTACAATTTCAGGATTCAATCCAACTAGATTTGTTTCCGGTTGAGGCTCCCTCTGCTAAGAAAGGCTAATCTACCGTGTCTTCATGGCCTGAAATTTTTATGTAATCAGCATAAGGACAGAAAATCTGAAACAAAGAATCTATACAACCACATTTTTTCAAACATTTTTGCTTTGATGAGGTCCTCCCGGTCCCTCCAAGTTAAAACTTAAGAACCTACTCGATCTTCCAATCCAATATTCCCTTAAAGTTTTAGCTGGGCCCTTTAAACCATCATTGTATACCCTTAGCCACTCCTGAGACATTATAGATACGGTAGTCATTCCTGAGAAATTGTAGATATGGTGTTTTAGCATTCAATACCCCCTCAGATTTTTCTGAAAGTTTTAACATAATACCCTCAGCTCTTGAGTCGTTGCATATGAACAAATTTGACATTTACGATGCACTAAGTATCTAAGATTCAGTTCAATATCTCCCTCGAAGTTCCCTGGAATTTTCAACTTAGTATCTCAGTCGTTCCTTAGATAATAAAACACACTTTTTTTTACGACTGTGATGCACATAGATTCTTTAGATTTCATTCAATAGTCTCCTTAGTATCCCCTGAAGGTTTAAGCTTAATGCTCATATAATTTCCTGAGATATTGCAGGTATGCCCATTAAACGACCTGAATACACATGGTGTCATGGTGACATGATAGTTCAGTATTGCCCTCATTTCTCCTTGACAGTTTCAACCTAATGTTATTTGCTGCTCCTGAGTTATTGCGTACATGCCATTTTGAAAATCAAATTTAGTTCATTATCATCTTCGAAATTGCCTAGAAATTTGATCTTTGCCTAGAAATATACCCTTAGATGTTCCTGATATATTGCAAAAGCATCTTTTTTATGATCTGAATGCACATAGTGTCTTTTAATTTTGTTCAGCACCTTCTTCACTATACCCTTAGAATTTAAATTATTAGTCACTCAGAAGTTTTCAAGATATTGAATGCACGCTTTTGACCACTTTTAAGCATTTAGCGTCTTTTGACTTTGTCCAGCAGCCTTCTTACCATTAACTGAGAGTTTCAACTTAATACCCTTAGAAGTTCCTTAGGTATTTCAAATATTCTGTTTTGACAACCTGGATACACATAGTGTCAATTGTTTAGGTTGATATCCCCTTCAAATTTTCCTGAAAGTTTCAACTTAATACCCATAGCTGCTCTTGAGCTAGTGCATTGCTGTCATTTTGACAACCATGACGTACTTATTGTCTTTTGATTTGGTTTAAGCTATTTATTAGACTACCTGGGTTTACATAGTTTCTTATAATTCAGTTCATTATCTTCCTCAACCGTCCCTGAAAGTTTTATCTTAGTACCCTTAGCCGTTCCATAGATGTTGAAAAAAGGCCCTTTTGACAGTCTAGAACACAGTTTATATAATTAGCAGTATGATCATTCTCTATCTCTCCCATTATAAAAACCCGGACAGGGGTGCGAGTGCTCCGGAGAACGTTTTTGCAGATAGAAACATAGGCGTTATCAGATCTTTTCGCGGGTAGACAAGTCAGATTTCTCTTGGACGCGAAACTTGGCTTCAACGTTGGAACACTAATTTTGAAGAAACTAATTTTAAATTAATTTATTCCAATACATACATGAAAATCGGTAGTTAGTAGTGTAACGTTATTATTAGATGTTTTTAGGAATTAAAAATAGGTTTCGAAGTCTCAAGTTTGTTTCAAAGGCATTTTGAGAAAGTTTCTGCCAAAATACGTGTTCCAGGGTAATTGGACCGCTAATGGCAGATCAAATGAGAGGAGTTGTTTGTACGCGCCGATATAAATATATATATATATATATATATATATATATATATATATATATATATATATATATATATATATATATATATATATATATATATATATATATATATATATATATATATATATATATATATATATATATATATATATATATATATATATATACTACGAAAACTTTACGAAAAAGAAAGTTTTTTTTAAAGAATAGTAAAGGCTATATTAAACTTAAGATCAGTAGAAATAGAAGCCTACAATAATTCAAACCCAAAACGACCAGAAATTATTATTAAAGAATAAAAAAGGAAAGGAGAATAATTGGTATGGCGGTAACACTGCATATAAATTTATATGAATGTATATATAGTGGGCTGTAATAATGCAAAAGGTAAAATCGGGTTTTCTCAAAATATCCTCCCGGCCACACACTGTTAGCCATTCTGTTGCCCTGGAAAATCAAACGTAAAATTTAGCGGCTGAAATCTTTGAAATGTATAGCTAAAAATGTATTATTTCTTATAGTTCCCCGTTAGAAAAAAGTTTTAGATATATTTAGAAAATTGTGCCGTAAAAGGTCTAAGATTATACAGACTCAGCAGTAGGAAATGCATTTTATTTATTTTCTGGTAAACAAACTGAAAGAATATTCTATAATAGGAGCTTTTCTAGCATAAAGCCCCGTAAAATTTTGGATCTGCCACTAAAATGTGTGATGTCCTTCAATTTTCTGAAAATTCCCTAAGAATTTTACGAAAAACAATTCTTAACAGACGTTTGGTATTTTCTTGGATAGGGCTATTGTGGTAACTTTTACCACAACAACCAATAATTAGAACTCAAGTCCTAAAATTGTTCTCAATCAGGAACTCTTATCGCTATCTAAATTCAGAAAGTGCAAAGATTTTCAAACAGAGGTGTTTATTGTTTAAAGTTCGGGAAAGGTCTGCCCATTTCATATGAAAACATTGATTGAAAACAAAACTAGTTTTATCTAGGTTCTCCGCCAAAACAGGTAACTAGAATTTTCAAATATCATAGGAACGACAATCTGAGAAAATAAATATCACGACGTGAAAAAAAATGATAAACTATCCAGTTGCGGATACAGAGGGGGGGGGGCGAGGGTTACCCCCGTAAAGTAGCTAAAGTAGTGTAATTTACCTAATTAACGCAAGTTTGCATTAATTAAACTTGCTCCTAACGTAAGTTTATCGGATCAACGTATTTTGCGCCCCCCCTAAAAAAATCCTGGATTCGCCCCTGAAACCATCACACCTACCCCACCAGTTATTAGAAGAAGAAAAAATTCCTTATTTTCACAAATTTCATCAACCCCCCCCCCCCCGCCCCCTTTTTTATAAAATCCTACATAGGCCGATCAGTTGAGTCCACGTAAATAATAGATTAAGTCATAATTGGTATATAAATTAATTCATACCTGTGAGATGGGACGCTTGCAAACCACTTGGCTGGCTCACCAAGTTTTTTTCTGCTTTCGCAATTACGAATAATGCACTTGGTAACCATTTCTCAGTGATTGACGATAACAGACTAATCCGCTAAGGCAGAAACAAGTGGGAGGAGTTTTTTGTTCGCACCGATACCGAAGACCAGAAATTATCTGGGATAAGCTTACTGTCTATAAACTGTGGTCTAGAAACACGTACTTTGCTTTGATTTAACTCAGTTATATGAAGATTAAGGTTTAACTGAACCTTTCAACTCAATACCCTTAGCCGCTCCAAAAATATTGCATATACGATATTCTATTTAGGTCAAATATTTTATTTAGGCTATAGTGTCATTTGATTTACTTAAACATCCTCCTAGACAGACCTTGAGAGTTTAAACTAAATATCTTTAGCCGCTCCTGATATTTGGGAGATGCGCCCTTTTGAAAACCTTTATGCACAAAGTGCCTTTTTATCTGGTTAAAAAAATATCACCATTCCCTTAACGTTTTAAGTTTATGTCAACTTGATTTCAAGTTTTGGCAACCTGCATATACATAACACCTTTTATTTTAGTTCAACATTACCTAACCATTCCTTTAAAGTTTCAAATTCATATTCTTAGCCATTTCTGAGGTATTGCAGATACGCCCTCTTGACAACCAGGGAGCAGAGCGTGTGTTTTTATATGATTCAACATTCCCCCTCAATAGACCCTGAGAGTTTAAAGTTAATGCCCTTAGCTGTTCCTGAGATATTGCAGATTACTCATTTTGACCACTCCTTCCTATTATATTGCAGATACGCCTCTTTGAAAACCTGGATTCACATAGTGCCTTTTGATTTAGTTCAAAATTTCCTTAAAACATACATTGAAATTTCCAACCCTAGGCTGTTCCAGAGATATTGGATTGACTCCCTGTTGACAATCTGAATATTCATATTCTCTTTTGATTTAATTTTACATTCCCTCAGAGTTTCAAATTAACACATTAGCTTTTCCTGAAATATTTCATATATACTCTTTTGACATTCTGGATGCATATACTGTCCTTTGGTTTAATTCAACATGCACTAAAACTTAACTTAATGCACCGATACTTAATGCATTTAGCTGTTTGTTCAATATAGCAATTGCGATGTTTTTGAAATGTTGAAGCATATTGTGTCTTTTGATCAAGGAGGCACACTTGTGCCTCTATAAAGAGGCGACCCACCACAATGTTAAGTCATTTCAGGTCCTAGAGGTCGCAGAGGCGGTAATCGCATTTTGTAGCCCAAGCTCAAACTAAGAAACCTGCAAAATTTCATCCTCCTCCGACTTTATCTTCATGGGGTAAACTGGGCCGGAAGTTTCGACCCTCCCACCACAGCCCCCCTTTAACGTTGTCCGATTGGGCTGAAATTTAGAAGTTTAGCTTTACTAAGGCCTGGGAGCTTATCCTCGAAACTCAATCCGATCACTCCTTCTCTGTTTTCCAAAAATCAGATATAGCCACTTAAAATTCATCATCATCATTTCTTTTTTTTTCTTATCCAAGCCTACAGGCCACAGTTGGAAACTGATCCGGGTGAATGAGGACTCATTCGAAGCAGAATTCTACCTGTTAGGGTCTTTTGATATTTTCAGATCGAAAAAATTATCCCCCGAATTTACATTTACGAAAAACCTCGTCTTCCTATAATAGCCCCTGTTAATTTTTCCCACCCCAACCCCCCTTTAACGTTGTTTGATCGGGCTGAAATTTAGAGGATAAGCTTTCCTGGGGCTTGGAAGCTTATCCTCGAAATTTCAGCTCAATCTGATCACTCCTTCCCTGTTTTCCAAAAACCAAATATCAAGTTTTGTGGGAATTTGCTTTGCGAAAATAAATTCCATTTACTAAAAAACAATTACAATTGTGTCTCATTAGTCCAGTGATTGATATTTCAGACTGTCAGGCGGAAAACCCGAGTTCGATTCACCGTCAGAGCAAATCTTTTATATACTGAATTTAAACTTTAAAAAAGAAACTCAGTTTCTTTTTTAAATTATTTGAAAAAAATACGTTTTCTAAAGAGTTTAAGAGGCTGAGTTACAAGGTCGAACCTTAAAACGTACAGGGATTAGGAGGCACAGTTGGGGGGCTGTTAAAGAGGCTGAGTCACAAGTTCGAACCTTAAAACGTACAGGGATTAGGAGGCACCCTGCACGACGTGATTTGAGTATTCAGGAATTAAAAGCCTTAACACAAGAACGTTCAAGAGCGGGGGGTTTGGGGGGTGGCAGCCCCCCAACTTTAACTCCTGACACGATCTACTGAAAGTAAACTGATAAACTGAAAGTAAGGAGCGACATTAAATCTTAAAACGAACAAAAATTATTCCGTATATGAAAGAGGCTGTGCCCTCCTCAACGCCTCGCTCTTTACGCTAAAGTTTGACTCTGTCTCACAACTTTATTTTTAAACACAATAAAAAACTTTAGCTTAAAGAGCGAGGCGTTGAGGAGGGCACAGCCTCTTTCATATACAGAATAATTTCTGTTCGTTTTAAGATTTAATGTCGCTCCTTACTTTCAGTTTAAAAAACTTTTTTTTTTATTTAAAGGCTGCGAAAGCGGGGGTTTGGGGGCGGCAGCCCCCCAACTGTGCCTCCTAATCCCTGTACGTTTTAAGGTTCGACCTTGTAACTCAGCCTCTTTAACTCTTTAGAAAACGTAGTTTTTTTCAAATAATTTAGTTAAATAGCCCCGTCCATATGCAATGAAAGATCCAACTTAACACCCTTAGCTATTCCTCCAATATTACAGATGCGTCCTCTTAACAATCTGGATGCAAATAGTGTCTTAAGTTTAGTTCAGAATCCCTCTCAACATTCCCTGAAAATTTCACCTTAATACCCTCTGCCGTTCCTGAGGTATGTTGAGGGGGAGGATTATTTGGTTTAGTTGTCAATGTGTAGTGTCTTTTGACTTAATTTTAAAACTTCTCAAAAAGCCTTTAAAGTTTCATCTTAACATTCTCAGTCATTCCTGAGCCATTCCAGATATGTTATTTTCACAACCTAGGTGCATATAGGGTTTTTTGGCTACTTTAACCCCCCCCCCCTTTAACCTGCTCTGAAAGTTTCAATTTAATACCGCTAGCCTGTCTTAAGATAAGTTGAGGGAGATAAGGTGTCTTTGATTTACTTGTCCAGGGATCTAGTGTCTTTTCACTTATTTTTGATCCCTCTCAACATGCCCTTAAAGTTTCAGATAAACACCCTTAGTCATTCTTGAGATATTGTATATATGCCTTTTTGACAACCTGGTTGCACATAGTTTTTTTATTTGTTCCAAATCCCCTGAAACATGCTGAACTTAATGCCCAACTAGAAAATCCCCAACATGCCCTGAAAGTTCCAACTTAATACCCTCAGCTATTCCTTAGATATTGCTGATACACCCCTTTGACAACCTGCATGGATATATGTTTTTTTTTATTTCAACAGTCATTCAATGTTCCTAATATTTCACCTTAGTAACCTCAGTCTCTTTGCAGATCCAGGATCAAGGGGTCCCGCGTAAGTCCTGAGATCCCCTTCTTTTCCAATAAAAAAACCTATGTCTACACAATAGGCAACTTGCATAACTTACAGCCCTTGCACCAATGGCTGTATGGGAAATGGTGGCACGTCACCCCCAGAGGCATATTTATTGGACCTTTGTACTGTTTTGAACAAAATGGCTATCTAAAAATTTTGTTCACATGTCTTTGGGGAGAAGGAGCTGAAAAGCGTGTAGGAGGGGGTTGGTTTCCCTACAATCACTGTCGACTCATTCCATTTATGGAATGAGTCCACTCTCAAGATTCTACGAATGGTCCTACCGTGCGAGAGTAGAAGGGGGTCTTATACTCCCGTACCCACACCATATGTGGGCATAGAATACTGTCAGTACACCATATATGGGCATTGAGTCATTAAGGAGAACACGTGGTTAATGGGGTCAATGACCTCTTTTTCCAAGGTCGATTTATTTGATGTTTCTATGTGTAATAGCTCCGGGATGAAGGCTGCACATGCGCATTGAATTCTAACGGGAGCAATGTTATTGATCTAGGACTCGAGGGGGAAGTGAATTTCCGAGAAATTGATTGCGTAATCGAGGGGAAGTGAATTTCCGAGAAATTGATTGCGTAATCGAAGGGAAAGTGAATTTCTGAGAAATTGATTGCGTAATCGAGGGGGAAGTGAATTTCCGAGAACTTGATTGCGTAATCGAGGGGAAGTGAATTTCCGAGAAATTGATTGCGTAATCAAAGTGTGTCAACAACAACAACATCGACCTTGACATTCGCTGAGAGCGTGCACTTACAACAACAAAAACCCTGAATTTGGAACACCTATGCTGTCGACCTCAATTCCCCTATCGTGAATCAATAATTCCCCTTAGAAACAACAAATTAATGTCCCCTTTCTTGACAGATCAATCAATCAATGACATCATATGTCAGAATTTAAAAATTTTCGCCAAATAAACATTCCTCAAGGAATCTAGAGAAACCAATAAAAAAATTGGAGCTGTCACGAGTCAGGACACCTGTACTGTCTACCTCAATTCACCTATCGTGAATCATTAATTCCCCTTAGAAACAACAAATTAATTTCCCATTTCTTGACAGATCAATCAATCAATGACATCATCTGTCAGACTTTAAAAATTTTCGCCTAGAAACATTTCTCCAGGAATAGATTCAAATCATTAATGTCTTTGCCTCGGAAACAACTCTTTTGGTCGAACTCCAAAGGATATTAATAACCAAAGGCCATGGAAACAATTAGGCAAGAAACATCTTAGCGATGAATTGTTTTAGCGCGCGAGAAGGTTTCCTATTAATTTGAAATGCGTTAGCACAGAGATGCCAATAACAAAGGAACACGCTGAATTTACGTTTAGTGATTATTTGGGCGAAACCGTTTTAGACAGGTTATGGAACTATTTCGGCGAAACAGATAGAGACATTTTAAAAGAAGATTTTTGAAGAGATTTTGGAGGAGGTTTTGAGTGTGGTCGTTATAATACACAAGTTTCATTTGAACAGTGTTGTGAGGTCCTCTAACCCAACCCCAAAGGGTTCCGATCCTCCTACCCCAACCCCGAAGGAAGCCCCGGTCCTCAAAGCCCCCCAAGCTCCCAAAGGGCCACCGGCGCCCCCAAATGCCCCCCAGGCCCCCAACTGTCCCCCCGGACCGTCAAAGGCCCCCCAAGCTCCCAAAGGGCCACCGGCGCCCCCAAAGGCCCACCCAGACCCCCAAAGGCCATCCCCGGGCCCCCAAAGGCCCATCGAGCTCCCAAAGGACCAACGGGGTCCCAAAGGCCCTCCACCGGCCCCCAAATGCCCCAAAGGCCCTCCCCTGGTCCTCAAAGGTCCCCCGGGCTCCCACAGGGCCACCGGTGCCCCAAAGGCCCTCCACCGGACCCCCGGCACCCCAAAGGCCCATCCAGACCCCCAAAATTCAAAAACCGACCCCAAAGCCCAAACCACTAGGGTTTTGGTGTGGGTTTCCTTTTCAAATGTAAAATTTCTTAATTTTTCAAAGTTAATTATGAATTTCTTTCGTTGAAATGCAAGAGTTGGAATATTTCAGTAGAGTTTGGTTGTGGTTTACCGTGTCAAAGTTACTTTTTCTTGATTTTTCAAAGTTCATTTTAAATTTCTTTCATTGAATTGCAAGAGTTGGAATATTTCAGTAGTGTTTTGTCGTGGTTTACCTTCTCACAGTTACATTCTCTTGATTTTTCAAAGTTCTATTTGAATTTATTTCGTTGAAATGCAAGAGTTGGCATATTTCAGTAGTGTTTGGTCGTGGTTTACCTTGTCACAGTTACATTTTCTTGATTTTTCAAAGTTCATTTTGAATTTCTTTTGTTGAAATGCAAGAGTTGGAATATTTCAGTAGCGTTCGGTTGTGGTTTACCTTGTCAAAGTTACATTTTCTTGATTTTTCAACGCTCATTTTGAATTTCCTTTTGTTGAAATGCAAGAGTTGGAATATTTCAGTAGTGTTTGGTTGTGGTTTACCTTGTCACAGTTACATTTTCTTGATTTTTCAAAACTCATTTTGAATTTCTTTGGTTGAAATGCAAGAGTTGGAATATTCCAGTTGTGTCTGGATGTGGTTTACCTTATCAAAGTTAAATTTTCTTGATTTTTCAAAGTTCATTTTGAATTTCTTTCGTTGAAATGCAAGAGTTGGAATATTTAAGTAGTGTTTGGATGTGGTTTACCTTGTCACAGTTACATTTTCTTGATTTTTCAAATTTCATTTTAATTTCTTTTGTTGAAATGAAAGAGTTGGACTATTTCAGTAGCGTTCGGTTGTGGTTTACCTTGTCAAAGTTACATTTTCTTGATTTTTCAAAGTTCATTTTGAATTTCGTTTGTTGAAATGCAAGAGTTGTAATATTTCAGTTGTGTTTGTTTGTGTTTTACCTTTTCACAGTTACATTTTCTTGATTTTTCAAAGTTAATTTGAATTTCTTTCATTGAAATGCAAGAGTTGGACTATTTCAGTAGTGTTTGGTTGTGGTTTACCTTGTCACAGTTAAATTTTAATGATTTTTCAAAGTTCATTTTGAATTTCTTTCGTTGAAATGCAAGAGTTGGAATATTTCAGTAGTGTTTGGTCGTGGTTTACCTTGTCACAGTTACATTTTCTTGATTTTTCAAAGTTCATTTTGAATTTCTTTTTGTTGAAATGCAAGAATTGGACTATTTCAGTAGTGTTTGCTTATGTTTTACCTTGTCACAGTTACATTTTCAAGATTTTTCAAAGCTCATTTTGAATTTCTTTCATTGAAATGCAAGAGTTGGAATATTTCAGTTGTGTTTGGTTGTGGTTTACCTTGTCACAGTTACTATTTCTTGGTTTTTCAAAGCTCATTTTGTATTTCTTTCATTGAAATGCACGAGTTGGACTATTTCAATTGTGTTTGGTTGTGGTTTACCTTGTCAAAGTTACATTTTCCTGATTTTTAAAAGTTCATTTTGAATTTCTTTTGTTGAAATGCAAGAGTTGGAATATTTCAGTAGTGTTTGGTTATGGTTTACATTGTCACAGTTACATTTTCTCGATTTTTCAAAGCTCATTTCGAATTTCTTTCATTGAAATGCAAGAGTTGGAATATTTCAGTAGTGTTTGGTTATGGTTTACCTTGTCACAGTTACATTTTCCTGATTTTTCAAAGTTCATTTTGAATTTCTTTCTTTGAAATGCAAGATTTGGACTATTTCAGTTGTGTTTGGTGTTGGTTTACATTGTCACAGTTAAATTTTCATGATTTTTCAAAGTTCATTTCGAATTTCATTCGTTGAAGTTCAAGAGATGGACTATTTCAGTAGTGTTTGGTTGTGGATTACCTTGTCACAGTTACATTTTCTTGATTTTTCATAGTTCATTTTGAATTTCTTTCGCTTAAATGAAATAGTTGGAATATTTGATTATAGTTAGGACGCTTTTAGAATTGACAAATATAAAGTATCAAGATATATATTTTTAATTATTGAAAAGAAAACTTAGTAAATATTTATAATTTCTAAAAAAGTTTATGTTGGGTTTTGTTTAAATATTAACAGTTAAATTTTATTGATTTTTAAAAGTTAATTTTTAATTTCTTTAGTTGAAATGCAAGAGTTGGAATATTTCAGAAGTGTTTGGTTGTGGTTTACCTTGTCACAGGTACATTTTCTTGATTTTTCAAAGTTCATTTTGAATTTCTTTAGTTGAAATGCAAGAGTTGGAATATTTCAGTAGTGTTTGGTAGTGGTTTACCTTGTCACAGTTACATTTCCATGATTTTTCATAGTTCATTTTGAATTTCTTTTGTTGAAATGCAAGAGTTGGAATATTTCAGTAGCGTTATGTTGTTGTTTAACTTTTCACAGTTACATTTTCTTGATTTTTCAAAGTTCATTTTGAATTTCTTTTGTTGAAATGCAAGAGTTGGAATATTTCAGTAGTGTTTGGTTGTGGTTTACCTTGTAACAGTTACATTTTCTTGATTTTTCAAAGTTCATTTTGAATTTCTTTCGTTGAAAAGCAAGAGTTGCAATATTTCAGTAGTGTTTGGCTGTGGTTTACCTTTTCACAGTTACATTTTCTTTATTTTTCAAATTTCATTTGAATTTCTTTCATTGAAATGCAAGAGTTGGAATATTTCAGAAGTGTTTTGTTGTGGTTTACCTTGTCACAGTTAAATTTTCTTGATTTTTCAAATTTCATTTTTAATTTCTTTCTTTGACTTGCACTAGTTGGAATATTTCAGTAGCGTTCGGTTGTGGTTTACCTTGTCACAGTTACATTTTAATGATTTTTCAAAGATCATTTTGAATTTCTTTCGTTGAAAAGCAAGAGTTGGAATATTTCAGTAGGGTTTGCTTATGGTTTACCTTGTCACAGTTACATTTTCTTGATTTTTCAAAGTTAAATTGAATTTCTTTCTTTGAAATGCAAGAGTTGGAATATTTCAGTAGTGTTTGGTTGTGGTTTACCTTGTCACAGTTACATTTTCTTGATTTTTCAAAGTTCATTTTGAATTTCTTTCGTTGAAATTCAAGAGTTGGAATATTTCAGTGGTGTTTGTTTATGGTTTACCTTGTCACAGTTACATTTTCCTGATTTTTCAAAGTTCATTTTGAATTTCTTTCGTTGAAATGCAAGAGTTGGACTATTTCAGTAGTGTTTGGTTGTGGTTTACCTTGTCACAGTTAAATTTTCATGATTTTTCAAAGTTCATTTTGAATTTCTTTCCTTGAAAAGCAAGACTTGGAATATTTCGGTAGTGTTTGGTTGTGGTTTACCATGTCACAGTTACATTTTCTTGATTTTTTAAAGTTCATTTTGAATTGCTTTCGTTGAAATGCAAGAGTTGGAATATTTCAGTAGTGTTTGGTTATGGTTTACCTTGTCACAGTTACATTTTCTTGATTTTTAAAAGTTCATTTTGAATTTCTTTCGTTGAAATGCAAGAGCTGGAATATTTCAGTACTGTATTGTCGTGGTTTACCTTGTAACAGTTACATTTTCTTGATCTTTCAAAGTTCATTTTGAATTTCTTTAATTGAAATGCAAGAGTTGGAATATTTCAGTAGCGTTTGGTTGTGGTTTACCTTGTCACAGTTACATTTTCTTGATTTTTCAAAGTTCATTTTGAATTTCTTTAGTTGATATGCAAGAGTTGGAATATTTCAGTCGTGTTTTGTTGTTCTTTAACGTGTAACAGTTGCATTTTCTTGATTCTTCAATCTTCATTTTGAGTTTATTTCGTTGTAATGCACGAGTTGGACTATTTCTCTAGTGATTGGCTGTGTTTTACCTTGTCACTCTTAAATTTTCTTGATTTTTCATATTTAATTTTTGATTTTATTTAGTTTAAAAGCAATATTTGGAATATTTAAGTAGTGTTTGCTTATGGTTTACCTTGTCACAGTTACATATTCTTGATTTTTCAAAGTTCATTTGAATTTAATTCGTTGAAATTCAAGAGTTGGAATATTTCAGCAGTGTTTGGTTGTGGTTTACCTTGTCACATTTAAATTTTATTTATTTTTAATAGTAGCTTTTGAATTTCTTTCGTTGAAATGCAATATTTGTAATATTTCAGTAGTGTTTGCTGGTGGTTTACCTGGTCAAAGTTACATTTTCATGATTTTTCAAAGTTCATTTTAATTTCTATCGTTGAAATTAAAGAGTTGTAATATTTAAGCAGATTTCGGTTGTGGTTTAACTTGTAACAGTTACATTCTCTTGATTTTTCAAAGTTCATTTTGAATTTCTTTCGTTGAAATGCAAGAGTTGGAATATTTCAGTAGTGTTTGGTTGTGGTTTACCTTGTCAAATTTACATTTTCTTGATTTTTCAAAGTTCATTTTGAATTTCTTTCGTTGAAATGCAAGAGTTGGAATATTTCAGTAGTGTTTGTTTGTGGTTTACCTTTTCACAGTTACATTTTCTTGATTTTTAAAAGTTCATTTGAATTTCTTTCATTGAAATGCAAGAGGTGGAATATTTCAGAAGTGTTTGGTTGTGGTTTACCTTGCCACAGTTAAATTTTCTTGATTTTTCAAAGTTCATTTTGAATTTCTTTCATTGAAATGCAATAGTTGGAATATTTCAGTAGTGTTTGGTTGTGGTTTACATTGTCACAGTTACATTTTATTGATTTTTCAAATTTCATTTTGAATTTCTTTCATTGAAATGCAAGAGTTGGACTATTTCAGTAGTTTTTGGTTGTGGTTTACCTTGTCACATTTACATTTTCATGATTATTCAAAGCTCATTTTGAATTTCTTTCGTTGAAATGCAAGAGTTGGAATATTTCAGTAGTGCTTGCTTTTGGTTTACAGTATCACAGTTACATTTTCTTGATTTTCAAAGTTCATTTTGAATTTCTTTCGTTGAAATGCAAGAGTTGGAATATTTCACTAGTGTTTGGTTCTGGTTTACCTTGCCACAGTTAAATTTTCTTGATTTTTCAAAGTTCATTTCGAATTTCTTTCGTTGAAATGCAAGAGTTGGTCTATTTCAGTGGTGTTTGGTTATGGTTTACCTTATCACAGTTACATTTTCTTGATTTTTCAAAGCTCATTTTGAATTTCTTTCGTTGAAAAGCAAGAGTTGGAATATTTAAGTTGTGTTTGCTTATGGTTTACCTTGTCACAGTTGCATTCTCTTGATTTTTCAAAGTTCATTTGAATTTCTTTCGTTGAAATGCAAGAGTTGGAATATTTCAGTAGTGTTTGCTTATGGTTTACCTTGTCACAGTTGCATTTTCTTGATTTTTCAAAGTTTATTTGAATTTATTTAGTTTAAATGCAAGAGTTGGAATAGTTCAGTAGTATTTGGTTATGGTTTACCTTTTCACAGATACATTTTCTTGATTTTTCAAAGTTCAGTTCGAATTTCTTTCGTTGAAATGCAAGAGTTGGAATATTTCAGTGGTGTTTGGTTATGGTTCACCTTATCACAGTTACATTTTCTTGATTTTCAAATTCATTTTGAATTTCTTTCATTGAAATGCATGAGTTGGAATATTTCACTAGTGTTTGGTTCTGGTTTACCTTGCCACATTTACACACATGTATACACATGTACACACATGTGCCTATCATGAGTGCACATGATAAGCTAACCTAACCTTTTCCGGTGAGTATGGTTAGGTTAGACTAGATTAAGTTAGGTTAGATTAGGTTAGGTTAGGTTAGCCCACGTACGCTTCACTTAGGTTAGCTTAGGTTAGGTGAGAGACAGGCAAAAAGTTAGGTGTATGATTAGGTTAGGTTAGGTTAGATTAAGTTAGGTTAGGTTAAGTTAGGTTAGGCTAGGTTAGCCTAATTACGCGCGCGTACGTAGGCTAGCCTAGCCTAACCTACCGTAACCTCTCCTAACTTAATCTTACCGACCCTCCCCTAATCCTACACCTCACTTTTTGCCTGTCTCGCACCTAACCTCAGCGAACCTAAGTGAAGCGTACATGGGCTAACTTAACCTAACCTAATCTAACCTAACTTAATCTAGTCTAACCTAACCATACTCACCGGAAAAGGTTAGGTTAACATATCATGTGCACTCATGAAAGGCACATGTGTGTAAATGTGTATACATGTGTGTAAATGTGGCAAGGTGGACCAGAACCAACCTCTAGTGAAATATTCCAACTCATGCATTTCAATGAAAGAAATTCAAAATGAATTTGAAAATCAAGAGAATGTAACTGTGATAAGGTGAACCATAACCAAACACCACTGAAATATTCCAACTCTTGCATTTCAACGAAAGAAATTCGAAATGAACTTTGAAAATCCAAGAAAATGTAACTGTGACAATGTAAACCATAACCAAATACTACTGAAATATTCCAGCTCTTGCATTTCAACGAAAGAAATTCAAATGAACTTTGAAAAATCAAGAAAATGCAACTGTGACAAGGTAAACCATAAGCAAACACTACTGAAATATTCCAACTCTTGCATTTCAACGAAAGAAATTCAAATGAACTTTGAAAAATCAAGAGAATTCAACTGTGACAAGGTAAACCATAAGCAAACACTACTGAAATATTCCAAATCTTTCTTTTCAAAGAAATAAATTAAAAATGAAAATTGAAAAATCAAGAAAATGTAACTGTGATAAGGTAAACCATAACCAAACACCACTGAAATAGTCCAACTATTGAATTTCAACGAAAGAAATTCAAAATGAACTTTGAAAAATCAAGAAAATGTAACTGTGACAAGGTAAACCATAACCAAACACTACTGAAATATTCCAACTCTAGAATTTCAACTAATGAAATTCGAAATGAACTTTGAAAAATCAAGAAAATGTAACTGTGACAATGTAAAACAAAAGCAAACACTACTGAAATATTCCAACTCTTGCATTACAACGAAATAACTTAAAAATTACATATTTATATTCACGATTTTTTATAAGTTACGTGGAAAAAATCAAGCAAGCACTGCTGGAATTTACCAATTCTTGAATTTCAATGAAAAAAATTCAAATTAAAATTGAATTTACAAGAAATTTACATTAGGCTAGTTAAACAACGTCACAACACTACTGAAATATTCCAACTATTGCATTTCAACGAAAGAAATTCAAAATGAACTTTGAAAAATCAACAAAATTTAACTGTGGCAAGGTAAACCACAACCAAACACTTCTGAAATATTCCACCTCTTGCATTTCAATGAAAGAAATTCAAATAAACTTTGAAAAATCAAGAAAATGTAACTGTGACAATGTAAACCACAAGCAAACACTACTGAAATATTCCAACTCTTGCTTTTGAAAGAAAGAAATTCAAAATGAACTTTGAAAAATCAAGAAAATGTAACTTTGACAAGGTAAACCACAACCAAACACTGCTGAAATATTCCAACTCTTGCATTTCAATGATAGAAATTCAAAATGAACTTTGAAAAATTAAGAAAATGTAACTGTGACAAGGTAAACCACAACCGAACGCTACTGAAATATTCCAACTCTTGCATTTCAACGAAAGAAATTCAAATGAACTTTGAAAAATCAAGAAAATGTAACTGTGACAAGGTAAACCACAAGCAAACACTACTGAAATATTCCAACTCCTGCATTTCAACGAAAGAAATTCAAAATGAACTTTTAAAAATCAAGAAAATGTAACTGTGACAAGGTAAACCACAACCAAACACTGCTGAAATATTCCAACCCTTGCATTTCAACTAAATAAATTCAAATGAACTATGAAAAATCAAGAAAATTTAACTCTGACAAGGTAAACCATAAGCAAACACTACTGAAATATTCCAACTCTTTCTTTTCAACGAAATAAAAACAAAAATTAACAATGAAAAAACAAGAAAATGTAACTGTGACAAGGTAAACCACAACCAATCACTAGTGAAATATTCCAACTCGTGTTTTTCGACTAATTAAATTCAAATGTACATTGAAGAAACAAGAAAATATAACTGTTCCAAGTTAAACTATAACAAATCGCGACTGAAATATACCAACTGGTGCCTCACAATGAATCAAACTCAAAATGAAATTATATAAATAGAGAAAATATAACTTTGACAATTTGTACAATAACCGAACACTACTGAAATACTCCAACTCTTGCATTTCAATGAAAGAAATTCAAAATGAACATTGAAAAATCAAGAAAATGTAACTGTGACAAGGTAAACCACGACCATACACTACTGAAATATTCCAACTCTTGCATTTCAACGAAAGAAATTCAAAATGAACTTTGAAAAATCAATAACATGTAACTGTGACAAGGTAAACCATAACCAAACACTACTGAAATATTCCAACTCTTGCATTTCAACGAAGCAATTCAAAATGAACTTTGAAAAATCAAGAAAATGCAACTGCGACAATGTAAACCACAACCAAACTCTACTGAAATATTCCAAGTCTTGCTTTTCAAGGAAAGAAATTAAAAATGAACTTTGAAAAATCATGAAAATGTAACTGTGACAAGGTAAACCACAACCAAACACTACTGAAATAGTCCAACTCTTGCACTTCAACGAAAGAAATTCAAAATGAACTTTGAAAAATCAGGAAAATGTAACTGTGATAAGGTAAACCATAACCAAACACCACTGAAATATTCCAACTCTTGCATTTCAACGAAAGAAATTATAAATGAACTTTGAAAAATCAAGAAAATGTAACTGTGACAAGTTAAACCAAAACCAAACACTACTGAAATATTCCAACTCTTGCATTTCAACGAAAGAAATTCAATTGAACTTTGAAAAATCAAGAAAATGTAACTGTGACAAGGTAAACCATAAGCAAACACTACTGAAATATTCCAACTCTTGCTTTTCAACGAAAGAAATTCAAAATGAACTTTGAAAAATCATGAAAATGTAAATGTGAAAAGGTAAACCACAACCAAACACTACTGAAATATTCCAACTATTGCTTTTCAAATAAAGAAATTCAAAATGAGCTTTGAAAAATCAAGAAAATGTAACTTTGACAATGTAAACAATAATCATAAACTACTTAAATATTCCAACTCGTGCATTTCAATGAAAGAAATTCAAATGAACTTTGAAAAATCAATAAACTTTAACTGTGGCAAGGCAAACAACAACCAAACACAACTGAAATCTTCCAACTCTTGCATTTCAATTAAAGACATTCAAATGAACTTTTTAAAATGAAGAAAATGTAACTGTGACAAGGTAAACCACAGCCAAACACTACTGAAATATTGCAACTCTTGCTTTTCAACGAAAGAAATTCAAAAAGAACTTTGAAAAATCAAGAAAATTTAACTGTGACAATTTTAACCACAACAAAACACTAATTAAATATTCCAACTCTTTCATTTCAAAAAAAGAAATTCAAAATGAACTTTGAAAAATCAAGAAAATGTAATTGTGACAAGTTAAACCACAACCTAACTCTACTGAAATATTCCAACTCTTGCATTTCAACAAAAGAAATTCAAAATGAACTTTGAAAAATAAATAAAATGTAACTGTGACAAGTCAAACCACGACCAAAAACTTCTTTAATAGTCCAACTCTTTCATTTCAACGAAAGAAATTCAAAATGAACATTGAAAAATCAAGAAAATGTATCTGTGACAAGGTGAACCACAAACAAACACTGCTGAAATATTCCAACTCTTGCATTTCAACGAAAGAAATTCAAAATGAACCTTGAAAAATCAAGAAAAATGTAACTGTGACAAGGTAATCCACAACTAAACACTACTGAAATAGTAAAACTCTTGAATTTCAAAGAAATAAATTCATAATGAACTTTGAAAAATCAAGAAAATGTAAGTGTGACAAGGTAAACAACAACCAAACACTACTGAAATATTACAACTCTTGCATTTCAACGAAAGAAATTCAAAATCAACATTGAAAAATCAAGAAAATTTAACTGTGACAAGGTAAACCACCACCAAACACTACTGAAATATTCCAACTCTTGCAATTCAACGAAAGAAATTCAAAATGAACTTTGAAAAATCATGAAAATGTAACTGTGACAAGTTAAACCATAACAAAACACCACTGAAATATTCCATCTCTTGCATTTCAACGAAAGAAATTCTAATTCAACTTTGAAAAATCAGGAATATGTAACTGTGACAAGTTAAACCACAACCAAACACTACTGAAATATTCCAACTCTTGCATTTCTATGAAAGAAATTCGAAATGAGCTTTGAAAAATCAAGAAAATGTAACTGTGACAAGGTAAACCATAACCAAACACTACTGAAATATTCCAACTCTTGCATTTCAACGAAATAAATTCAAAATGATCTTTGAAAAATCATGAAAATGTAACTGTGACAAGGTAAACCATAACCAAACACTACTGAAATAGTCCAACTCTTGCATTTCAACGAAAGAAATTCTAAATGAGCTTTGAAAAATCATGAAAATGTAACTGTGACAATGTAAACCATAACCAAACACTACTGAAATAGTCCAACTCTTGCATTTCAACGAAAGAAATTCAAAATGAGCTTTGAAAAATCTTGAAAATGTAACTGTGACAAGGTAAACCATAAGCAAACACTACTGAAATAGTCCAATTCTTGCATTTCAACAAAAAGAAATTAAAAATGAACTTTGAAAAATCAAGAAAATGTAACTGTGACAATGTAAACCATGACCAAACACTACTGAAATATTCCAACTATTGCATTTCAACGAAAGAAATTCAAAATGAACTTTGAAAAATCAAGAAAATTTAACTTTGACAAGGTAAACCACAACCAAACACAACTGAAATAGTCCAACTCTTGCATTTCAATGAATGAAATTCAAAATAAATTTGCAAAATAATTAAAATGTAAATGTTAAAATGTCAAACCCCACCACACACTAATGAAATATTCCAACACATGCATTTCAACAAATGAAATTCAAAATGAACTTTGAAAAATCAAGAAAATGTAACTTTGACAAGGTAAACCACAACCGAACGCTACTGAAATAGTCCAACTCTTGAATTTCAACAAAAGAAATTCAAATGAACTTTGGAAAATCAAGAAAATGTAAGTGTGACAAGGTAAACCACAACCAAACACTACTGAAATATTCCAACTATTGCATTTCAACGAAAGAAATTCAAAATGAACTTTGAAAAATCAAGAAAATGTAACTGTGACAAGGTAAACCACAACCAAACCCTACTGAAATAGTCCAACTCTTGCATTTCAACAAAGGAAATTCAAAATGAGCTTTGAAAAATCAAGAAAATGTAACTGTGACAAGGTAAACCACAACCAAACACTACTGAAATATTCCAACTCTTGCATTTCAACAAAAGGAAATTCAAAATAAGCGTTGAAAAATCAAGAAAATGTAACTTTGACAAGGTAAACCACAACCTAACGCTACTGAAATATTCCAACTCTTGCATTTCAACAAAAGAAATTCAAAATGAACTTTTAAAAATCAAGAAAATGTAACTGTGACAAGGTAAACCACGACCAAACACTACTGAAATATAACAACTCTTGCATTACAACTAAAGAAATTCAAAATGAACTTTTGAAAAATCATGAAAATGTAACTGTGACAAGGTAAACCACAACCAAACACTACTGAAATATTCCAACTCTTGCATTTAAATGAAAGAAATTCCGAATGAACTTTGAAAAATCAATAAAATTTAACTGTTACAATGTAAAACACAACCGAACTCTAATGAAATATTCCAACTAGTTCATTTAAACGAATGAAAGTCAGAATTAACTTTAAAAAATCAATAAAATGTAACTTTGGCAATGTAAACCATGCCCAAGCACTACTGGGATGGGCTTTGGAGGCCGGAGATGGCATGTGGGGATCTGGGCGGGTCTTTGGGGTGCCGGGGGGCCGGTGGATGGCCTTTGGGGCACCGGTGGCCCTTTGGGAGCCCGGGGGACCTTTGGGGACCATGGGAGGGCATTTGGGGCAGTTGGGGGCCCGTGGAGGGCCTTTGGGACCCCGTTGGTCCTTTGGGAGCTCGATGGGCCTTTGGGGGGCCCGGGGATGGCCTTTGGGGGTCTGGGTGGGCCTTTGGGGGCGCCGGTGGCCCTTTGGGAGCTTGGGGGGGCCTTTGACGGTCCGGGGGGACAGTTGGGGGCCTGGGGGGCATTTGGGGGCGCCGGTGGCCCTTTGGGAGCTTGGGGGGCTTTGAGGACCGGGGGCTTCCTTCGGGGTTGGGGTAGGAGGATCGGAACCCTTTGGGGTTGGGTTAGAGGACCTCACAACACTGTTCAAATGAAACTTGTGTATTATAACGACCACACTCAAAACCTCCTCCAAAATCTCTTCAAAAATCTTCTTTTAAAATGTCTCTATCTGTTTCGCCGAAATAGTTCCATAACCTGTCTAAAACGGTTTCGCCCAAATAATCGCTAAACGTAAATTCAGCGTGTTCCTTTGTTATTGGCATCTCTGTGCTAACGCATTTCAAATTAATAGGAAACCTTCTCGCGCGCTAAAACAATTCATCGCTAAGATGTTTCTTGCCTAATTGTTTCCATGGCCTGTGGTTATTAATATCCTTTGGAGTTCGACCAAAAGAGTTGTTTCCGAGGCAAAAACATTAATGATTTGAATCTATTCCTGGAGAAATGTTTCTAGGAGAAAATTTTTAAAGTCTGACAGATGATGTCATTGATTGATTGATCTGTCAAGAAATGGGAAATTAATTTGTTGTTTCTAAGGGGAATTAATGATTCACGATAGGTGAATTGAGGTCGACAGCACAGGTGTACTGACTCGTGACAGCACCACGTGGCTTATGGTTTTCTCTCTATTCATGGAGGAATGTTTCTTGGGCGAAAATTTTTAAAGTCTGACAGATGATGTCAGTGATTGATTGATCTGTCAAGAAAGGGGAAATTAATTTGTTGTTTCTAAGGGGAATTATTGATTCACGATAGGTGAATTGAGGTCGACAGCACAGGTGTTCCAAATTCCGGGTTTTTGTTGTTGTAAGTGCACGCTCTCAGCGAATGTCAAGTTCGTTGTTGTTGTTGTTGACACACTTTGATTACGCAATCAAGTTCTCGGAAATTCACTTCCCCTTCGATTACGCAATCAAGTTCTCGGAAATTCACTTCCCCTTCGATTACGCAATCAATTTCTCGGAAATTCACTTTCCCTTCGATTACGCAATCAAGTTCTCGGAAATTCACTTCCCCATCGATTACGCAATAAAGTTCTTGGAAATTCACTTCCCCCTCGAGTTCTAGATCAATAACATTGCTCCCGTTAGAATTCAATGCGCAGGTGCAGCCTTCACCCCGGAGTTATTACACATAGAAACATCAAATAAATCGACCTTGGAAAAAGAGGTCATTGACCCCATTAACCACGTGTTCTCCCTAATGACTCTATGTCCTTATTTGGTGTACTGACAGTATTCTATGCCCATATATGGTGTGGGTACGGGAGCATAAGACCCCCCTCTACTTGCGAGGTGACCTAGTGAAAAAAAATACATTGAAGTACTGTCACTGTTTACTTAGGCAGTACTTTTGTACTACATACGACACAACCTAAATGAAAAATAGGCAACTTTCAAAATTTACTGTTCTTGCCCCAGGAGCTGTTGGGGAGTCTCATCGTTGGAGGAATAATTATCGGTTCTTCCGTCTATTTCAAACCAATTTGCTATCTCAAAAGTGACATATAAGTTGAGGGGAAAATGATAACTAAGGATGGCCTGGAAGAGGGCTGGTGACAAGCACTTTTGATTCTTATAAAGAACACTTGAACTTTATATTTCCATTTGAATGAACTATCTCAAAATTAGCACTATCACGCTGCCTATGATGAACCCCCTAAAGTTTCAACTGCAAAGACACATATTTCCTTGTAGTTCAGCCGTATGTCTAGACGAATGGTGGCTAAAAAAGGTAAGAGCATAATTATCTTTGTTTAGAATATATATTTTGATTTTAAAATATGATGTCAGTTTTCTCGTCTTCCTTTAGTATACGTTTGAAACTACAGCGAACTATCTATATAACACTTTTTGTTTTTCACTCTTTCTGAGCTTGGGGTTCTCAAATTATCTAATTTTGGATTCGAACTAAGTTGATGCCCACTGCTATCAGTCGATGAGCTGCAAATTGCTCTGGGTCTCGAAAACAATTGACAGCGCTGGTGTCCCTCGTGACTAGAACTGTCATGACTGACTACATGAATGGGACTATCAAAGCAGTGATGTTCTAAGGATCTTAATTGTTGTCGGATGCGCTGGTTGTTGCACTGGTACTGATGGAAGAACTCTTCTCCTGAAGAAAAAAAAATACAGTTAATAGGATAACCCTGTTCATAATGTAGACAAATGACGTCTCATCCCCCGTTCTTTAACAAGTTTTCTTATCAGCAAATGCTTGGCGGAGGTTATAAAATTGAAAATTTAGATTTTTATGATTGTAACTTTGATTTTTATGATTGCAACTTTGAACTACAGATTTGCAAAATGGTTGTGACTTATTTTTACTTTTTTTTGTTGTTGCTCAATGGTGTCAAATAAATGTACGTGAAAACAACACTATAGCAAAATGTATCCACGCGAAGGTGGAGAGAGAGGGCACGTCTTATCCCCTTGGACATATTAGTGGCCGAAAATCTACCAACGAAAAGTTGGAAGTTTTGAGTCTGCAAATACAGTAATGCTCCCAGCATTTCCCACAACCATAAAAATAATCAAACATCCCTTATGTTCTTCAGAGACAGATGGCAACTATGCAGCGTGTAAAGAAAAATGATGAAGTTTAAACTGAATTAAATAAAAAAAATAAATAAACTGAAGATAGAGAGCGA
The DNA here is from genome assembly GCF_049724085.1 of Artemia sp. Qi Xiang Cuo. Classification (NCBI taxonomy): domain Eukaryota; kingdom Metazoa; phylum Arthropoda; class Branchiopoda; order Anostraca; family Artemiidae; genus Artemia; species Artemia sp. Qi Xiang Cuo. The sequence goes on from NC_142806.1 coordinate 43,780,340, forward strand.
CATTAAAACTAAAAACGAGCAGAAAATATTCCGTATACGAAAGGGACTGTCACCTCAACGCCTAGCTCTTTACGCTATTAAATTCAGAAAAACAAGTTTTTTTTTAACTGAAAGTAAGGAACGACGTTAAAACTTAAAAGGAACAGAAATTATTCCGTATATGAAAGGGGCTGTCCCCTCCTCAACGCCTCGCTCTTTACGCTAAAGTTTTTCATTGTTTAAAAAAAAGTTTTGAGAAAGTAAAACTTTAGCGTAAAGAGCGAGGCGTTGAGGAGAGGACAGCCCCTTTCAAATACAGAATAATTTATGTTTGTTTTAAGTTTTAATGTCGTTCCTTACTTTCAGTTAAAAAAACTTGTTTTTTTTATTTAATTTTTGAACGTTTTTAAATTAATGCAGGTTTTGATTTTGGTTCACCGTACATGAATAATTAACCAAAATTCGAATATTAATTTTACTTTTATTTGGTTAAATGGCTTTCTCGAAACCTGTTTAATTTTACTTACGAACGTTTTTATTAGTAATAAATATACGTAACTTACGAATTAACTTACGTAACGAACTTCTATATTCATACATTTTTAATACGTATATTAGAGAGTTGGCCCCCTAGTATATACCTTGCTCTTTAAGCTAAAGTTCGGATTTTGTACTAATTTTTTAAAAATGACCCCTTAATCACAAATGCCGTTAATTAGATTAAATAGCTCTTATGAAAGTACTAAATAATCTTTGGATTAAAGAGCGAGGTATTGACTAGGGGATGAACCCAATCATATACGTAATGTTTTCCGTCGTTTTAAGTTTTGATGTTGCTTCTTACTTTCAGTTGAAAAATTTGTTTTTTTATATATATACTTTCTGATCTTTTTTTAAATAATGTTGGGAAATCCGGCGCTCCCTTCATAGCAATGTCCCCTCCCCCATGAAAACTTCCTTCATGAAAAAATCCTCCCACATAAACCCCGACCCACCCCTCCCCCCACTACCAGAAAAAATCCCCCTTGAAAACGTCTGTATACTTCCCAATAACGAATACTAAATGTTAACATTGGGTAAAGTTCATAACATTCAGCCATCTATAAGTCATAACAATAAGTCATCTTAAAATATATAGTTATCATATTTTCGACCATGTTGAAAAAAATGGTTATCTAAAAATTTTGATCGGGTGACTGAGAAAAAATGAGCGTGGGAGGGGGCCTAGTTGCCCTCCATTTTTTGGTCACTTAAAAAGGGCACTAGAACTTTTAATTTCCGTTTGAATGAGCCCACGATATTCTAGGACCACTGGGTCGATACAATCACCCGTGGGAAAAAAAAAGCAAATGAACAAATAAACACGCATTCGTGATCTTTCTTCTGGCAAAAAATGCAAAATTCCACATTTTTGTAGATAAGAGCTTGAAACTTCTGCAGTGGGGTTATCTGATACGCTGAATATGATGGTGTGATTTTAATTAAGGTTTTATAACTTTTAGGGGGTCTTTGCCCCTTTTTTCAAAAATCTGCCAAGTTTTCTCAGGCGCGTTACTTTTGATAGGTAGGATTAAACTTGATGAAACTTATATATTTGAAATCAGCCTTAAAATTTGATTCTTTTGACGTATCTATTGGTATCAAAATTCGGTTTTCTACAGTTTCGGTTACCATTGAGCCGGGTCGCTCCTTACTTACAGTTCTTTACCACGAACTGTTTGAAAGTCTGACTCTTTGTCACAACTCTACTTTTTTAAACAATAAAAACTTTACCGTAAAGAGCGAGGCGTCGAAGAGGGGACAACCCCTTTCACATAAGGAATAATTTCTGTTCGTCTTAATTTTTAATGTCGCTCCTGATTTTCGGTTAAAAAAACTTATTTTTTAATTATATTTCTGAACACTTTTCGACTAATGCCAATTCAACCATATGGATTCAACTATTAACTCCATATGGGCTGCATGTTAAGGGACATCACGTGGCAGAAAGACCTCAGCGAAATTATTTTCTTACATATAGTTTTTTTGAAAATTTAGACCTAATGATTACCACAGAATTTCTGAGAAATAGTATTTTGGCCGTATTTAAGCCATTATTGTTGTTCTGTGGCGTTGTCTAGGCTTTTAATTTCAAATATTACGAAGACTTTAAAACAACGTTTAAAAGAGTTCTCTCCAGACATTCTCAGACCAGTCCTTGAACAAAATCACCCTTAAGAAAATAGATAAAAAAAACATACATCAAAGGGTGGATACAACATTTTTTTTAAGGGGGTGAGGCAAAATAAGTATATCCGGTAAACTTGCGTTAGGAGCAAGTTTGATTAACGCAAACTTACGTTAATTAGGTAAATTACACTACTTTAGACTAAATTAAGGGGGCGTGCCCCCCTGGATGCGCCACTGCATACATCCATGATTATTATTCTAAGGAAAAATGCATAATATCATTTTTTTTCATAGAGGATGGATGCATTTGCCTTAAGTTAGCAATTTAAAAAAAAAACGCTTTTCCACAAAAGAAGAAACAACAAAATCAAACCGAAAACTAGTAAAAACTACCAAAAGGAGGAGTAGGGCTAACGCCCCCCGTGCCTTTTGAAGACCAGAGCATAACTTTACTAAAAACGATCTTTATTTCGATCCATGTGCTGTTATTTCTCATCACATAAAAAATAGAAAAAAATTACCATCATAACACGAAAAGAACAAACGGAAGCGGATTGACAGGTTAATATCTGGTGGTATTCAATCCTGAAAGTCTTAATGATTTTGGAGTTATTAAAGTTTTAGAAGAGAAAAATGTATTTTGTTTTCAGTAAAGTGCAAATATTGCTCAAGTTTCTTACAGGTAACCTGTAGCCCTTTTGGTAACCTTTATGCACAATGTGTGTTTTGATTTAGTCCAACACCCTCCTCAACAATCCCTGAACGTTTCATCTTAATAATTTTTGCCTTAGTAATATTAGCATTAGAAGCAATAGTCGTAGTAGAACTACTGAGAGTAGTATAGTAATAGTATGCATATAGTCCCCTTCCATTTGGTCAATACTCCCCTCTACATACCCTGAAAATTTCAACCCTACATACCCCCTGGTATATTTGATATGCTGAATCTAATGGTATGATTTTCATTAAGATCACTTCCCTTTTGGAGGATGTATCCTCCTTGTTCAAAATCAGGCAAATAATCTCAGGGTCGTAGCTTTTTATTGGTGACATCAAACCATATGAATTTTATATATTTTGAAGCGTAAAAAGACAACTCTTTGGTGTATTAATTGTTAGGAGAATTGATTTTCTAGAGTTTAGGTTAATATTGCCCCGAATCCCTTCTTGCTTTTTTAGGGATTTGTTAATCTAATTAGGCTTGAAAACCTAGCCTACAGGAAAACTGTAAAAGTATAAATACTTAATATATTATTTAGATTTTTTATGGCACCTTTCTTATTTCCGGATTTCCCTTTCTTTCTACCATTCCCTCTTTTTTGTAAATTCCGGAAAATTAAAGAAAAGAAAATCATTACCTAAATGAAATGGTGAACGTGTAGTAATTCGTCCAGACCTTTGATTGGGTCTGCTGTATAGACCGCTTAACCTTATATTTGTAAATTCTATCTTCCAGTCTAACATATTTTTGAAATAGTGATGAAACCTGTAAAAGAAACCAGTTGCTAGCATTATACTTACAGAAAAAATGACCTTTAATAAGAAATTTGGGATAGGGTGTTTTAATTATTAGTTGAGGACTCAATGTTGCAAGTTGGCATCTTAAAGTTAGGGAACTGCAGTGCCTGCTATGCGGTGTTGTAAAAGTACTTGGGCAAAGTAGTTACAAACGATTATCAAAAACTAAACATAAATATACTCGAATAGTTTCCATATTTGCCTATTAAATTATTTAGTATTCAATTACTCTAAAAAAACTATCTCAGCATTTAAATATCCAACGACTTCGTTTCAGTCATTTCTCTTCTTGTTTTCAAACGCTCTTTGAATAACGCATCAAGGAGGCACACTTGTGCCTCTATAAAGAGGCGACCCACCACAATGTTAAGCGATTTCCGGTCCTAGCGGTTGCAGAGAGACAGCGATGATCGTATTTTGTAGCTCAATCTCAAACTAATAAACGTGCAAAATTTCACCCCCCTCCGACTTTATCTTCATGGGTAAAAGTGGGCCGGAAGTTTCAACCCTCTGAACACAGCCCCCCTTTACCGTTGTCCGATTGGGCTGAAATTTAGAGGTTAAGCTTTCCTAGAGCCCGGGAGCTTATCCTCGAAATTTCAGCTCGATCCGATCACTCCTTTACTGTTTTCCAAAAAACAAATATAGCCACTTAAAGCTCATTTCTCTTTTTTTTTATCAGCCACGCCTACATGCCACAGTTGGCAACGGATCCGGGTGAATGAGGACTCATTCGACCTGTTAGGGCCTTTTGATATTTTCAGACCGAAAAAATTATCCCCCGAGTTTACATTTACAAAAAATCTCGTTTTCCTATAAGAGCCCATGTTAATTTTTCCCACCACAGCCCCCCTTTAACGTTGTCTGATTGGGCTGAAATCTAGAGGATAAGCTTTTCTGGGGCCTGGGAGCTTATCCTTAAAATTACAGCTCAATCCGATCACTCATTCTCTGTTTTCCGAAAACCAAATATCAAGTTTTGTGGGGATTTGCTTGTGTCAAAAATACATCGCACAGAATAAAAATAATGTAATGTCTCTGTGGTACAGTGGTCGCTATTCCTGACTGTCAGGCGGAAGATCCGAGTTCCATTCTCCGTCAGAGAAATTTTTATATAAATTGAATTTAAAGTTTAAAAAAGAAACTCAGTTTCTTTTTTAAATCCAATCTATTAAATCCTTCGGCTCAACAGGCGTCTCCAGAAGAATATCACAGTCGGCCTTCAGGTTACAGGTAAGTCTCCACTGCTTTGATAACATGGGGCCTGGGCCGGCTGATAAAAATCTTACTGTGCATTTGGTTTGAGTATTCAGGAATTAAAAGCCTTAACACAAGAATCTTCAAAAGCGGGGGGTTTGGGAGGCAGCAGCCCCCCATTTTTAACTCCTCAAAAGATCAGCTAACAGTAGGTCAAGCAATAATAAGTTATAAACTGTACAAAAACGTGCAGAAATTATTTGAAAAAAACTACGTTTTCTAAAGAGTTAAAGAGGCTGAGTCACAAGTTCGAACCTTAAAACATACAGGGATTAGGAGGTGCAGTTCGGGGGCTCCCACCCCCCAAACCCCCGCTTCTGTATCTGAAAGGGGCTTTGCCCTCCTCAACGCCTCGCTCTTTACGCTAAAGTTTTTATTGTTTAAAAAAAAGAGTTGTGAGAAAGTCAAACTTTAGCTTAAAGAGCGAGGTGTTGAGGAGGGCACAGTCCCTTTCATATACGAAAGCGGGGGTTTGGGAGGCGGCAGCCCCCCAACTGCACCTCCTAATCCCTGTACGTTTTAAGGTTCGAACTTGTGACTCAGCCTCTTTAACTCTTTAGAAAACGTAGTTTTTTTCAAATAATTTTAAAATATGGTGAACGATAAGAAGTAAAACAAATATTAAACGTATTCGCGGCATCAACGATAGCTTGAAATTCGCCTTCTGGGACAGTAGCTTGTCAGATTTTTGTTGATGGTAGATGATGTTTAAGTAGTCTTGTGCTGGCAGGAAGGGCTTTAGCCTATGTAATTCTCTGCTATTTCCATTGAAAAAAAAAATCAACAATCTGCTTTAATAATTGTATCCCTTTCACTGACGCTCTCACCGACTCCGACGCAAGTGTCTCTGTAGAAAAACAAATTTACCTGATAGAGCTGTAGAGTTAGTGTTACTATTAAATGCCAAAGTAGATCAATCATCAAGGTATCTGAGCACAAGAACTTGGTTAGTAGCAATTTTCACAATTTGATCCTTCAAAGTTCATTTATCTTCCTCTCTTTGTCACGTTTTACTACAGAAACCAGCAATTAGAACCTAAGTCTCCCTTTTCACTGTCTAAATTCCCGAAGTTCAAAGATTTTCAACAGAGATTTTTATTGTTCAACACTCAGGAAAGGTCTTTTAAGGTAATGTAAGGTAAGGTCATTTGAGGTAAATCTATCTATTTTCTCGGCTCTCAACCAAAACAGATAAAAGTAACAATATTTGGACTGACTGCAAATGAACTAAGAGTCCAGAAAACTTCTTAGAAGGAAAATCAAATGTAATTGGAAATTCATCACACTGTCCCACCAAGAATCACACCACCATGTTAAAGTAGCATTAAAAATATTCTAGAAAAATTATTCAAGCACATTTTTAGATACTCGGAAAAGTACTTGAATGTGTACTTAAATACCTGTATTTACATATTGTTGAAATACTGCTACACAGTCAACAGGCTCTACTGCCAGCTAAAGCTGTCACTGAAAAGAACAATATTCCATTGGAAAATACTACTGACGTTTGTTTGCTTGGACAAGCACTTCTGGACTGGACATTTTTCGCCTCTTAGATAATATTCGTCTGTATAAAGGAAAATAGTGGACTACTTATGACACGTCTATTATATAATGGCTGCCTTCTTAAGGGCCACCATGCCCTTAAGGATTATCCGATAGTAATCGAAAACTAAGAAAGTGTTTGAAAAAACTGTTAATTGAGGAAAAACCGCCTTTGAAGCTGATTTATGAATGGTAAATATTATTTCCATTAGTCTGGATGATAAAAATTTGTTGCGAAAACAAATTTGTTAAAGCCTCGAAAAATAGCCTGAAACCTCGCAAAATGGTATCGAATCAAGCCAAAATATCTGCCATTGCAATCACTATAGTCACAAATCCCATTTAAGAGAATTACAATCCCCATCTTGAGCAACAAGAAAAATGATTTTTTTTTCACACGGTAGGGACTTGTTGTTGCCATTAGTGGAGCACTGAAATATAATTAAAACCTCATTTGAAAGGAAATTGCTATATCTACGTAGTTTTGTAAGTAACAAAACATAAGATTAACAATAAAATTTTATATTTCTACAAAAATTGCCTCTTCATACACAGTGAAATAACACATATGTCTTTTGACAAGAGAGGATACAACAAACGTATATTCAAAAAAAATACATTCAAGAACAACCTATTCAAATGACGACTTGTATGGTTATATCCTTATAACCTACCGAATCATCCCAGGGAAGAAGAAAACATCTCACTGGAGATCTCCTTTTGACTTTCTGTCTCACTCGCCACTTCAGGCCACAGCATTGGGTGATAGGCTGGGTGGAAAATCCCTCGGATATAACCGAACCAGTAACATTATCAAACAGTTTGTGGTAACGAACTGTAAGTAAGAAGCGACCTGGCTCAATAGTAACCGAAACTCTAAAAAACAGAATTTTGATACTAGTAGATACATCAAAAGAATTGAATTTTCACGCTGATTCCAAATATATAAGTTTCATCAACTTTAGTTTTACGCATCAAAAGTTACGAGCCGGACAAAATTTGCCTATTTTTTTAGTACTTTCAAAAGAGCTATCTATTCTAATTAAACGGCCTCTGTGATTCAGGGATTTTGATTCAAACAAAATTCGAACTTTAGCGTAAAGCGCAAGGTATTGACTAGGGGGCAAACCTCCTCGTATACGTAATAATTTCTGTTTGTTTTAAGTTTTAATGTTGCTCCTTACTTTCAGTTTTTATTTAATCTATGCTCAAAAAACTGGGTTAATCTTTAAAGCCGTGGATCCAAAAACCTTTTCTCATGGTAGATAACCCAATAATATCATAGGAGAAGTAAGTCTCCTTAAACAAAAGATCGTAGTCACACTTCCAAAACCTGAAACCTAGGCTAGGAGATGAATATAGACACTTGTAAATGGTAAGAAACTTACCATTGTCTTCTGACAAACAAAAACGTGTCCCTACGAGAAACCACACTGCCAATCCCATCAATGAGTATTTATCTTTCTAACCCGACAAAGTCAAACAGTAACAATTCCTTGTTTAGTTACTTGTGCTTGTAAGGGACCAGACATGAACGCCCCACCCGGCACCTAGAATATTACGCATGATTAACTCCCATTTGTCACGATCTTGTGCCAGCTCTTCAGCAAAGCGGAGCCAGCAGCTCTCTTACTTTCTGCCAAACTTTCAAAATTCGCCAATGGGGTCCTGGTTGTTTTTGGCAGTTGTCCACCAATTCTTAAATGGACCGCCAGGTTGCCTGCGCCGATCTGTTAATGGGGCAGCTAGAAGCACTTGCTTTATGATGCGGTCATTGGGTCTTCTAAGGACATGACCAAGCCAACGCAGTCTTCTCTGTTTGATAATCATGGCGGCGGGTTCAATGTTACAGCAGTGGTGGTGCACATCAGCATTTGAGATTCTGTCGGAATATTGAATCCTCTGGATTTTTCGTAGACAGTGGTGGTCAAAGACTTCCAAATCATGGAGATGAAGTGCCTTTAGTGGCCAAGTTTCGACTGCATAGAAAAGAACAGATCTAACAGCCGCTTTATAGATAGAAATTTTTGTCTTCGTGCTGATCTCCCTCCGGATCCATAAATAGTGGCGGAGTTGTGTGAAGATGGCTTGGGCTTTGTTGATTCTGTTCTGTACGTCAAGACCAGAGCCTCCATGAGGATCTATTATTGAGCCAAGATGGGGGAAGCTGTCCACTTTTTCCAATTCTTGTCCAGAAAAAACACAAGCTGATAATCCGACAGTATATTTAGGTCCATGACTTTAGGTTTGGCCGTGTTGATTTTCATACCCTGTAGCTGAGAGAAATGTGCTATTTCATTTAACATTGATTGGGCAGTAGCTGGATCATCAGCAAGAGCGTCGATGTCATCTGCGATGTATATTCCTAGTCCAGCCAGCCAGATGACTCGCCCTCAGAAATGGATTCTCAGACACTAACTAATTGGCAAAATTTCAGTTACGAGAAGTATTTTCAGCCAAAAAAAAGAAAAACGAGTTTAAAGAGAGCTGAAAAGGACAAAAGGACATTTCGCTAATAGTTAGGGCCAGGGCTCAATTAATGAGTAAAGAGAGAAATTTATACAGGACCCCCCAATTTTTCCCAATCATTATATCCCCATTATTCCCAAGTATTCAGTAAGCTCGCAATTTTTTTCAATTAATATTGTTTATAATTTTGTGGGTATTTACATAAAATATATAGACTATTTTTGTGTAAAAAACCAGTCTGTATCCCCATAAATGCGGTTTCTAATCTTTAACATCACTATTGGTGGTAAAAAATGGCTACAGGACTACCAAAGCTTAAACTCCACTCCCCAAGTAAAAGAACCTATTCAAATTAAGATTTGTATGGTTATGTCCTTATAACGTACCGCATTGTCCCAGGGAAGAAGAAAACCTCCTCGTTGGAGATCTCCTTTTGACGTCTCTGCTCACTCGCCACTTCAGACCATCGCACTCGGTGCTAGGTAGGGGGAGAATCCCATAGGTGTAACTAAACCAGGAAGTTTATCTATACTCAAAAAACTAGGTTAATCTATAGAGCCAAACAAATGGATACCTTCTCTCATAAAATATATTTCAATAACAGGGTGGCCACCCTAGGGATTTATCACTATTTCTAGTGATTTTCTATATTGCCTAAAGAAAAAATCATTAAATTAGCACATACATCACTAGATTATTGAAGAAAATCACTAAATGAACCAAAAGGTCTCTAAAATCTAATAATTTTTATTGCTCAAGGCATTAGAAAGTGAGACGCTTACTTATGTCTTCCTAAATACAATAAAAATGAACTGAACCGTCTAAGAGAGGAACTTCTTAACATATTTCCAAATGATGACTACCCCGCACTTTCCGAACGAATTGAAGATGCTTGTGGCTCTGTGCGAAACCATCCAATCAATCTAATGAAAAACTATCCCCATTTCTAACCCAATAGCATCAAACGGTCCAAATTCCTTGTCTAGCCAGGCAGATGACTCATCCCCAGACGTGGATTTTCAGACTCTAGCTTATTAGCAAATCTTTTGAGACGAAAGGTTTTCTTAGCCGAAAATAGGGATAATAGTGAAAATAGGAAGCTAAAAAAGTACAAAAGAACATTGATTTTCTTTGGCATAATATCGTATTTGTATAGCTTCTCTACCTGATTCCGTGTGGTACGTTTTTTACTAGACTACATTGTTATCATCGCCAAAGGCTCCATTTAAAGTAATCTACTATAACGTTATTTATGGTTATAACCAACGATTATGGATTCAATCATCATCTTGTATGTGAAGATTATTTGAAAAAAACTACGTTTTCTAAAGAGTTAAAGAGGCTGAGTTACAAGGTCGAACCTTAAAACGTACAGGGATTAGGAGGCACAGTTGGGGGCTGCCGCCCCCAAACCCCACTTTCGCAGCCTTTAAATAAATAAAAAAATTTTTAAACTGAAAGTAAGGAGCGACATTAAATCTTAAAACGAACAGAAATTATTCCGTATATGAAAGAGGCTGTGCCCTCCTCAACGCCTCGCTCTTTACGCTAAAGTTTTTTATTGTTTTAAAAAATAAAGTTGTGAGACAGAGTCAAACTTTAGCGTAAAGAGCGAGGCGTTGAGGAGGGCACAGCCTCTTTCATATACGGAATAATTTCTGTTCGTTTTAAGATTTAATGTCGCTCCTTACTTTCAGTTTAAAAAACTTTTTTTTATTTAAAGGCTGCGAAAGCGGGGGTTTGGGGGCGGCAGCCCCCCAACTGTGCCTCCTAATCCCTGTACGTTTTAAGGTTCGACCTTGTAACTGAGCCTCTTTAACTCTTTAGAAAACGTAGTTTTTTTCAAATAATTTCTGCACGTTTTTGTACAGTTTATTACTTATTATTGCTTGACTAACTGTTAGCTGATCGTGTCAGGAGTTAAAGTTAGGGGTTTGGGGGGCGGCAGCCCCCCAACTGCACCTCCTAATCCCTGTACGTTTTAAGGTTCGAACTTGTGACTCAGCCTCTTTAACAGCCCCCCAACTGTGCCTCCTAATCCCTGTACGTTTTAAGGGTTGACCTTATAACTCAGCCTCTTTAACTCTTTAGAAAACATAATTTTTTTCAAATAATTCAAAAAAGAAACTGAGTTTCTTTTTTAAAGTTTAAATTCAGTATATAAAAAATTCGCCCTGACTGTGAATCGAACCCGGGTTTTCCACCTGACAGTCTGAAGTATCAACCGCTGGACTAATGAGACACAATTGTAATTGTTTTTTAGTAAATGGAATCTATTTTCGCAAAGCAAATTCCCACAAAACTTGATATTTGGTTTTTGGAAAACAGGGAAGGAGTGATCAGCTGAAATTTCGCTGAAATTTCGCTGAAATTTCGAGGATAAGCTCCCAGGCCCCAGGAAAGCCTATCTTCTAAATTTCAGCCCGATCAGACAACGTTAAAGGGGGGTTGTGGTGGAAAAAATTAACAGGGGCTATTATAGGAAGACGAGGTTTTTCGTAAATGTAAATTCGGGGGATAATTTTTTCGATCTGAAAATATCAAAACGCCCTAAGAGGTAAAATTCTGCTTCGAATGAGTCCTCATTCACCCGGATCAGTTGCCAACTGTGGCCTGTAGGCTTGGATAAGAAAAAAAAGAAATGATGATGATGAATTTTAAGTGGGAATATTTGGTTTTTTGAAAACAGGGAAGGAGTGATCGGATTGAGCTGAAATTTCGAGGATAAGCTCCCGGGCCCTAGCAAAGCTAAACCTCTAAATTTCAGCCTAATCGGACAACTTTAAAGGGGGGCTGTGGTGGGAGGGTCGAAACTTCCGGCCCAGTTTACCCCATGAAGATAAAGTCGGAGGAGGATAAAATTTTGCACGTTTTTTAGTTTGAGCTTGGGCTACAAAATGCGATTACTGCCATCTCTCTGCGACCTCTAGGACCTGAAATCGCTTAACATTGTGGTGGGTCGCCTCTTTATAGAGGCACAAGTGTGCCTCCTTGATGTATTTTTTTCAAAAATATATTTTATTTTAAATATTGTGTTTTTTTTATTATAAATGGCAATAGACATAGCCATTTCCTTGAACATAAACCCTTAAACAGCTTTCTATGATGTTCCAGTTCAATTCTAGCAGTAGATCAAAAACGGAAAAAGAGGCCAAAGAAGTACTTCCAATTAAAAAAAAAATTTTTAATTGTTGACCAGGCTATGGGACTGTAAGTCTCATGTATAGGGTTTTTGGCCATGGCAATTCCAATGATGTTCTTATTATTTCGATCCAATTTCGTTTCAAATAATTAATTTAGGGTTATTATGGCTGAGCTTTGTCCTTTGATAGTCTGCAGCTATCGCTACAGCCACGATCCCTCTAAAACACCCCAGGGGTTTTCCCTTTTTGTGATGTATCTATGTATCAAAGCAAAAAATGTACTGCAAGAAATTTATATAGAGTAAGTTTCATGCATAGGATTTTTAACCGTGGCGATTCCAGCGGTGGAATTTTTATTTTGATCAGATTTGGTTTCCAAATAATTAATTTGGGGTTGTTATTGCTAAGCTTCGATCTATACTATACTTTGCTAATTTTAGTGCTTAGGAAGTTTATATAGAAGGAGTCATAAATAAATCTTCGAAGAAAGGTAGAAAAGTGTTTTGAATTATGGAAATCATGATATTGACTATGTTTTGTTCATGAGTAGCTTCAGTAAAAGTGATGACAATATAGTTCATTCTTTACTTTGTTGTTGCTGGGAGAAATCAGGGGCAACGCTATAGCGTTGCCTATAGTAAATGCCATAGGGCTCTAATATTTTGTTATTCAGTTTTTTCTCAGAGGCGCTTCATATGGAAAGGATCATCGTAGAAACTTCAAAGGGGGCTCATTAAGTTGTAAATCGGAATTTCTAGTCCTCTTACTAAGATTCAAAAATGATTGGAGGGTAACTAGACCCCCGACACCCTTGTTTCCCCAAATACAACCGATAACAGTTTTGAGATATACTATTTTGTTAAGAATTGTACAAAGATCATATAACAAAAACTCCAGGGTCTATAGAACCTCCCCCCAGGGCCTGGGCGCAGGCGTTGGGCGAATATATATTTCTCATAGAGGGGATGCTCGTATAAACTTAAGAGATGGGTGATTTGATTGAAAAGTGAAAGTTATAGTTTACTTTTTAAGAGTCAAAAGAGATTAGAGGGTGACTAGCCCTCCCCCACCCCACACCCTATTTCCCAAATCCATTCGATAAGATTTTGAGATAGCCATTTTGTTAAAAATAGATCAAACCTCAGATAATAAAAACTCCAGGGTGGATAAAACCCCCCAGAGCCCGGGGGTAGGCGTTTTAAGTTATGTCCTAGGGGCATATATACTTCTTATAGAAGGAAAGCTCGTAAAAAATTCAGAAAGGGTTCATTTAATTGGAATTTGAAAGTTCTAGTTAACTTTTTAAGAGTCAAAAGAAATGAGAAGGCAACTAGGCCCCTGACACCCTTTTTCCCCCCAATACATCCAATAAAAATTTAGAGATAGCCATTTTGTTGAAAATAGTTCAAAAATCTTATAAAAAAACTCAAGGGTTGACACAACCCCCAGGGCCCGGGGACAGGCGTTGTAAGGTATATCCTGGGGGCATATATGGTTTTTATAGAAGGGATGCTCGTATAAACTTCAGAGAAGGATCATTTTATTTCAGTTGGAGATTTAAAAATTAAGTTCACCTGTTCAGAGTCAAAAGAGATCAGAAGACAACTAGCCCCCTGCCCCACGCCTCTTTTCTCCAAAATACATCCAATGAAAAATTTTCGATAGCTATTTTGTGAAAAATATCGCAAGCAGCATATAATAAAACTCCGGGGTCAATAAAACCCCGGGGCTCGAAGGCAGGCTTTGTAAGTTATAAACTGGGGCCATTTATGTTTTTTTTAGAAGGGATGCTCATATAAACTTCAAAGAGGGTTCATTTGATTGGAGATTGAAAGTTCTAGTTTACTTTTTAAGAGTCAAAAGAGATCAAAGGGCAACTAGCCCTTAACATAAACTCCGGGGTTGAGACAATCCTCCAGGGCCCGAGGGCAGGCGTTGTAAGTTATGCCCTGGGGCAATCATGGTTTTTATAGAAAGGATGTTCGTATATACTTCTGAGAGGGTTCCTTTGATTGGAAATTGAAAGTTCTAGTTCACTTTTTAAAAGTAAAAAAATATCAGAAGGCAACTAGCTCTTTCCCCGACGCCCTTTTTCCCCAAATACATCCGATAAGTTTTTCGATAAAAATTTTGTTAAAAATAGTTCAAAAATCAGATAATAAAAACTTCGGGGTCGACAAAACCCCCAGGTCCCCAGGGCAGGCGTTGTAAGTTATGCCCTGGGGGTATAAATGGTTCTTAAAGAAGGGATGCTCGTATATATTTCAGAGAGGGCTCATTTGACTGATAATTGAAAGTTACAGTTCACTTTTTAAGAGTAAAAAAAGATCAAAGGGCAACTAGCCCCCTCCCCCCCTCCCACGCCCTTTTCCCCCAAATATATCCGATAAATATTTTGAGACATCCAATTTGGTAAAAATAGTTCAAACATCAGGTAATAAAAACTCAAGAGTCGACAAAACCCCCCAGGGCCCGGAGGCAGGCATTGTAAGTTTCACCCTGGAGGCATATATGGATCTTGTAGAAGGGATGCTCTAATAAATTTCACAGAGGGCTCATTTGATTGAAAGTTCTAGCTCTAGCTCAGTTTTTAAGAGTCAAAAGAGATCAGAGGACAGGCATCCCCCCACCCTTTTTTCCCCAAATACATCCGATAAAAAATTTGAGATGGCAAAATTGTTAGGAATAGTTCAAAGAGCATATACAAACAACTCCAGGGTGACATGAACCCCCAGGGCTGGGGGTCAGGCGTTATAAGTTATATTCTGGGGGCATTTATGGTTCTTATAGAAGGAATGCTCGTATAAACGTTAGATAGGGCTCATTTGATTGAAAATTGAAAGTTCTATTAAATTTTTAAAGAGACTTAAGGGCAACTAGCCCCTCCTCCACGCCTTTTTTCCCCTAACCCAACCAATAAATTTTTAAGATAGCCATTTTGTTTAAAATAGTTCAAAAATCAGATAATAAAAACTCCGGAGTTGACACAAGCCCCCAGAGCCTGGAGACCAATGTTTTAAGTTTATGCCCCAAGGGCATATAAGGTTCTTATGTAAAGGGAGGTCGTAAGAACTTCAGAGATGGATCATTTGATTGGAAATTCAAAGCTCTAGTTAACTTTTAAAGAGTCAAAAGAGACCTAAGAGCAACTAGCCCCTCCCCCCTCCCTTTTCCCCCCTAACCCATCCAATAAAATTTTTAGATATCCATTTTGTTGAAGATAGTTCAAAAATTAGATAATAAAATCTCTGGAGTCGATACAAACCCCCATAGCCGGGGACAAGTGTTTCAAGTTATGCCCTGAGGGCATACAAGGTTTTTATGTAAGGAGAGCTTGTAAGAACTTCAGAGTTGACTCATTTGATTGGAAATTGAAAGTTGAGTCAAAAGGGATCGGAAGGTATTTACCCCTCCACACATACACACACTATTTCTGGAAAGGCTGTAACTTATGCCCTGGGGGCATATAAAGTTCTTATGGAAAGACTGTTCGCATAAACCTCGATGGGGACTCAAATAAATAGAAATTGAACGTTCCAAATCCCTTTTTAAGAGACAAAAGTGATCTGATTGCAACTAGCCTCCCCCCCACCAACCTTCTTTTCCCCAAATGCGTTCGATTGAATTTTTTATACAGTTATTTTGTACAAAATAGACCAAAGATCATATAACGAAGACTCCAGGGACTCAGCCCACCAAACCTGCACCAAACCTTTTTAACACAGCCCACCGGAACCTGGGGACAAGTGTTGTAAATTATGCCCCGGACGCATATAAGGTTTTTATGGAAGAGTTGGTAGTATAAAACTTAGTGAAGGCTCATTTAACCGTAAACCAGAATTTCTGGTGCCCTTTTTAACAGACAAAAGTGATCGGAGGGCAACTAGTCCCCCCCTAGACCGCTTTTCCCCCAAATGCATCTGATCAAATTTTTGAGATAGCCATTTTGTTCAAAATAGCTTAAAGATCAAATAACAGAAACTCAGGGGTAAACTCAGGGGTAAGTGTTATGCCCCTGGGGCAGATAGTTTTTTTTGTAAGGGGTGGCCATAGAAACATCAGAGGTGGCTCATTTGACTGGAAACTGAAGCTTTTATTTATCTTTTTAAGAGTCATGAAAAGTGATCGGCGGGCATATCTCCCCTCCCCTCCGTCTTTTCACCAAATGCATCCGATCAAAGTTTTGAGATAGCCATTTTGTTCAAAATATTCCTACGATCAGATGACAAAACTTCATGGTCCACTTATCCCCCCCCCTGTGAAACTTGGGGGAGGGATTTTAACTTATGCCCCAGGGGCATATAAAGTTTTTGCGGAAAAGATGGTCGTGTAAACTTCGGACGAGACTCAAATGATTAGAAATTAAAAGTTGTAGTTCCTTTTTTAAGAGTCAAAATTGATCCAATGGCTACTAGCCCCCCCCCCCACCAGCCTCAAGGCCATAAGGCTCCAATTTTTTTCTCCAGAGACACTTCATATGTAAGAGGTGGTGTTATAAACTTCGAATAGGGCTTATTCAATTGGAAATAATAATTTCTAGTGCCCTTTTTAAGAGTCAAACGTGATTGGAGGGCACCAGGCCCCCCTCGATGCCCTCTTTTCCCCAAAGGAATCCAATCAAAATTCTGAGATGGCATTATGTCTGAAATAGTGAAGAGGTGACGTAATTAAAATAATCATAGATCGGGGACCGAAAAAGACCTCCCTGTGCCACTAGGGCAAGGGCTGTAAGTTATGCAAGCTGTTCATTGTTCATATATAAGGTTTCTATCGAAAGGGTAATCGTCTAGACTTCGGAAAATCCTCATTCGATTTAAATTGAAAGTTCTAGTTCCATTTTTATAAGTCAAGAGTTATCAGAAGGTAGGCAACCCCCCCCCCTCTACGCCTTTTTTTCTAAATGCTTTCGATCCAAATTATGAGTTCAGAATTTTGTTTAAAATAATTCAAATGCCAAATAACTATGGTTACGGGTTTGAGCCTCCCCCTAGCCCTGGTGGAAAGGGCTGTAAGTTATACTAGCAGCCCATCGTTAACATATAAAGTTTCTATGGAAGGCGTGGTCGTATAAACCTTGGGGGAAGTTCATTCGGTCGGAAATGAACATTTATTGCGCCTTTTTTAAGAATCGAAAGTGATTAAAAAGTAATCAGCCCCTATGGGCTGGTTAATTGACTGCCTTTGTGCCTCTGTGCTTTTTTCCCTCAAATACATCTTATAAAAATTTTGGAATAGCTGTTTTGTTCAAAATAGTCCTAAATTGAAATTGCTATAGCTTAGGGGTTCAGAAATCCTAAATAGGCCCCAGGGAAAGGGTTGTAACTTATGTAAGTTGTCCATAATTAGAATATAAGTTTTTGTCGAAAGTGTAGCCATATTAACTTTGGAAGGGGTTCATTTGATGGGAAATTGAAACTTTTAGTTCTTTTTTAAGAGTCTAAAGTGATCAATGGGAGTTTAGCTCACACCCCACTTTCCCAAGGGCATCTATTCAAAATTTTGAGATA
Source organism: Artemia sp. Qi Xiang Cuo (assembly GCF_049724085.1). NCBI lineage: Eukaryota > Metazoa > Arthropoda > Branchiopoda > Anostraca > Artemiidae > Artemia > Artemia sp. Qi Xiang Cuo. The sequence continues at coordinate 43,797,927 of NC_142806.1, forward strand.
GCCATTTTCTTCAAAGTAGTTCAATGGCCAAATAAATATATTTCCGGGTTTGAAACCTCCTCCCCCCTCTGTTAGTAAATGTTATCTGGAAGAGAATTTTCTGGAAGAAAATGTTATAGACATTTTCAAGTGGTTCGCTCAAACGGCTAATCGTGACAAAAGTCTAATTCCAACGTTTGCCATATTTTCACCTTGCTCCGTTCCTGCAGTGGATGAAAGCACATCTGCTACGGCTATCTGTCACTTAACCGAAATTAAGCGAAAAGTTGATGGACTTTATCACGTAGCGCAAAATAAGTCGATCCCGTGGGTGCCTAGCAAACCGACAGACGAGCCAACTCAAAGACCTTGCTATGCCGTTGTTCTTAAGAACATGCCTGATAGTTTGAACACTCCTACTGCCCAAAAGGAGTTTATTGACACCTTCTGTCCCAATGGTGACGATATAAATGAGCTTCGGAAATCAAAAAATGATTGAAAATTAGTTGTAAAATCGAAGGAAACAGCAGATGCAGTTGTCGCTTCGTTGAAGAATAACAGTCATGGTGTTACGGCATCTGTCCTCTCGCTGAGCCACATTGGTGTCCTGAAACGATTTCCGGAGGACTTCGATGAACAGTCATTCAAACCGCTCATTCCAAATGCCGTAAAAATACTGCAATGTGGTACCTCACGTGTCTTCAAAGTATATTTCGAATCGCAAACCGAGCTCGAATTTTTGTTCGTAATTCTGTGAAAATACACTACGAGAAACTACCAGCACAGCCTTTTGCATTTTTTTTCTGAAACGGTGTTATAAGTGTCATTTAGTTGGCCATCTTGCAGCCAAATGCACAAATCAACCAAAGTGTTCGAAATGTGGATCAACTGATCACACTTCCGATCGCCTAAGCAACTGCAATCAGCGAGCATTCTGCACGAGCTGCAACTCAAGTGCAGACACATTCTATAGCGTACGCTGTCCTACAAGCAAGTCTACAAAGTCTGATATGAAATCCGGCGTTTCTCGAATTTCATGAATCTTGTGTCTTGGAAAATAAACGGCAACTTTGCTGACCGATCTTTAATAATAGCTGAAATGCTGAAAACCAGCCATATTGTAAGTTTTCAAGAGCACTTTACCCTTCCGTTGTATGGGAACCAGTTAGACATTTTTCAGTCTCATTTGATGCATGTTGTTCCTGCTGAGCATAAGCAGGCCCTTGGTCGACCTTCTGGTGGACTTGTAACGTATGTTCGGAGAGATATTAAGTCAAAGATTTTATTTTCACCGCAAAATATCCTTGAAGAGCAAGTAAGTGGTAATTTAGTGGTAGTTAATGTGTAGGGGAGGGTGGGGTTGGTTCGGACAAAATTTTTTGGTTGGGTGCAGCTTCTGTCCCAACAGTATCCATCTTCCGTTTTCATCTTAAAAGAAAGAGATTGTGTCCAAGATTTGTCAGGAATTTTGGTAGACTTTTATCTTTTGTCTTTAGACCAAAAAAAATCCAACAATAAAAAAAATAATTGTCCGAAGTTACCCCACGGTGTGGGGTGGGTTCGGACATGGTGCGGGGTTACTTCGGACAGCAGTAATATGGGTTCGGCAACCTCACAGATTAAAGAAAAAAACGCCATTTACTGAAAATTTGAATATGTATAAAAGTCTGAATCTATTTGTTTGTATGTCTGGGTTGGTGTTTGCAAGTCCAAGTGCCTGTCTTTCTCTATTTGTATGTCAGAATCTATTTGTTGGTATGTCTGGGTTGGTGTTTGCAAGTCCAAGTGTTTGTCTTTGTTGGTTTGTATGTCTAAACTGCCTGTGTTTCTCTGTTTGTATGTCTGAACCCATTTGTTTGTTTGTCTTGGTTGGTGTTTGCAAGTCCAAGTATTTGTCTTTGTTGGTTTCTATGTCTAAAGTGCCCGTCTTTCGTTTGTATGTCTGGGTTGGTGTTTGCAAGTCAAAGTGTTTGTCTTTGATGGTTTGTATGTCTAAAGTGCCTGTCTTTCTCTGTTTTATGTCTGAATCTATTTTTTTGTATGTCTGGGTTGGTGTTTGCAAGTACAAGTGTTAGTCTTTGTTGGTTTGTATGTCTAAAGTGCCTGTCTTTCTCTGTTTGTATGTCTGAATCTATTTGTTCGTATGTCTGGGTTGGTGTTTTTAAGTCCAAGTGTTTGTCTTTGTTGGTTTCTATGTCTGAAGTGCCGGTCTTTCTCTGTTTGTATGTCTGAATTTATTTGTTTGTACATCTGGGCTGGTGTTTGCAAGTCCAAGTGTTTGTCGTTGTTGGTTTTTATGTCTAAAGTGCCTGTCTTTCTCTGTTTGTATGTCTGAATCTATTTTTTTGTATGTCTGGGTTGGTGTTAGGAAGGCCAAGTGTTTGTCTTTGTTGGTTTCTATGTCTGAAGTGCCTGTTTTTCTCTGTTTGTATATCTGAATCTATTTGTTTGTATGTCTGGGTTGGTGTTTGCAAGTCCAAGTGTTCGTCATTGTTGGTTTGTACGTCTAAAGTGCCTGTCTTTCTCTGTTTGTATGTCTGAATCTATTTGTTTGTATGTCTGGGTTGGTGTTTGCAAGTCCACGTGTCTGTCTTTGTTGGTTTGCATGTCTAAAGTGCCTGTCTTTCTCTGTTTGTATGTCTGAATCTATTTTTTGTATGTCTGGGTTTGTGTTTGCAAGTCAAAGTGTTTGTCTTTGTTGGTTTATATGTCTAGAGTGTCTGTCTTTCTCTGTTTGTATGTCTGAATCTATTTGTTTGTTTGTCTGGGTTGGTGTTTGCAAGTCCAAGTGTTTGTCTTTGTTGGTTTGTATGTCTAAAGTGCCTGTCACTCTCTGTTTGTATGTCTGAATCTATTTGTTTGTATGCCTGGGTTGGTGTTTGCAAATCCAAGTGCCTGTCTTTCTCTATTTGTACGTCCGAATCTATTTGTTTGCATGTCTGGGTTGGTGTTTGCAACTCCACGTGTCTGTCTTTGTCGGTGTGCATGTCTAAAGTGCCTGTCTTTCTCTGTTTGTATGTCTGAATCTATTTGTTTGTATGTCTGGGTTGGTGTTTGCAAGTCAAAGTGTTTGTCTTTGTTGGTTTGTATGTCTAGAGTGTCTGTCTTTCTCTGTTTGTATGTCTGAATCTATTTGTTTGTTTGTGTGGGTTGGCGTTTGCAAGTCCAAGTGTTTGTCTTTGTTGGTTTGTATGTCTAAAGTGCCTAGACTTCTCTGCTTGTATGTCTGAATCCATTTGTTTGTATGTCTGGGTTGGTGTTTGCAAGTCCAAGTGTTTGTCTTTGTTGGTTCCTATGTCTAAAGTACCTGTCTTTGTCTGTTTGTATGTCTGGGTTGGTGTTTGCAAGTCCAAGTGTTTGTTGGTTTCTATGTCTAAAATACCTGTTTTTTTCTATTTATATGTCTGGGTTGGTGTTTGCAAGTCCAAGTGTTTGTCTTTGTTGGTTTGTATGTCTAAAGTGCCTGTCTTTCTCTGTTTGTATGTCTTAATCTATTTGTTTGTATGTCTTGGTTGGTGTTTGCATGTCCAAGTGTTTGTCTTTGTTGGTTTGTATGTTAATACAAACGGCTTCAGCTAAAAATGGCTAGTTAAAATCTTTCCTAAAAAGTTTGGACAAAATTACTTCGAAGCTCAGTTAATGAAAAGCCATTATTTTTTTCTTAAGAAGCTGACCTTTTATCTTCTTAATAAAATTTCCATGATAAAAGCTTCATATTAGCACTTCAGTTAGTTCTTACATTTTTTATAAATATATGCGAAGAATTTGTTTGTATGTGTGGGTTGGTGTTTCCAAGTCCACGTGTCTGTCTTTGTTGGTTTGAATGTCTAAAGTGCCTGTCTTTCTCTGTTTGTATGTCTGAATCTATTTATTTGTATGCCTGGGCTGGTGTTTGCAAGTCCAATTGTTTGTCTTTGTTGGTTTGAATGTCTTAAGTGCCTGTCTTTCTCTGTTTATATTTATGAATCTATTTGTATGTGTGTCTGGGTTGGTGTTTGCAAGTCCAAGTTTTTTGTCTTTGTTGGTTTGTATGTTTAAAGTGCCTGTCTTTCTCTATTTGTATGTCTGAATCTATTTGTTTTTATGTCTGGGTTGGTGTTTACAAGTCCAAGTGTTTGTCTTTGTTGGTTTGTATGTCTAGAGTGTCTGTCTTTCTCTGTTTCTATGTCTGAATCTATTTGTTTGTTTGTGTGGGTTGGCGTTTGCAAGTCCAAGTGTTTGTCTTTGTTGGTTTGTATATCTAATGTGCCTGTCATTCTCTGTTTGTATGTCTGAATCTATTTGTTTGTATGTCTGGGTTGGTGTTTGCAAGTCCAAGTGCCTGTCTTTCTCTATTTGTATGTCTGAATATATTTGTTTGCATGTCTGGGTTGGTGTTTGCAAGTCCAAGTGTTTGTCTTTGTTGGTTTGTATGTCTAAACGGCCTGTGTTTATCTGTTTGTATGTCTGAACCCATTTGTTTGTTTGTCTGGGTTGGTGTTTGCAAGTACAAGTGTTTGTCTTTGTTGGTTTCTATGTCTAAAGTGCCCGTCTTTCTCTGTTTGTATGTCTGGGTTGGTGTTTGCAAGTCAAAGTGTTTGTCTTTGTTGGTTTGTATGTCTAAAGTGCCTGTCTTTCTCTGTTTGTATGTCTGAATCTATTTTTTGTATGTCTGGGTTGGTGTTTGCAAGTCCAAGTGTTTGTCTTTGTTGGTTTGTATGTCTAAAATGCAAGTCTTTCTCTGTTTGTATGTCTGAATCTATTTGTTTGTATGTCTGGGTGGGTGTTTGCAAGTCCAAGTGTTTGTCCTTGTTGGTTTCTATGTCTAAAGTGCCTCTCTTTCTCTCTTTGTATGTCTGGGTTGGTGTTTGCAAGTCCAAGTGTTTGTCTTTGTTGGTTTGTTTGTCTAAAGTGCCTGTCTTTTACTGTTTATATGTCTAAATCTATTTGTTTGTATGTCTTGGTTGGTGTTTGCAAGTCCAAGTGTTTGTCTTTATGGTTTGTATGTCTAAAGTGTCTGTCTTTCTCTGTTTGTATGTCTGAACCTATTTGTTTGTATGTCTGGGTTGGTGTTTGCATGTCCAAGTGTTTGTCTTTGTTGGTTTGTAGGTCTAAAGTGATTGTCTTTCTCTATTTGTATATCTGAATCTATTTGTTTGTATGTCTGGGTTGGTGTTTACAAGTCCAAGTGTTTGTCTTTGTTGGTCTCTATGTCTAAAGTGAATGTCTTCCTCTGTTTGTATGTCTGAATCTATTTCTTTGTATGATTGGGTTGGTGTTTGCAAGTCCAATTGTTTCTCTTTTTTGGTGTGTATATCTGAAGTGCCTGGTTCTCTCTTTTTGTATTTCTGAATATATTTGTTAGTGTGTCTGGGTTGGCTTTTGCAAGTCCAAGTGTTTGTCTTTGTTGGTTTGTAGGTCTAAAGTGTCTGTCTTTCTCTATTTGTATGTCTGAATCTAATTAGACATTAATAAATAAATAAAAACACTTCTCCATGTTTAAATTAGGTTAGGTTATGTTAGCTTATCATGAGCACTCAAGATAAGCTAACCTAACCTAACTTAAACATGGAGAAATGTTTCTATTTATTTATTAATATTTATTTATACGGCTGTATCAAGGATACTCTATGGTTGGTCATAGACACTGTGTGACTGTATCAGTGATGCTCTATGGCGGGTTAACGACACTACCTAGTTAAATGTAGGTATTAAATCAGTAATTTTCACACGTTGGCAGGATAAACACCTTGTATCATACTTAGAAAAAAAAGTGAAAATGAATTAATCAAGGTAAGTGTGTACCCACGATAAAATCATCTTCGTGTTGAATACCGACATAGATCAATATTTAAACTAAGAAACGAGCATTAATGGATATCTTATTGGAAATGTATGTGTGCATTGTCATGACAGTGAAAAGCTAAATTTCTTTGGACTAACGAAACCATTCAACATTGCTCAAGGTGGATATGCGAGAGTGAGAGCACCAGAAATGATAGTGCTAAAGGAGAATGCCAACTTAAAAATAATAGTTTATGATAATGGTCATCTACTTGCTAATGTTTCTGGTAACACGCCACCTATTGTTAGATTCCATTCCCATCGTTCTGGTAATACTATTCAAATGAAAGCAAAGGGGAAAAGAAAAGCCAACTGTTGCACTAATGTAATAAATCATATATTGTCTAAGCGCCAGAACTGTTACCTTTGTAAGAACAATGTGAGAATAGACAGTGAAGTCGCCAGCAAAATAAAAAGGAAATTAGTAGACAATATCACTAATGAATATAAAGATAATTTGGTAGAAAAATAATGAGCAAGTGAACATTATTACTACTATTGATCATATATCCCAATGAACCTAATAATATCAAAGATGAAACGTATTTTGAACCCATAGGTGACATCCCTCTAAAAATTGTATATGACTCAAAATGGACTAATGATTATTCTATTTGTTACGGAGAAAGAGAAGAATTTGTTACGGAGAATTATTTTATGGAACAGATTCAAAATTTCCAAAGTTCTTCTATGATATTAATAATGTATAATAATGTTGTAACATATTATATGTTAATATTCTACTTGTTGTTATTTCAATAAAAATATTTTAAGCCTTACTTTGTTATTTAATCATTATTTTAGAGTACGTTATTAAGTCATACGTTTAGAGTGTTTATTAAAAAGTCAGAGATGTAAGAAAATACAAAAACAGAATTGAGAGACTACTTACTTATAGCTATAGATGGAAGCACAGTCAGAGAGACACATGGCTATAGTGTGAGGGACAAGCAAAAAGATAGGTTTATTTAAGGTCACTTAATCTATTCTAAAGATGCTTCAGATACCATAATAAAATAAATAAAAAAAGACTACTTGTAACTAAAATAAATACATTAAAATATACTTGATGAATTAATTAATGATGCTTAAGAACCTATAATAAATGGAAATTAAAACAACTCTACTTGCAAAAATAAATAAATAAATAAATAATATGCAAAGAATTTGTTTGTATGTCTGGGCTGGTGTTTGCAAGTCCAATTGTTTGTCTTTGTTGGTTTGTATGTATATAGTGCCTGTCTTTCTTGTTTTTATGTCTGAATCTATTTATTTGTATGTCTGGTTTGGTGTTTTCAAGTCCAAGTGTTTGTCTTTGTTGGTTTGTTTGTCTAAAGTGCCTGTATTTCTCTGTTTGTTTGTCTGAATCTATTTGTTTTTATGCCTGGGCTGGTGTTTGCAAGTCAAAGTGTTTGTCTTTGTTGGTTTGTATGTCTAAAGTGCCTGTAATTCTCTGTTTGTATGTCTGAATCTATTTGTTTGTATGTCTGGGTTGGTGTTTGCAAGTCCAAGTGTTTGTCTTTGTTTTTTTGTATGTCTAAAGTGACTGTCTTTCTCTGTATGTATTTCTGAATATATTTTTATTTATGCCTGGGCTGGTGTTTGCAAGTCCAAGTGTTTGTCTTTGTTGGTTTGTATGTCTAAAGTGCCTGTCTTTCTCTGTTTATATGTCTGAATCTATTTATATGTGTGTCTGGGTTGGTGTTTGCAAGTCTTTCTCTGTTTGTATGTCTGAATCTATTTGTTTTTATGCCTGGGCTGGTGTTTGCAAGTCCAAGTGTTTGTCTTTGTTGGTTTGTATGTCTAAAGTGCCTGTCTTTCTCTGTTTATATGTCTGAATATTTTTATATGTGTGTCTGGGTTAATGTTTGCAAGTCCAAGTTTTTTGTCTTGGTTGGTTTGTATGTTTAAAGTGCCTGTCTTTCTCTATTTGTATGTCTGAATCTATTTGTTTTTATGTCTGGGTTGGTGTTTACAAGTCCAAGTGTTTGTCTTTGTTGGTTTCTATGTCTAAAGTACCTGTCTTTCTCTGTTTGTATGTCTGGGTTGGTGCTTGCAAGTCCAAATGTTTGTCTTTGTTGGTTTGCAAGTCTAAAGTGCCTGTCTTTCTGTATTTGTATGTCTGAATCTATTTGTTTGTATGTCTGGGTTGGTGTTTACAAGTCCAAGTGTTTGTCTTTGTTGGTTTGTATGTCAAAAGTGCCTGTCTTTCTCTGTTTGTATGTCTGAATCTATTTATTTGTTTGTTTGGGCTGGTGTTTGCAAGTCCAAGTGTTTGTCTTTGTTGGTTTGCAAGTATAACGTGCCTGTCTTTCTGTATTTGTATGTCTGAATCTATTTGTTTGTATGTCTGGGTTGGTGTTTACAAGTCCAAGTATTTGTCTTTGTTGGTTTGTATGTCAAAAGTGCCTGTCTTTCTCTGTTTGTATGTCTGAATCTATTTATTTGTTTGTTTTGGTTGTTGTTTGCACATCCAAGTGTTTGTCTTTGTTGGTTTGTATGTCTAACGCGCATGTCTTTCTCTATTTGTATGTCTGAATCTATTTGTTTGTATGTCTGGGTAGGTGTTTGCAAGTCCAAGTGTTTGTCTTTCTTTGTTTGTATGTCTAAAGTGCCTGTCTTTCTCTGTTTGCATGTCTGAATCTATTTGCTTGTATGTCTGGGTAGGTGTTTGCAAGTCCAAGCGTCTGTTTTTGTTGGTTTGTATGTCTAAAGTGCCTGTCTTTCTCTTTTTTTATGTCTGAATCTATTTGTTTGTATGTCTGGGTTGGTTTTTGTAAGTCCAAGTATTTGTCTTTTTTGGTTTTGATGTCTAAAGTGCCTGTCGTTCTGTGTTTATATGTCTGATTCTGTTTTTTTGTGTGTGTGTGTTGGTGTTTTCAAGTCCAAGTGGTTGTCGTTTTTTGTTTCTATGTCTAAAGAGCTTGTCGTTCTCAGCTTGTATGTCTGGGTTGGTGTTTGCAAGTCCAACCAAACCTGTCTTTGTTGTTTGTATGTGTGGGTTTTTTTCTTTGTTGGTTTGTATGTCTAAAGTGCCTGTCTTTCTCTGTTTATATGTCTGAATCTATTTATTTGTATGTCTGGGTTGGTGTTTGCAAGTCCAACTGTTTGTCTTTGTTGGTTTGTATGTATAAAGGGCCTGTCTTTCTCTGTTTGTATGTCTGGGTTGGTGTTTGCAAGTCCAAGTATTTGTCTTTGTTGGTTTTTGTGTCTAAAGTGCCTGTCATTATCTGTTTGTATGGGTGAATCTATTTGTTGGTATGTCTGGGTTGGTGTTTACAAGTCCAAGTGTTTGTCTTTGTTGGTTTGTATGTCTAAAGTGCCTGTCTTTCTCTGTTTGTATATCTGAATCCATTTTTTTGTACGTCTGGGTCGGTGTTCGCAAGTCCGTGTTTGTCTTTGTTGGTTTCTATGTCTAAAGTGCCTGTCTTTCTCTGTTTGTATATCTGGGTTGGTGTTTGCAAGTCCAAGAGTTTGTCTTTGTTGGTTTGTATGTCTATAGTGCCTTTGTTTCTCTGTTTGTATGTCTGAATCTATTTGTTTGTATGTCATGGTCGGTGTTTGCAAGTCCAAGTGTTTGTCTTTGTTGGTTTGTATGTCTAAAGTGTCTGTCTTTCTCTGTTTGTAGGTCTCAATCTATTTGTTTGTATGTCTGGGTTGGTGTTTGAAAGTACTTACGCCCTTCTGTGTTGTTGTGGTATATTATTTGTTTTAAATTTTAAGATTGTGCTACGTAATCTATTTGGGGGTACTTCCGTGCTTGAGTATAATATTACATATCTGTGTCTATCTTGTGCGAAGGTAATATTTACAAGGCCTAACAGATTGTTATGTCTGAATATATATATTTGTTTGTTTGGGTGGGTTTTTGATGGTCCAAGTGTTTGCATTTGTTGGTTTGTATGTTTAAAGTGCCTGTCTTTCTCTATCTGTATGTTGAATCTACTTGTTTGTACGTCTGGGTTGGTGTTTGCACTTCCAAGTCTTTTTCTTTGTTGGTTTGTATGTCTACAGTGCCTGTCTTTCTCTGTTTGTATGTCTGAACCTATTTGCTTGTAGTTCTGTGTTGGTGTTTGCAAGTCCAAGTGTTTCTCTTTGATGGTTTGTATGTCTAAAGTGTCTGTCTTTCTCTTTTTGTATGCCTGAATCTATTTATTTGTATGTTTGGGTTGGTGTTTGCAAGTCCAAGTGTTTGTCTTTGTTGGTTTTTATGTTTAAAGTGCCTGTCTTTCTCTATCTGTATGTTGAATCTACTTGTTTGTACGTCTGGATTGGTGTTTGCTAGTCCAAGTGTTTGTCTTTGTTGGTTTGTATGTCTAAAGTGCCTGTCTTTCTCTGTTTTTATGTCTGAATCTATTTGTTTGTATGTCTGGGTTTTTGTTTGCAGGTCCAAGTGTTTGTCTTTGTTGGTTTTATGTCTAAAGTGCCTGTCTTTCTCTGTTTGTATGTCTGAATCTATTTGTTTGTATGTCTGGGTTGGTGTTTGCAAGTCCAAATGTTTGTCTTTGTTGGTTTGTATGTTTAACGTGCCTGTCTTTCTCTATATGTATGTCTGAATCTATTTGTTTGTATGTCTGGGTTGGTGTTTGCACGTCCAAGTGTTTGTTTTTGTTGGTTTGTATGTCTAAAGCGCCGGTCCTTCTCTGTTTGTATGTCTGAATCTATTTGTTTGTATGTCTGGGTTGGTGTTTGCAAGTCCAAGTGTTTGTCTTACTTGGTTTGCATGTCTAAAGTACCTGTCTTTTTCTGTTTGCATGTCTGAATCTATTTGCTTGTATGTCTGGGTAGGTGTTTGCAAGTCCAAGTGTTTGTCTTTGTTGGTTTGTATGTCTAAAGTGCCTGTCATTTTCTATTAGTATGTCTGAATCTATTTGTTTGTATGTCTGGGTTGGTGTTTGCAATACCAAGTGTTTGTCTTTGTTGGTTTGTGTGTCTAAAGTGCCTGTATTTCTCTGTTTGTATGTCTGAATCTATTTGTTGGTATGTCTGGGTTGGTGTTTGCAAGTCCAAGTGTTTGTCTTTGTTGGTTTTTATGTCTAAAGTACCTGCATTTCTTAGTTTGTATGTCTGAATCCATTTGTTTGTATGTCTGGGTCGGTGTTTGCAAGTCCGTATTTGTCTTTGTTGGTTTCTATATCTAAAGTGCCTGTCTTTCTCTGTTTGTATGTCTGGGTTGGTGTTTGCAAGTCCAAGTGTTTGTCCTTGTTGGTTTGTATGTCGAAAGTGTCTGTCTTTCTCTGTTTGTATGTCTCAATCTATTTGTTGGTATGTCTGGGTTGGTGTTTGCATGTCCAAGTGTTTGTCTTTGTTGGTGTGTATGTCTAAAGTGCCTGTCCTTCTCTGTTTGTATGTCTGAATCTATTTGTTTGTATTTCTGGATTGGTGTTTGCAAGTCAAAGTGTTTGTCTTTGTTGGTTTGTATGTCTAAAGTGCCTGCCTTTCTCTGTTTGTATGTTTGAATCTATTTATTTGTATGTTTGGGTTGATGTTTACAAGTCCAAGTGTTTGTTTTTGTTGTTTTATATGTTTAAAGTTCCTGTCTTTCTCTATCTGTATGTTGAATCTACTTGTTTGTACGTCTGGGTTGGTGTCTTCAAATCCAAGTGTTTGTCTTTGTTAGTTTGTTTGTCTAAAGTGCCTGTCATTCTCTGTTTGTATGTCTGAATCTATTTGTTTGTATGTCTGGGTTGGTGTTTGCAAGTACAAGTATTTGTCTTTGTTGGTTGTTTTGTCTAAAGAGCCTGTAATTTTCTGTTTGTATGTCTAAATCTATTTTTTGGTATGTCTGGGTTGGTGTTTGCAAGTCCAAGTTTTTGTCTTTGTTGGTTTGTATGTCTAAAGTGGTTTTTATGTCTATGTTTGTGTTTCTGAATCCATTTGTTTGTATGTCTGGGTCGGTGTTTGCAAGTCCGTGTTTGTCTTTGTTGGTTTGTATGTCTAAAGTGCCTGTCTTTCTCTATTTGTATGTCTGGGTTGGTGTTTGCACGTCCAAATGTTTGTGCTTGTTGGTTTGTATGTCTAATGTGTCTGTCTTTTTCTGTTTGTATGTCTGAATATATTTGTTGGTATGTCTGGATTGGTGTTTGCAAGTCCAAGTGTTTGTCTTTGTTGGTTTGTATGTCTAAAGTGCCTGTCTCTCTCAGTTTGTATTTCTGAATCTATTTGTTTGTATGTGTGGGTTGGTGTTTGTAAGTCCAAGTGTTTGTCTTTATTGGTTTGGATGTCTAAAGTGTCTGTCTTTCTCTGCTTGTATGTCTGGGTTGGTGTTTGCAAGTCCAAGCGTTTGTCTTTGTTGGTTTGTATGTCTAAACTGGTTTGTATGTCTCTGTTTGTGTGTCTGAATCCATTTGTTTGTATGTCTGGGTCGGTGTTTGCAAGTCCGTGTTTGTCTTTGTTGGTTTCTATGTCTAAAGTGTCTGTCTTTCTCTGTTTGTATGTCTGGGTTGGTGTTTGCACGTCCAATTGTTTGTCCTTGTTGGTGTGTATGTCTAAAGTGCCTGTCTTTCTCTGTTTGTTTGTCTGAATATATTTGTTTGTATGTCTGGAATGGTGTTTGCAAGTCCAAGTGTTTGTCTTTGTTGGTTTGTATGTCTAAAGTGCCTGTCTCTCTCTGTTAGTATGTCTGAATCTATTTGTTTGTATGTGTGGGTTGGTGTTTGTAAGTTCAAGTGTTTGTCTTTGTTGATTTTCATGTCTGAAGTGCCTGTCTTTCTGTGTTTGTTTGTCTGAATCTATTTGTTTGTATGTCTGGGTTGGTGTTTTCAAGTCCAAGTGTTTGTCTTTGTTGGTTTTTATGCCTAAAGTGCCTGTCTTTCTCTGTTTGTATGTCTGGGTTGGTGTTTGCAAGTCCAAGTGTTTGTCTTTGTTGGATTGCATGTCTAAAGTGCCTGTCTTTCTCTGTTTGTATGTCTGAAACTATTTGTTTGTATGTCTGGCTTGGTGTTTGCAAGTCCAAGTGTTTGTCTTTGTTGGTATGTAGGTCTAAAGTGTCTTCCTTTCTCTGTTTGTATGTCTGTATCTATTTGTTGGTATGTCTGGGTTGGTGTTTGCATGTCCAAGTGTTTGTCTTTGTTGGTTTGTATTTCTAAAGTGCCTGTCTTTCTCTTTTTGTATGTCTGAATCTATTTGTTTCTATGTCTGGGCTGGTGTTTGCAAGTCCAAGTGTTTATCTTTGGTGGTTTGTATGTCTGAAGTGCCTGTCTTTATCTGTTTGTATGTATGAATCTCTTTGTTTGTCTGTCTGGGTTGGTGTTTGAAAGTCCAAGTGTTTGTCTTTGTTGGTTTGTATGTCTAAAGTGCCTGTCTTTCTCTGTTTGTATGTCTGAATCTATTTATTTGTATGTCTGGGTTGGTGTTTGCAAGTCCAAGTGTTTGTCTTTGTTGGTTTATATGTTTAAAGTGCCTGTCTTTCTCTATCTGTATGTCGAATCTATTTGTTTGTACGTCTGGGTTGGTGTTTGCACATCCAAGTGTTTGTCTTTGTTGGTTTGTGTGTCTAAAGTGCCTGTCTTTCTCTGTTTGTATATCTGAATCTATTTGTTTGTATGTCTGGGTTGGTGTTTGCAAGTCCAAGTGTTTGTCTTTGTTGGTTTGTATGTCTAAAGTGCCTGTCTTTCTCGGTTTGTATGTCTGAATCTATTTGTTTGTATCTCTGGGTTGGTGTTTGCAGGTCCAAGTGTTTCTCTTTGTTGGTTTTTATGTCTAAAGTGCCTGTCTTTCTCTGTTTGTATGTTTGAATCTATTTGTTTGTAGGTCTGGGTTGGTGTTTGCAAGTCCAATTGTTTGTCTTTGTTGGTTTGTATGTCTAAAGTGCCTGTCTTTCTCATTTTATATGTCTGAATCTATTTGTTTTTATATCTGGGTTGGTGTTTGCAAGTCCAAGTCTTTGTCTTTGTTGGTTTCAATGTCTAAAGTGCCTGTCATTCTCTGTTTTTTATCTGAATCTATTTGTTTGTATGTCTGGGTTGGTGTTTGCAAGTCCAAGTGTTTGTCTTTGTTGGTTTGTATGTCTAAAGTGCCTTTCTCTCTAATTTTGTATGTTTGAATATATTTGTTTGTATGTGTGGGTTGGTGTTTGTAAGTCCAAGTGTTTGTCTTTGTTGATTTAGATGTCTGAAGTGCCTGCCAGTCTCTAATAGTTTTTCGAAATCTATTTTTTTGTCTGTCTGTTTTGGTATTTGTATGTCAAAGTGTTTGTCTTTGTTGGTTTCAATGTCTAAAGTGCCTGTCTTGCTCTGCTTCTATGTATTTGTTTGATTATTAAATTAAAATTATTCGTATGTTTTGTTTATAATGTCTAAAGTGCCTGTCTTTCTGTGTTTGTATGTCTGAATCTATTTGTTTGTATGTCTGGGTTGGTGTTTTCAAGTCCGAGTGTTTGTCTGTTGGTTTCTATGTCTAAAGTGCATGTCTTTCTCTGTTTGTATGTCTGGGTTGGTGTTTGAAAGTCCAAGTGTTCGTTTTTGTTGGTTTGTATGTGTAAAGGGACTGTCTTTCTCTGTTTGTATGTCTGAATCTATTTGTTTGTATGTCATGGTCGGTGTTTGCAAGTCCAAGTGTTTGCCTTTGTTGGTTTTTATGTCTAAAGTGCCTGTCTTTATGTGTTTGTATGTCTGAATCTATTTGTTGGTATGTCTGGGTTGGTGTTTGCATGTCCAAGTGTTTGTCTTTGTTGGTTTGTATATCTAAAGTGCCTGTCTTTATCAGTTTGTATGTCTTAATCTATTTTTTTGTATTTCTGGGTTAGTTTTTGCAAGTCCAAGTGTTTGTCTTTGTTGGTTTGTATGTCTAAAGTGCCTGTCTTTCTCTGTTAGTATGTCTGAATCTATTTTTTTTTATGGGTGGGTTAGTGTTTGCAAGTCCAAGTGTTTGTCTTTGTTGGTTTGCATGTTTAAAGTGCCTGTCTTTCTCTATCTGTATGTTGAATCTACTTGTTTGTACGTCTGGGTTGGTGTTTGCACGTCCAAGTGTTTGTCTTTGTTGGTTGGTATGTCTAAACTGCCTATCTTTCTCTGCTTGTATGTCTGAATCTATTTGTTTGTATGTCTGGCCTGTTGTTTGCCAGTCCAAGTTTTTTTCTTTGTTGGTGTGTATGTCTAAAGTGCCTGTCTTTCTCTGTTTGTATGTCTGAATCTATTAGTTTGTAGTTCTGGGTTGGTGTTTGCAAGTCCAAGTGTTTCTCTTTGATGGTTTGTATGTCTGAAGTGTCTGTCTTTCTCTGTTTGTATGTCTGAATCTATTTCTTTGTATGTTTGGGTTGGTGTTTGCAAGTCCAAGTGTTTGTCTTTGTTGGTTTGTATGTTTAAAGTGCCTGTCTTTCTCTATCTGTATGTTGAATCTTATTGTTTGTAAGTCTGGGTTGGTGTTTGCAAGTCTAAATGTTTGTATTTGTTGGTTATTATGTCTAAATTGCCTGTCTTTCTCTGTTTGTATGTCTGAACCTATTTGTTTGTATGTCTGGGTTTTTGTTTGCAGGTCCAAGTGTTTGTCTTTGTTGATTTGTATGTCTAAAGTGCCTGTCTTTCTCTGTTTGTGTGTCTGAATCTATTTGTTTGTATCTCTAGGTCGGTGTTTGACAGTCCAAGTGTTTGTCTTTGTTGGTTTGGATGTCTAAGGTGCCTGTCTTTCTCTGTTCGTATGTCTGAATCTATTTATTTGTATGTCTGGGTTGGTGTTTGCAAGTCCAAATGTTTGTCTTTGTTGGTTTGTATGTATAAAGTGCCTGTCTTTCTCTGTATGTATGTCTGAATCTATTTGTTTGTATGTCTGGGTTGGTGTTTGCACGTCAAAGTGTTTGTCTTTGTTGGTTTGTATGTCTAAAGTGCCTGCTTTTCTCTGTTTGTATGTCTGAATCTATTTATTTGTATGTTTGGGTTGGTGTTTACAAGTCCAAGTGTTTGTTTTTGTTGGTTTATATGTTTAAAGTGCCTGTCTTTCTCTATCTGTATGTTGAATCTACTTGTTTGTACGTCTGGGTTGGTGTCTGCACATCCAAGTGTTTGTCTTTGTTGGTTTGTAAGTCTAAAGGGCCTGTCTTTATCTGTGTGTATGTCTGAATCTATATGTTTGTATGTTTTTGCTTGTGTTTGCAACTTCGAGTATTTGTTCTTGTTGGTTTGTGTGTATAAAGTGACTGTCATTCTCTGTTTGTATGTCTGAATCTATATTTTGGTATGTCTGGGTTGGTGTTTTCATGTCCAAATGTTTTTCTTGGTTTTTTTTTATGTCTCTGTTTGTGTGTCTGAATCCATTTGTTTGTATGTCTGGGTCGGTGTTTGCAAGTCCGTGTTTGTCTTTGTTGGTTTCTATGTCTAAAGTGCCTGTCTTTCTCTGTTTGTATGTCTGGGTTGGTGTTTCCACGTCCAAATGTTTGTCCTTGTTGGTTTGTATGTCTAAAGTGTCTGTCTTTTTCTGTTTGTATGTCTCAATCTATTTGTTTGTATGTCTGGATTGGTGTTTGCAAGTCCAAGTGTTTGTCTTTGTTGGTTTCTATGTCTAAAGTGCCTGTCTCTCTCTGTTTGTATGTCTGAATCTATTTGTTTGTATGTGTGGGTTGGTGTTTGTAAGTCAATGTGTTTGTCTTTGTTGGTTTGGATGTCTAAAGTGTCTGTCTTTCTCTGCTTGTATGTCTGGGTTGGTGTTTGCAAGTCCAAGTGTTTGTCTTTGTTGGTTTGTATGTCTAAAGTGGTTTGTATGTCTCTGTTTGTGTGTCTGAATACATTTGTTTGTATGTCTGGGTCGGTGTTTGCAAGTCCGTGTTTGTCTTTGTTGGTTTCTATGTCTAAAGTACCTGTCTTTCTCTGTTTGTATGTCTGGGTTGGTGTTTGCACGTCCAAATGTTTGTCCTTGTTGGTTTGTATGTCTAAAGTGTCTGTCTTTCTCTGTTTGTCTGTCTCAATCTATTTGTTTGTATGTCTGGATTGGTGTTTGCAAGTCCAAGTGTTTATCTTTGTTGGTTTGTATGTCTAAAGTGTCTGTCTATCTCAGTTTGTATGTCTGAATCTATTTGTTTTTACGTTTGGGTTGGTGTTTGTAAGTCCAAGTGTTTGTCTTTGTTGGTTTTCGTGTCTAAAGTGCCTGTCTTTCTGTGTTTGTATGTCTGACTCTATTTGTTTATATGTCTGGGTTGGTCTTTTCAAGTCAAAGTGTTTGTCTTTGTTGGTTTTTATGCCTAAAGTGCTTATCTTTCTCTGTTTGTACGTCTGGGTTGGTGTGTACAAATCCAAGAGTTTGTCTTTGTTGGTTTTTTTGTCTAAAGTACCTGTCTTTCTCTGTTTGTATGTCTGAATCTATTTGTTTGTATGTCTTGGTTGATGTTTCCAAGTCCAAGTGTTTGTCTTTGTTTGTATGTAGGTCTAAAGTGTCTTCCTTTCTCTGTTTGTATGTCTGAATCTATTTGTTTGTATGTCTGGGTTGGTGTTTGCTTGTCCAAGTGTTTGTCTTTGTTGGTTTGTATGTCTAAAGTGACTGTCTTTCTCTATTTGTATTTATGAATATATTTTTTTATATGTCTGGGTTGGTTTTTGCAAGTCCAAGTGTTTATCTTTGGTGGTTTGTATGTCTGAAGTGCCTGTCTTTCTCTGTTTCTATGTATGAATCTATTTGTTTGTATGGCTGGGTTGGTGTTTGCAAGTCCAAGTGTTTGTCTTTGTTGGTTTGTATGTCTAAAGTGCCTGTCTTTCTCTGTTTGTATGTCTGAATGTATTTATTTGTATGTCTGCATTGGTGTTTGAAAGTGCAAGTGTTTGTCTTTGTTGGTTTATATGTTTAAAGTGCCTGTCTTTCTCTATCTGTATGTCGAATCTATTTGTTTGTACGTCTGGGTTGGTGTTTGCACATCCAAGTGTTTGTCTTTGTTGGTTTGTTTGTCTAAAGTGCTTGTCTTACTCTGTTTTTATATCTGAATCTAGTTGTTTGTATGTCGGGGTTAGTGTTTGCAAGTCCAAGTGCTTTTCATTGTTGGTTTGTATGTCTAAAGTGCCTGTCTTTCTCTGTTTGTATGTCTGAATCTATTTGTTTGTATCTCTGGGTTGGTGTTTGCAGGTCGAAGTGTTTGTCTTTGTTGGTTTTTATGTCTAAAGTGCCTGTCTTTCTCTGTTTGTATGTCTGAATCTATTTGTTTGTATGTCTGGGTTGGTGTTTGCAAGTCCAATTGTTTGTCTTTGTTGGTTTGTATGTCTAAAGTGCCTGTCTTTCTCATTTTATATGTCTGAATCTATTTGTTTTTATATCTGGGTTGGTGTTTGCAAGTCCAAGTCTTTGTCTTTGTTGGTTTCTATGTCTAAAGTGCCTGTCTTTCTCTGTTTTTATCTGAATCTATTTGTTTGTATGTTTGGGTTGGTGTTTGCAAGTCCAATTGTTTGTCTTTGTTGGTTTGTATGTCTAAAGTGCCTGTCTCTCTCAGTTTGTATGTCTGAATCTATTTGTTTGTATGTTTGGGTTGGTGTTTGTAAGTACAAGTGTTTGTCTTTGTTGATTTATATGTCTGAAGTGCCTGCCTTTCTCTGGTAGTATTTCTAAATCTTTTTGTTTGTATTTATGGGTTGGTATTTGAATGTCCTAGTGTGTTTCTTTGTTGGTGTATATGTCTAAATAGCCTGTCTTTCACTGATTCTATGTCTGTGTTGGTTTTTGAAAGTCAAAGTTTTTGTCTTTGTTGGTTTTAATGTCTAAAGTGCCTGTCTTTCTGTGTTTGTATGTCTGAATCTATTTGTTTGTATGTCTGGGTTGGTGTTTTCAAGTCCGAGTGTTTGTCTGTTGGTTTCTATGTCTAAAGTGCATGTCTGTCTCTGTTTGTATGTCTGGGTTGGTGTTTGCAAGTCCAAGTGTTTGTCTTTGTTGGTTTGTATGTCTAAAGTGCCTGTCTTTCTCTGTTTGTATGTCTCAATCTATTTGTTTGTATGTCTGGGTTTGTGTTTGCATGTCCAAGTGTTTGTCTTTGTTGGTTTGTATGTCTAAAGTGCCTGTCTTTCTCTGTTTGTATGTCTGAATCTATTTGTTTGTATTTCTGGGTTAGTTTTTGCAAGTCCAAGTGTTTGTCTTTGTTGGTTTGTATGTCTAAAGTGCCTGTCTTTCTCTGTTTGTATGTCTGAATCTATTTATTTGTATGGTTGGGTTTGTGTTTGCAAGTCCAAGTGTTTGTCTTTGTTGGTTTGCATGTTTAAAGTGCCTGTCTTTCTCTATCTGTATGTTGAATCTATTTGTTTGTATGTCTGGTTTGGTGTTTGAACGTCCAAGTGTTTGTCTTTGTTGGTTTGTATGTCTAAAGTGCCTGTCTTTCTCTGTTTTTATGTCTGAATCTACTTGTTTGTATGTTTGGGTTGGTGTTTGCAAGTCCAAGTGTTTGTCTTTGTTGGTTTGTATGTCTAAATTGTCTGTCTTTCTCTGTTTGTATGTCTGAATCTATTTGTTTGTAGTTCTGGGTTGGTGTTTGCAAGTCCAAGTGTTTCTCTTTGTTGGTTTGTATGTCTGAAGTGACTGTCTTTCTCTGTTTGTATGTCTGAATCTATTTATTTGTATGTTTGGGTTGGTGTTTGCAAGTCCAAGTGTTTTTCTTTGTTGGTTTGTATGTTTAAAGTGCCTGTCTTTATCTATCTGTATTTTGAATCTGATTGTTTGTACGTCTGGGTTGGTGTTTGCAAGTCCAAGTGTTTGTCTTTGTTGGTTATTATGTCTAAATTGCCTGTCTTTCTCTGTTTTTATGTCTGAACCTATTTGTTTGTATGTCTGGGTTTTTGTTTGCAGGTCCAAGTGTTTGTCTTTGTTGATTTTTATGTCTAAAGTGCCTGTCTTTCTCTGTTTGTATGTCTGAATCTATTTGTTTGTATGTCTAGGTTGGTGTTTACCAGTCCAAGTGTTTGTCTTTGTTGGTTTGTATGTCTAAGGTGCCTGTCATTCTCTGTTTGTATGTCTGAATCTATTTATTTGTTTGTTTGGGTTGGTGTTTGCAAGTCCAAATGTTTGTCTTCGTTGGTTTGTATGTTTAAAGTGCCTGTCCTTCTCTGTTTGTATGTCTGAATCTATTTGTTTGTATTTCTGGGTTGGTGTTTGCAAGTCAAAGTGTTTGTCTTTGTTGGTTTGTATGTCTAAAGTGCCTGCTTTTCTCTGTTTGTATGTCTGAATCTATTTATTTGTATGTTTGGGTTGGTGTTTACAAGTCCAAGTGTTTGTTTTTGTTGGTTTATATGTTTAAAGTGCCTGTCTTTCTCTATCTGTATGTTGAATCTACTTGTTTGTATGTCTGGGTTGGTGTTTGCACGTCCAAGTGTTTGTCTATGTTGGTTTGGATGTCCAAAGTGCCTGTCATTTTCTATTAGTATGTCTGAATCTATGTCTGGGTTGGTGTTTGCAAGTCCAAGTATTTGTCTTTGTTGGTTTTTGTGTCTAAAGAGCCTGTAATTTTCTGTTTGTATGTCTGAATCTATTTGTTGGTATGTCTGGGTTGGTGTTTGCAAGTCCAAGTGTTTGTCTTTGTTGGTTTGTATGTCTCTGTTTGTGTGTATGAATCCATTTGTTTGTATGTATGGGTAGGTGTTTGCAAGTCCGTGTTTGTCTATGTTGGTTTATATGTCTAAAGTGACTGTCTGTCTCTGTTTGTATGTCTGGGTTGGTGTTTCCACGTCCAAATGTTTGTCCTTGTTGGTTTGTATGTCTAAAGTGTCTGTCTTTTTCTGTTTGTCTGTCTCATTCTATTTGTTTGTATGTCTGGTTTGGTGTTTGCAAGTCCAAGTGTTTGTCTTTGTTGGTTTGTATGTCTAAAGTGCCTGTCTCTCTCAGTTTGTATGTCTGAATCTATTTGTTTGTATGTGTGGGTTGGTGTTTGTAAGTCCAAGTGTTTGTCTTTGTTGGTTTGGATGTCTAAAGTGTCTGTATTTCTCTGCTTGTATGTCTGGGTTGGTGTTTGCAAGTCCAAGTGTTTGTCTTTGTTGGTTTGTATGTCTAAACTGGTTTGTATGTCTAAACTGGTTTGTATGTCTCTGTTTGTGTGTCTGAATCCATTTGTTTGTATGTCTGGGTCGGTGTTTGCAAGTCCGTGTTTGTCTTTGTTGGTTTCTATGTCTAAAGTGCCTGTCTTTCTCTGTTTGTATGTCTGGGTTGGTGTTTGCAAGTCCAAATGTTTGTCCTTGTTGGTTTGTATGTCTAAAGTGTCGGTCTTTCTCTGTTTGTATGTCTCAATATATTTGTTTGTATGTCTGGTTTGGTGTTTGCTAGTCCAAGTGTTTGTCTTTGGTGGTGTGTATGTCTAAAGTGCCTGTCTCTCTCAGTTTGTATGTCTGAATCTATTTGTTTGTATGTTTGGGTTGGTGTTTGTAAGTACAAGTGTTTGTCTTTGTTGGTTTTAATGTCTAAAGTGCCTGTCTTTCTGTGTTTGTATGTCTGAATCTCTTTCTTTGTATGTCTGGGTTGGTCTTTTCAAGTCAAAGCGTTTGTCTTTGTTGGTTTCTGTGTCTAAAGTGCCTATCTTTCTCTGTTTGTACGTCTGGGTTGGTGTTTGCAAGTCCAAGTGTTTGTCTTTGTTGGTTTGTATGTCTAAAGTGCCTGTCTTTCTCTGTTTGTATGTCTGAATCTATTTGTTTGTATGTCTTGGTTGATGTTTCCAAGTCCAAGTGTTTGTCTTTGTTTGTATGTAGGTCTAAAGTGTCTTCCTTTCTCTGTTTGTATGTCTGAATCTATTTGTTGGTATGTCTGGGTTGGTGTTTGCTTGTCCAAGTGTTTTTCTTTGTTGGTTTGTATGTCTAAAGTGCCTGTCTTTCTCTTTTTGTATGTCTGAATCTATTTGTTTGTATGTCTGGGTTGGTGTTTGCAAGTCCAAGTGTTTATCTTTGGTGGTTTGTATGTCTGAAGTGCCTGTCTTTCTCTGTTTGTATGTATGAATCTATTTGTTTGTGTGTCTGGGTTGGTGTTTGCAAGTCCAAGTGTTTGTCTTTGTCGGTTTGTATGTCTAAAGTGCCTGTCTTTCTGTGTTTGTATGCTTGAATCTATTTATTTGTATGTTTGGGTTGATGTTTCCAAGTCCAAGTGTTTGTCTTTGTTGTTTTATATGTCTAAAGTGCCTGTCTTTCTCTATCTATATGTTGAATCTACTTGTTTGTACGTTTGGGTTTGAGTCTTCAAGTCCTAGCGCTTTTCTTCGTCGGTTTTTTTTGTAATGCACCTTCTATTCTCGGCCGGTACGACTAAATCTATTTGGGTTTACGTCCGGGCTAGTGCTTTAAAGGCCAGGCATTACTTATTGTTGATTCGCATGCCTTAAGTGCCTGTCTATCTTTGTTTGTATTTCTGAATATATTTGTTTGTATGACTGGGTGGGTGTTTGCAGGTCCAAGTGTTTGGCTTTATTGGTTCTTATGTCTAAAGTGCCTTTCTTTCTCTGTTTTCATGTCTGAATCTATTTGTTTGTAGTTATGGGCTGGTGCTTGCAAGTCAAATTGTTTGTCTTTTTTGGTTTTTATGTATAAAGTGACTGTCTTTCTCTTTTTTTATGTATGAATCTATTTGTTTGTATATCTGGGTTTGTGTTTGTAAGTCCAAGTGTTTGTCTTTGTTGGTTTCTATGTCTAAAGTGCCTGTCTTTCTCTGTTTTTTTATCTGAATCTATTTGTTTGTATGTCTGGGTTGGTGTTTGCAAGTCCAATTGTTTGTCTTTGTTGGTTTGTATGTCTAAAGTGCCTGTCTATCTCAGTTTGTATGTCTGAATCTATTTGTTTGTATATTTGGGTTGGTGTTTGTAAGTCCAATTTTTTGTCTTTGTTGGTTTGGATGTCTAAAGTGCCTGTCATTCTCTGTTTGTATGTCTGAATCTTTTTGTTTGTATGTCTGGGTTGGTGTTTGCATGTCCAAGTGTTTGTCTTTGTTGGTTTCTATGTCTAAAGTGCCTGTCTTTCTCTGCTTCTATGTCTGGGTTGGTGTTTGCAAGTCCAAGTGTTTGTCTTTGTTGGTTTTAATGTCTAAAGTGCCTGTCTTTCTGTGTTTATGTGTCTGAATCTATTTGTTTAGTTGTCTGGGTTGGTTTTTGCAAGTCCAAGCGTTTGTCTTTTTTGGTTTCTATTTCTAAATTGCTTATCTTTCTCTGTTTGTACGTCTGGGTTGGTGTGTACAAATCCAAGAGTTTGTCTTTGTTGGTTTGTATGTCTAAAGTGCCTGTCTTTCTCTGTTTGTATGTCTGAATCTATTTGTTTGTATGTCTTGGTTGGTGTTTGCAAGTCCAAGTGTTTGTCTTTGTTTGTTTGTATGTCTAAAGTGTCTGTCTTTCTCTGTTTGTAGGTCTTAATCTATTTGTTTGTATGTCTGGGTTTGTGTTTGCATGTCCAAGTGTTTGTCTTTGTTGGTTTGTATATCTAAAGTGTCTGTCTTTCTCAGTTTGTATGTATGAATCTATTTGTCTGTATTTCTGGGTTGGTGTTTGCAAGTCCAAGTGTTTGTCTTTGTTGGTTTGTATGTCTAAAGTGCCTGTCTTTCTCTGTTTGTATGTCTGAATCTATTTATTTGTATGGTTGGGTTTGTGTTTGCAAGTCCAAGTGTTTGTCTTTGTTGGTTTGCATGTTTAAAGGGCTTGTCTTTCTCTATTTGTATGTTGAATCTACTTGTTTGTAAGTCTGGGTTGGTGTTTGCACGTCCAAGTATTTTTCTTTGTTGGTTTGTATTCTAAAGTGCATATCGTTCTCTGTTTGTTTGTCTGAATCTATTTGTTTGTATTTCTGGGTTTGTGTTTGCAAGTCCAAGTGTTTGTCTTTGTTGGTTTGTATGTCTAAAGGGCCTGTCTTTCTCTGTTTGTATGTCTGAACCTATTTGTTTGTTGTTCTGGGTTGGTGTTTGCAAGTCCAAGTGTTTCTCTTTGTTGGTTTGTATGTCTGAAGTGTCTGTCTCTCTCTGTTTGTATGTCTGAATCTATTTTTTTGTATGTTTGGGTTGGTGTTTGCAAGTCCAAGTGTTTGTCTTTGTTGGTTTGTATGTTTAAAGTGTCTTTCTCTATCTGTATGTTGAATCTAATTGTTTGTACGTCTGGGTTGGTGTTTGCAACTCCAAATGTTTGTCTTTGTTGGTTATTATGTCTAAATTGCCTGCCTTTCTCTGTTTTTATGTCGGACTCTATTTGTCTGTATGTCTGGGTTGCTGTTTGCACGTCCAAGTGTTTGTCTTTGTTGATTTGTATGTCTAAAGTGCCTGTCTTTCTCTGTTTGTGTGTCTGAATCTATTTTGTTTGTATCTATGGGTCGGTGTTTGCAAGTCAAAGTGTTTGTCTTTGTTGGTTTGTATGTCAAAAGTGTCTGTCATTCTCGGTTTGTATGTCTGAATCTATTTATTTGTTTGTTTGGGTTGGTGTTTGCAAGTCAAAGTGTTTGTCTTCGTTGGTTTTCTTGTTTAAAGTGCCTGTTTTTCTCTATATTTTTGTCTGAATATATCTACTTTTATGTCTGTGTTTGTTTTTACAAGTCCAAGTTTTTTTCTTTGTTGGGTTGTATGTCTAGAGCAACTTTCTTTCTCTGTTAGCATTTCTGAACCTTTTTTTTTTTATTTCTGGGTTGTTGTTTGGAAGTCCAAGTGTTTGTCTTTGTTGATTTTCATGTCTAAAGTGCCTGTGTTTCTCTGTTTTCATGTCTAAATCTATTTGCTTGTATGTCTGGGTTAGTTTTTGCAAGTCCAAGTGTTTGTCTTTGTTGGTTTGTATGTCTAAAGTGCCTGTCTTTCTCTGTTAGTATGTCTGAATCTATTTATTTGTATTTTTGGGTTAGTGTTTGCAAGTCCAAGTGTTTGTCTTTGTTGGTTTGCATGTTTAAAGTGCCTGTCTTTCTCTATCTGTATGTTGAATCTACTTGTTTGTACGTCTGGGTTGGTGTTTGCACGTCCAAGTGTTTGTCTTTGTTGGTTGGTATGTCTATAGTGCCTGTCATTCTCTGTTTGTATGTCTGAATCTATTTGTTTGTATATTTGGGTTGGTGTTTGCCAGTCCAAGTGTTTGTCTTTGTTGGTTTGTGTGTCTAAAGTGTCTGTCTTTCTCTGTTTGTATGTCTGAACCTATTTGTTTGTAGTTCTGGGTTGGTGTTTGCAAGTCCAAGTGTTTCTCTTTGATGGTTTGTATGTCTGAAGTGTCTGTCTTTCTCTGTTTGTATGCCTGAATCTATTTTTTTGTATTTTTGGGTTGTTGTTTGCAAGTCCAAGTGTTTGTCTTTGTTGGTTTTTATGTTTAAAGTGCCTGTCTTTATCTATCTGTATGTTGAATCTGATTGTTTGTACGTCTGGGTTGGTGTTTTCAAGTCTAAGTGTTTGTCTTTGTTGGTTATTATGTCTAAAGTGCCTGTCTTTCTCTGTTTTTATGTCTGAACCTATTTGTTTGTATGTCTGGGTTTTTGTTTGCAAGTCCAAGTGTTTGTCTTTGTTGATTATTATGTCTAAAGTGCCTGTCTTTCTCTGTTTGTATGTCTGAATCTATTTGTTTGTATGTCTGGGTTGGTGTTTACCAGTCCAAGTGTTTGTCTTTGTTGGTTTGTATGTTTAACGTGCCTGTCTTTCTCTATATGTATGTCTGAATCTATTTGTTTGTATGTCTGGGTTGGTGTTTGCAAGTCAAAGTGTTTGTCTTTGTTAGTTTGTATGTCTAAAGTGACTGATTTTCTCTGTGTGTATGTATGAATCTATTTATTTGTATATGTGGGTTGTTGTTTGCAAGTCCAAGTATTTGTTTTTGTTGGTTTATATGTTTAAAGTGCCTGTCTTTCTCTATCTGTATGTTGAATCTACTTTTTTGTAGGTCTGGGTTGGTGTCTGCAAATCCAAGTGTTTGTCTTTGTTGGTTTGTATGTCTAAAGTGCCTGTCTTTCTCTATTTGTATGTCTGAATCTATTTGTTTGTATGTCTGGGTTGGTGTTTGCAAGTACAAGTATTTGTCTTTGTTGGTTTTTGTGTCTAAAGTGCCTGTAATTCTCTGTTTGTATGTCTGAATCTATTTTTTGGTATGTCTGGGTTGGTGTTTGCAAGTCCAAGTTTTTTTCTTGGTTGGTTAGTATGTCTAAAGTGGTTTGTATGTCTCTGTTTGTGTGTCTGAATCCATTTTTTTGTATGTATGTGTCGGTGTTTTCAAGTCCGTGTGTGTCTTTGTTTGTTTATATGTCTAAAGTGCCTGTCTTTCTCTGTTTGTATGTCTGGGTTGGTGTTTCCACGTCCAAATGTTTGTCCTTGTTGGTTTGTATGTCTAAAGTGTCTGTCTTTCTCTGTTTGTATGTCTCAATCTATTTGTTTGTATGTCTGGATTGGTGTTTGCAAGTCCAAGTGTTTGTCTTTGTTGGTTTGTATGTCTAAAGTGCCTGTCTCTCTCAGTTTGTATGTCTGAATCTATTTGTTTGTATGTGTGGGTTGGTGTTTGTAAGTCCTAGTGTTTGTCTTTGTTGGTTTGGATGTCTAAAGTGTCTGTCTTTCTCTGCTTGTATGTCTGGGTTGGTGTTTGCAAGTCCAAGCTTTTGTCGTTGTTGGTTTGTATGTCTAAAGTGGTTTGTATGTCTCTGTTTGTGTGTCTGAATCCATTTTTTTTTCTGTGTGGGTCGGTGTTTTCAAGTCCGTGTTTGTCTTTCTTGGTTTCTATTTATAAAGTTACTGTCTTTCACTATGTGTATGTCTGTGTTGGTGTTTCCAAGTCCAAATGTTTGTCCTTGTTTGTTTTTATGTCTAAAGTATCTGTCTTTCTCTATTTGTATGTCTGAATCTATTTGTTTGTATGTCTGGGTTGGTGTTTGCAAGTCCAAGTGTTTGTCTTTGTTGGTGTGTATGTTTAAAGTGCCTGTCTCTCTCAGTTTGTATGTCTGAATCTATTTGTTTTTATGTGTGGGTTGGTGTTTGTAAGTCCAAGTGTTTGTCTTTGTTGGTTTTCATGTCTAAAGTGCCTGTCTTTCTGTGTTTGTATGTCTGAATCTATTTGTTTATATGTCTGGGTTAGTGTTTGCAAGTCCAAGCGTTTGTCTTTGTTGGTTTTTATGTCTAAAGTGCCTATCTTTCTCTGTTTGTACGTCTGGGTTGGTGTGTACAAATCCAAGAGTTTGTCTTTGTTGGTTTGTATGTCTAAAGTGCCTGTCTTTCTCTGTTTGTATGTCTGAATCTATTTTTTTGTATGTCTTGGTTGATGTTTGCAAGTCCAAGTGTTTGTCTTTGCTTGTATGTAGGTCTAAAGTGTCTTCCTTTCTCTGTTTGTATGTCTGAATCTATTTTTTGGTATGTCTGGGTTGGTGTTTGCATGTCCAAGTGTTTGTCTTTGTTGGTTTGTATTTCTAAAGTGCCTGTCTTTCTCTTTTTGTATGTCTGAATATATTTGTTTCTATGTCTGGGTTGGTGTTTGCAATTCCAAGTGTTTGTCTTTGGTGGTTTGTATGTCTGAAGTGACTGTCTTTATCTGTTTGTATGTATGAATCTATGTGTTTGTGTGTCTGGATTGGTGTTTGCACGTCAAAGTGTTGTCTTTGTTGGTTTGTATGTCTAAAGTGCCTGTCTTTCTCTGTTTGTATGTCTGAATCTATTTGTTTTTATGTCTGGGTTGTTGTTTCCAATCAAAGTGTTTTTATTTGTTGGTTTATATTTTTAAAGTGCCTGTCTTTCTCTATATGTATGTTGAATCTAATTGTTTGTAAGTCTGGGTTGGTGTTTGCAAATCTAAGTGTTTGTCTTTGTTGGTTTGTATGTCTAAAGCGCCTGTCTTTCTCTGTTTGTATGTCTGAATCTATTTGTTTGTATGTGTGGGTTGGTGTTTGCAAGTCCAAGTGTTTGTCTTTGTTGGTTTGTATGTCTAAAGTGTCTGTCTTTCGCTGTTTTTATGTCCGAATCTATTTGTTTGTATCTCTGGGTTGGTGTTTGCAGGTCGAAGTGTTTGTCTTTGTTGGTTTTTATGTCTAAAGTGCCTGTCTTTCTCTGTTTTTTTGTCTGAATCTATTTGTTTGTATGTCTGGGCTGGTGTTTGCAAGTCCAATTGTTTGTCTTTGTTGGTTTGTATGTCTAAAGTGCCTGTCTTTCTCTTTTTTTATTTCTGAATCTATTTGTTTGTATGTCTGGTTTTGTGTTTGTAAGTCAAATTGTTTGTCTTTGTTGGTTTCTATGTCTAAGGTGCCTGTCCTTCTCTGTTTGTTTATCTGAATATATTTGTTTGTATGTCTGGTATGGTGTTTGAAAGTCCAAGTGTTTGTCTTTGTTGGTTTGTATGTCTAAAGTGCCTTTCTCTCTCAGTTTGTATGTTTGAATCTATTTGTTTGTATGTGTGGGTTGGTGTTTGTAAGTCCAATTTTTTGTCTTTGTTGGTTTGGATGTCTAAAGTGCCTGTCATTCTCTGTTTGTATGTCTGAATCTTTTTGTTTGTATGTCTGGGTTGGTGTTTGCAAGTCCAAGTGTTTGTCTTTGTTGGTTTCTATGTCTAAAGTGCCTGTCTTTCTCTGCTTGTATGTCTGGGTTGGTGTTTGCAAGTCCAATTGTTTGTCTTTGTTGGTTTTAATGTCTAAAGTGACTGTCTTTCTCTGTTTATATGTCTGAATCTATTTCTTTAGATGTCTGGGTTGGTCTTTTCAAGTCAAAGCGTTTGTCTTTGTTGGTTTTTATGTCTAAAGTGCTTATCTTTCTCTGTTTGTACGTCTGGGTTGGTGTGTACAAATCAAAGAGTTTGTCTTTGTTGGTTTGTTTGTCTAAAGTACCTGTCTTTCTCTGTTTGCATGTCTGAATCTATTTGTTTGTATGACTAGGTTGATGTTTGCAAGTCCAAGTGTTTGTCTTTGTTGGTTTGTATGTATAAAGTGTCTGTCTTTCTCTGTTTGTATGTCTCAATTTATTTGTTTGTATGTCTGGGTTGGTGTTTGCATGTTCAAGTGTTTGTCTTTGTTAGTTTATATATCTAAAGTGCATGTCCTTCTCAGTTTGTGTGTATGAATCTCTTTTTCTGAATTTATGGGTTAGTGTTTGCAAGTCAAAGTGTTTGTCTTTGTTGGTTTGTATGTATAAAGTGACTGTCTTTCTCTGTTTGTATGTCTGAATCTATTTATTTGTATGGGTGGGTTAGTGTTTGCAAGTCCAAGTGTATGTCTTTGTTGGTTTGCATGTTTAAAGTGCCTGTCTTTCTCTATCTGTATGTCTGAATCTATTTATTTGTATGTCTGGGTTGGTGTTTGCACGTCAAAGTGTTTGTCTTTGTTGGTTTGTATATCTAAAGTGCTTGTCTTTCTCGGTTTGCTTGTCTGAATCTATTTGTTTGTATGTCTGGGTTGGTGTTTGCAAGTCCAAGTGTTTGTCTTTGTTGGTTAGTATGTCTAAAGTGCCTGTCGTTCTCTGTTTGTATGTCTGAACCTATTTGTTTGTTGTTCTGGGTTGGTGTTTGCAAGTCCAAGTGTTTGTCTTTGTTGGTTTGTATGTCTGAAGTGTCTGTCTTTCTCTGTTTGTATGTCGGAATCTATTTATTTGTATGTTTGGGTTGGTGTTTGCAAGTCCAAGTGTTTGTATTTGTTGGGTTGGTTTTTTTGTTTAAAGTGCCTGTCTTTCTCTATCTGTATTTTGAATATACTTTTTTGCAAGTCTTGATTGGTGTTTGCTAGTACAAGTGTTTGTCTTTGTTGGTTATTATGTCTAAAGTGCCTGTCTTTCTCTGTTTTTATGTCTGAATCTATTTGTCTGTATGTCTGGGTTTTTGTTTGCAGGTCCAAGTGTTTGTCTTTGTTGGTTTTTATGTCTAAAGTGCCTGTCTTTCTCTGTTTGTATGTCTGAATCTATTTTGTTTGTATCTCTGGGTCGGTGTTTGAAAGTCCAAGTGTTTGTCTTTGTTGGTTTGTATGTCTAAGGTGCCTGTCTTTCTCGGTTTGTATGTCTGAATATATTTATTTGTTTGTTTGGGTTGGTGTTTGCAAGTCCAAATGTTTGTCTTTGTTGGTTTGCATGTTTAAAGTGCCTGTCTTTCTCTATCTGTATGTCTGAATCTATTTGTTTGTATGTCTGGGTAGGTTTTTGCAAGTCAAAGTGTTTGTCTTTGTTGGTTTGTATGTCTAAAGCGCCTGTCTTTCTCTGTTTGCATGTCTGAATCTAGCTTTTTGTATGTCTGGGTTGGTGTTTGCAAGTCCAAGTGTTTGTCTTTGTTGGTTTGAATGTCTAAAGTGCCTGTCTTTTTCTGTTTGCATGTCTGAATCTATTTGCTTGTATGTCTGGGTAGGTGTTTGCAAGTCCAAGTGTTTGTCTTTGTTGGTTCGTATGTCTAAAGTGCCTGTCTTTCTCTGTTTGCATGTCTGAATCTAGTTATTTGCATGTGTGGGTTGGGGTCTGCAAGTCCAAGTGTTTGTCTTTGTTGGTTTGTATGTCGAAAGTGCCTGTCATTCTCTGTTTATATGTAAGAACCTATTTGTTGGTGTGTCTGGGTTGGGGTCTGCAAGTCCAAGTGTTTGTTTTTGTTGGTTTTTATGTCTGTCTTTCTCTGTTTTTCTCTGTTGGTACGTTTGTCTTTGTTGTGCCTGTCTTTCTCTGTTGGTACGTCTGAATCTATTTGTTTGTATGTCTGGGTTGGTGTTTGCAAGTCCAAGTGTTGTCTTTGGCAAGTCCAAGTATTTGTCTTTGTTGGTTGTAGTGTCTAAAGTGCCTGTAATTCTCTGTTTGTATGTCTGAATCTATTTGTTGGTATGTCTGGGTTGGTGTTTGCAAGTCCAAGTGTTTGTCTTTGTTGGTTTCTATGTCTAAAGTGCCTTCTTTCACTGTTTGTATGTCTGGGTTGGTGTTTGCAAGTCAAAGTGTTTGTTCTTATTGGTTTGTATGTCTAAAGTGTCTGTCTTTCTCTGTTTGTATGTCTCAATCTATTTGTTGGTATGTCTGGGTTGGTGTTTGCATGTTCAAGTGTTTTTGTTTGTTGGTTTGTATGTCTAAAGTGTCTGCTTTTTTCTCTTGCAATGTCTGAATCTATTTGTTTGCATTTCTGGGTTGGTGTTTGCCAGTCCAAGTGTTTGTCTTTGTTGGGTTATATGTCTAAAGTGTATGTCTTTCTCTGTTTGTATGTCTGAATCTATTTATTTGTATGTTTGGGCTGGTTTTTGCAAGTCCAAGTGTTTGTCTTTTTTGGTTTATATGTTTAAAGTGCCTGTCTTTTTATATCTGTATTTTTAATCTACTTGTTTGTACGTCTGGGTTGGTGTTTGCACATCCAAGTGTTTGTCTTTGTTGGTTTGTTTGTCTAAAGTGCCTGTCTTTCTCTGTTTGTATGTCTGAATCTATTTGTTTGTATGTCTGGGTTGGTGTTTGCAAGTCCAAGTGTTTGTCTTTGTTGGTTTGTATGTCTAAAGTGACTGTCTTTCTCTGTTTGTATGTCTGAATATATTTGTTTGTAGTTCTTGGTTGGTGTTTACAAGTCCAAGTGTTTCTCTTTGTTGGTTTGTATGAATAAAGTGTCTGTCTTTCTCTGTTTGTATGTCGGAATATATTTATTTGTATGTTTGGGTTGGTGTTTGCAAGTCCAAGTGTTTGTATTTGTTGGTTTTTATGTATAAAGTGCCTGTCTTTCTCTATCTGTATGTTGAATCTACTTGTTTGCACATCTGGGTTGGTGTTTGCAAGTCCAAGTGTTTGTCTTTGTTGGTTTGTATGTCTAAAGTGCCTGTCTTTCTCTGTTTGTATGTCTGAATCTATTTTTTTGTAAGTCTGGGTTGGTGTTTGCACGTCCAAGTGTTTGTCTTTGTCGGTGTAAAGTTATACTGTGCCTTTCTTTTTCTCTTGGTATGTGTGAATCTTTATTTCTATGTGTGGGTTAGTGTTTGTAACTCCAAGTTGTTGTCTTTTTTGGTGGGCATGTCCTCAGTGTCATTATTTTTCTGTTTGTTTGTCTGAATCTATTTGTTTGTACTTATGGGTTGGTGTTTGCAAGTCCAAGTGTTTCTCTTTGTTGGTTTGTATGTCTGAAGTGTCTGTCTTTCTCTGTTTGTATGCCTGAATCTATTTTTTTGTATGTTTGGGTTGGTGTTTGCAAGTCCAAGTGTTTGTATTTGTTGGTTTTTATGATTAAAGTGCCTGTCTTTCTCTATCTGTATGTTGAATATATTTGTTTGCATGTCCGGATTGGTGTTTGCTAGTCCAAATATTTGTCTTTGTTGGTTTGTATGTCTAAAGTGCCTGTCGTTCTCTGTTTTTATGTCTGAATCTATTTGTTTGTATGCATGGGTTTTTGTTTGCAGGTCCAAGTGTTTGTCTTTGTTGGTTTGTACGTCTAAAGTGCCTGTCTTTCTCTGTTTTTATGTCTGAATCTATTTGTTTGTATCTCTGGGTTGGTGTTTGCAAGTCCAAATGTTTGTCTTTGTTGGTTTGTATGTTTAACGTGCCTGTCTTTCTCTATGTGTATGTCTGAATCTATTTGTTTGTATGTCTGGGTTGGTGTTTGCACGTCCAAGTGTTTGTCTTTGTTGGTTTGTATTTCTAAAGCGCCGGTCCTTCTCTGTTTGTACGTCTGAATCTATTTGTTTGTATGTCTGGGTTGGTGTTTGCAAGTCCAAGTGTTTGTCTTTCTTGGTTTGCATGTCTAAAGTGCCTGTCTTTTTCTGTTTGCATGTCTGAATCTATTTGCTTGTATGTCTGGGTTGGTGTTTGCAAGTCCAAGTGTTTGTCTTTGTTGGTTTGTGTGTCTAAAGTGCCTGTCATTCTCTGTTTGTATGTCTGAATCTATTTGTTTGTATGTCTGGGTTTGTGTTTGCAAGTCCGAGTGTTTGTCCTTGTTGGTTTTTCTGTGTAAAGTTCCTGTAATTCTCTGTTTGTATGTCTGAATCTATATTTTGGTATGTCTGGGTTGGTGTTTTCATGTCCAAGTGTTTGTCTTTGTTGGTTTGTCAGTCTAAAGTGCCTAACTTTCTCTGTTTGTATTTCTGAATCCATTTGTATGTATGTCTGGGTCGGTGTTTGCAAGTCTGTGTTTGTCTTTGTTGGTTTCTATATCTAAAGTGCCTGTCTTTCTCTGTTTGTATGTCTGGGTTGGTGTTTGCATGTCCGAGTGTTAGTCTTTGTTGGTTTGTATGTCTAAAGTGCCTGTCCTTCTCTGTTTGTATGTCTGAATCTATTTGTTTGTATTTCTGGATTGGTGTTTGCAAGTCCAAGTGTTTGTCTTTGTTGGTTTGTATGTCTAAAGTGCCTGACTTTCTCTGTTTGTATGTTTGAATCTATTTTTTTGTATGTTTGGGTTGATGTTTGCAAGTCCAAGTGTTTGTCTTTGTTGGTTTATATGTTTAAAGTGCCTGTCTTTCTCTATATATATGTTGAATCTACTTGTTTGTACGTCTGGGTTGGTGTTTGCACATCCAAGTGTTTGTCTTTGTTGGTTTGTATGTCTAAAGTGCCTGTCATTCTCTGTTTGTATGTCTGAATCTATTTGTTTGTATGTTTGTGCTTGTGATTTCAAGTCCACGTTTTTGTCTTTGTTGGTTGGTTTGTATAAAGTACCTGTCATTCTCTGTTTTTATGTCTAAATCTATTTTTTGGTATGTCTGTGTTGGTGTTTTCAAGTCCAAGTGTTTGTATTCGTTGGTTTTTATGTCTAAAGTGGTTTGTATGTCTCTGTTTGTGTGTCTGAATCCATTTTTTTTTATGTCTGGGTCGGTGTTTGCAAGTCCGTGTTTGTCTTTCTTGGTTTCTATGTCTAAAGTGCCTATCTTTCTCTGTTTGTACGTCTAGGTTGGTATTTACAAGTCCAAGTGTTTGTCCGTGTTGGTTTGTTTGTCTAAAGTGCCTGTCTTTCTCTATTTGCATGTCTGAATCTATTTTTTTGTACGTCTGGGCTGGTGTTTGAAAGTCCAAGTGTTTGTCTTTGTTGGTTTCTATATCTAAAGTGCCTGTCTTTCTCTGTTTGTATGTCTGAATCTATTTGTTTGTATGTCTGGATTGGTGTTTGCAAGTCCAAGTGTTTGTATTTGTTGGTTTGTATGTCTAAAGTGCCTGTCTCTCTCAGTTTGTATGTCTGAATCTATTTGTTTGTATGTGTGGGTTGGTGTTTTTAAGTCCAAGTGTTTGTCTTTGTTGGTTTGGATGTCTAAAGTGTCTGTCTTTCTCTGTTTGTATGTCTGGGTTGGTGTTTGCAAGTCCAAGTGTTTGTCTTTGTTGGTTTTCATGTCTAAAGTGCCTGTCTTTCTGTGTTTATATGTCTGAATCTATTTGTTTAGATGTCTGGGTTAGTTTTTGCAAGTCCAAGCGTTTGTCTTTGTTGGTTTCTATGTCTAAAGTGCCTATCTTTCTCTGTTTGTACGTCTGGGTTGGTGTTTACAAATCAAAGAGTTTGTCTTTGTTGGTTTGATTGTCTAAAGTACCTGTCTTTCTCTGTTTGTATGTCTGAATCTATTTGTTTGTATGTCTTGGTTGATGTTTGCAAGTCCAAGTGTTTGTCTTTGTTGGTATGTAGGTCTAAAGTGTCTTCCTTTCTCTGTTTGTATGTCTGAATCTATTTTTTGGTATGTCTGGGTTGGTGTTTGAATGTCCAAGTGTTTGTCTTTGTTGGTTTGTATGTCTGAAGTGCCTGTCTTTCTCTGTTTGTATGTATGAATCTATTTGTTTGTGTGTCTGGGTTGGTGTTTGCAAGTCCAAGTGTTTGTCTTTGTTGGTTTGTGTGTCTAAAGTGCCTGTCTTTCTCTGTTTGTATGTCTGAATCTATTTATTTGTATGTTTGGGTTGGTGTTTGCAAGTCCAAGTGTTTGCCTTTGTTGGTTTATATGTTTAATGTGCCTGTCTTTCTCTATCTGTATGTCGAATCTACTTGTGTGTACGTCTGGGTTGGTGTTTGCACATCCAAATATTTGTCTTTGTTGGTTTGTATGTCTAAAGTGCCTGTCTTTCTCTGTTTGTATGTCTGAATCTATTTGTTTGTATGTCTGGGTTGGTGTTTGCAAGTCCAAGTGTTTGTCTTTGTTGGTTTGTATGTCTAAAGTGCCTGTCTTTCTCTGTTTGTATATCTGAATCTATTTGTTTGTATGTCTGGGTTGGTGTTTGCAGGTCGAAGTGTTTGTCTTTGTTGGTTTTTATGTCTAAAGTGCCTGTCTTTCTCTGTTTGCATGTCTGGATCTATATGTTTGTATTTATGGGTTGGTGTTTGAAAGTCCAATTGTATGTCTTTGTTGGTTTTTATATCTAAAGTACCTGTCTTTCTCTGTTTTTATGTCTGAATCTATTTGTTTGTATGTCTGGGTTTGTGTTTGTAAGTCCAAGTCTTTGTCTTTGTTGGTTTCTATGTCTAAAGTGCCTGTCTTTCTCTGTTTTTTTTTATCTGAATCTATTTGTTTGTATGTCTGGGTTGGTGTTTGCAAGTCCAATTGTTTGTCTTTGTTGGTTTGTATGTCTAAAGTGCCTTTCTCTCTCAGTTTGTATGTTTGAATCTATTTGTTTGTATGTGTGGGTTGGTGTTTGTAAGTCCAAGTGTTTGTCTTTGTTGGTTTGGATGTCTAAAGTGCCTGTCATTCTCTGTTTGTATGTCTGAATCTTTTTGTTTGTATGTCTGGGTTGGTGTTTGCAAGTCCAAGTGTTTGTCTTTGTTGGTTTCTATGTCTAAAGTGACTGTCTTTCTATGCTTGTATGTCTGGCTTGGTTTTTTCAAGTCCAAGTATTTGTCTTTTTTTGTTTGCATGTCTTAAGTGCCTGTCTTTCTGTGTTTATGTGTCTGACTCTATTTGTTTGTTTGTCTAGGTTGGTGTTTGCAAGTCCAAGTGTTTGGCTTTGTTGGTTTCTATGTCTAAAGTGCCTGTCTTTCTCAGTTTGTCTGTCTTTGCGGGTGTTTTCAAGTCCAATTGTTCTTTTTTGTGGGTTTCTTTTTCTAAAGGACCTGACTTTCTCTGTTTGTATGTCTGAATCTATTTTTTTGTATTACAGAGTCGGTGTTTGCAAGTCAAAGTGTTTACCTTTGTTGGTTTGTATGTCTAAAGTGTCTGTCTTTCTCTGTTTGTAGTTCTTAATCTATTTGTTGGTATGTGTGGGGTCCAAGTGTTTGTCTTTTTTGGTTTGTATGTCTAAAGTGCCAGTCTTTCTCTGTATGTATGTCTCAATCTATTTGTCTGTATGTCTGGGTTGGTGTTTGCAAGTCCAAGTGTTTGTCTTTTGTTGGTTTGTATGTCTAAAGTGCATGTCTTTCTCTGTTTGTATGTCTGAATCTATTTATTTGTATGTTTGGGTTAGTGTTTGCAAGTCCAAGTGTTTGTCTTTGTTGGTTTGAATGTTTAAAGTGCCTGTCTTTCTCTATATGTATGTTGAATCTACTTGTTTGTACGTCTGGGTTGGTGTTTGCACGTCCAAGTGTTTGTCTTTGTTGGGTGGTATGTCTAAAGTGCCTATCTTTCTCTGTTTGTATGTCTGAATCTATTTATTTGTATGTCTGGGCTGGTGTTTGCAAGTCCAAGTGTTTGTCTTTGTTGGTTTGTATGTCTAAAGTGCATGTCCTTCTCTGTTTGTATGTCTGAACCTATTTGTTTGTATGTCTGGGTTGGTGTTTGGAAGTCCAAGTGTTTGTCTTTCTTGGTTTGCATGTCTAAAGTGCCTGTCTTTCTCTGTTTGCATGTCTGAATCTATTTGCTTGTATGTCTGGATAGGTGTTTGCAAGTCCAAGTGTTTGTCTTTGTTGGTTTGTATGTCTAAAGTGCCTGTCTTTCTCTGTTTGTATGTCTGAAACTAGTTGTCTGTATGTGTGGGTTGGTGTTTGCAAGTCCAAGTGCTTGTCTTTGTTGGTTTGTATGTCTAAAGTGCCTGTCATTCTCTTTTTGTATGTATGAATCTATTTGTTGGTATGTCTGGGTTGGTGTCTGCAAGTCCAAGTGTTTGTCTTTGTTTGTTTGTATGTCTAAAGGGCCTGTCTTTCTCTGTTTGTATGTCTGAATCTATTTGTTTGTATGTCTTGGTTTGTGTTTGCAAGTCCAAGTATTTGTCCTTGTTGGTTTTGTTGTATAAAGAGCCTGTAATTTTCTGTTTGTATGTCTAAATCTATATTTTTGTATGTCTGGGTTAGTGTTTGCAAGTCCAAGTGTTTGTCTTTGTTGGTTTCTATGTCTAAAGTGCCTTCTTTCACTGTTTTTATGTCTGGGCTGGTGTTTGCAAGTACAAGTGTTTTTCCTTGTTGGTGTTTATGTCTAAAGTGACTGTCTTTCTCTGTTTGTATGTCTCAATCTATTTGTTGGTATGTCTGGGTTGGCGTTTGCATGTCCAAGTGTTTGTCTTTGTTGGTTTATATGTCTAAAGTGCCTGTCTTTCTCTGTTTGTATGTATGAATCTATTTGTTTGCATTTCTGGGTTGGTGTTTGCAAGTCCAAGTGTTTGTCTTTGTTGGTTTGTATGTCTAAAGTGCCTGTCTTTCTCTGTTTGTATGTCTGAATCTATTTATTTGTATGTGTGGGTTGGTTTTTGCAAGTCCAAGTGTTTGTCTTTGTTGGTTTATATGTTTAAAGTGCCTGTCTTTTTCTCTCTGTATTTTGAATATAATTGTTTGTACGTCTGGGTTGGTGTTTTCACATCAAAGTGTTTGTTTTTGTTGGTTTGTATGTCTAAAGTGCATGCCTTTCTCTGTTTGTATGTCTGAATCTATTATTTTGTATTTATGGGTTGGTGTTTGCAAGTCCAAGTGTCTGTTTTTGTTGGTTTGTATGTCTAAATTGACTGCCTTTTTGTGTTTGTATGTCTGAATATATTTGTTTGTAGGTATGGGTTGGTTTTTACAATTCCAAGTGTTTCTCTTTGTTTGTTTGTATGAATAAAGTGTCTGTATTGCTCTGTGTGTATGTCGGAATATATTTGTTTGTATGTTTGGGTTGTTGTTTTCAAGTCCAAGTGTTTGAATTTGTTGGTTTGTATGTTTAAAGTACCTGTCTTTCTCTATCTGTATGTTAAATCTACTTGTTTGCACATCTGGGTTGGTGTTTGCAAGTCCAAGTGTTTGTCTTTGTTGGTTTGTATGTCTAAAGTGCCTGTCTTTCTCTGTTTGTATGTCTGAATCTATTTGTTTGTACGTCTGGGTTGGTGTTTGCACGTCCAAGTCTTTTTCTTTGTTGGTTTGTATGTCTAAAGTAATTGTCTTTCTCTCTTTGTATGTCTGAATAAATTTTTTTGTATGTATGGGTTGGTGTTTGCAAGTCAAAGTATTTGTCTTTGTTGGTTTGTATGTCTAAAGTGTCTGTCTCTCTCTGTTTGTAGGTCTGAATCTATTTGTTTGTAGTTCTGGGTTGGTGTTTGCAAGTCCAAGTGTTTCTCTTTGATGGTTTGTATGTCTGAAGTGTCTGTCTTTCTCTGTTTGTATGCCTGAATCTATTTATTTGTATGTTTGGGTTGGTGTTTGCAAGTCCAAGTGTTTGTCTTTGTTGGTTTTTATGTTTAAAGTGCCTGTCTTTCTCTATCTGTATGTTGAATCTACTTATTTGTAAGTCTGGGTTGGTGTTTTCAAGTCCAAGTGTTTGTCTTTGTTGGTTTGTTTGTATAAAGTGCCTGTCTTTCTCTGTTTTTTTTTCTGAATCTATTTGTTTGTATGCCTGGGTTTTTGTTTGCAGGTCCAAGTGTTTGTCTTTGTTGGTATTTATGTCTAAAGTGCCTGTCTTTCTCTGTTTTTGTGTCTGAATCTATTTGTTTGTATGTCTGGGTTGGTGTTTGCAAGTCCAAATGTTTGTCTTTGTTGGTTTGTATGTATAACGTGCCTGTCTTTCTCTATTTGTATGTCTGAATCTATTTGTTTGTATGTCTGGGTAGGTGTTTGCACGTCCAAGTGTTTGTCTTTGTTGGTTTGTATTTATCAAGAGCCTGTCCTTCTCTGTTTGTACGTCTGAATCTATTTGTTTGTATGTCTGGGTTGGTGTTTGCAAGTCCAAGTGTTTGTCTTTCTTGGTTTGCATGTCTAAAGTGCCTGTCTTTTTCTGTTTGAATGTCAGAATCTAGTTGATGGCATTTGTTGGCTGTTGTGTGCAAGTCAATTTTCTTGTCTTTGTTATTTTTTATGTCTAAAGGGCCTGTTTCTTTCTGTTTGTAAGTCTTATTCTATTTGTTTTTCTGTCTGTTTATGTGTTTGCAAAATAAATTTCTTGTATTGGTTGTTTTGTGTGTGTAAAGTGCCTGTAATTATCTGTTTGTATGTCTGAATCTATTTTTTTGTATGTCTGGGTTGGTGTTTTCAAGTCCAAGTGTTTGTCTTTGTTGGTTTGTCATGTCTAAAGTGCCTGTCGTTCTCTGTTTGTATGTCTGAATCCATTTGTATGTATGTCTGGGTCGGTGTTTGCAAGTCCGTGTTTGTCTTTGTTGGTTTCTATATCTAAAGTGCCTGTCTTTCTCTGTTTGTATGTCTGGGCTGGTGTTTGCAAGTCCAAGTGTTTGTCCTTGTTGGTTTGTATGTCTAAAGTGTCTGTTTTTCTCTGTTTGTATGTCTCAATCTATTTGTTTGTATTTATGGGCTGCTGTTTCCATGCCCTA
Source organism: Artemia sp. Qi Xiang Cuo (assembly GCF_049724085.1). Lineage (NCBI taxonomy): Eukaryota > Metazoa > Arthropoda > Branchiopoda > Anostraca > Artemiidae > Artemia > Artemia sp. Qi Xiang Cuo. The sequence continues at coordinate 43,837,110 of NC_142806.1, forward strand.
ACTATTTTTACTCTTGGGTTTTATGTCTAAAGTGCCTGTTTTTTTCACTTGCAACGTCTTACGATGTTTGCTTGTATTACTTGGTGTGTGTTTTACAGTAAAAGAGGTCTTATTTGTCGGGTTATATGTCAAAATTGTCTGTCTTTCTCTGTGTGTTTGTATGAATCTATTTATTTGTACTTTTGGGTTGGTGTTTGCAAGTCCAAGTGTTTGTCTTTGTTGGTTTTTATGTTTAAAGTGCCTGTCTTTCTCTATCTGTATGTTGAATCTACTTGTTTGTACGTCTGGATTGGTGTTTGCACAGTCCAAGTATTTGTATTTGTTGGTTTGTATTCTAAAGGGCCTGTCTTTCTCTGTTTGTATGTCTGAATCTATTTGTTTGTATGTCTGGGTTGGTGTTTGCAAGTCCGAGTATTTGTCTTTGTTGGTTTGTATGTATAAAGTTCCTGTACATTTCTCTGTTTGTATGTCTGAATCTATTTGTTGGTATGTCTGGGTTGGTGTTTGCAAGTCCAAGTGTTTGTCTTTGTTGGTTTGTATGTCTAAAGTGGTCTTGCTATGTCTCTGTTTGTATGTCTGAATCTATTTGTTTGTATGTCTGGGTTGGTGTTTGCATGTCCGTGTTTGTCTTTGTTGGTTTCTATGTCTGAAGTGCCTGTCTTTATCTGTTTGTATGTATGAATCTATTTGTTTGTGTGTCTGGGCTGGTGTTTGCAAGTACAAGTTTTTGTATTTGTCGTTTTTTATGTCTATGGTGCCTGTCTTTCTCTGTTTTTATGTTTTAATTTATTTATTTGTACGTTTTGTTTTGTTTTTCTAAGTCCAAGTTTTTGCATGTTTTTTTTTGTATTTTTAAAGTGCCTGTCTTTTTCTCTCTGTATGTTGAATCTACTTGTTTGTACGTCTGGGTTGGTGTTTGCACATCCAAATATTTGTATTTGTTGGTTTGTATGTCAAAAGTGCCTGTCTTTCTATGTTTTTATGTCTGAATATATTTTTTTGTATGTCTTGGTTGGCGTTTGCAAGTCCAAGTGTTTGTATTTGTTGGTTTTTATGTCTAAAGTGCCTGTCTTTCTCTGTTTGTATGTCTGAATCTATTTGTTTGTATGTCTGGGTTGGTGTTTGCAGGTCCAAGTGTTTGTCTTTGTTGGTTCTTATGTCTAAAGTGCCTGTCTTTCTCTGTTTGTATGTCTGAATCTATATGTTGGTAGTTATGTGTTTGTGTTTGCAAGTCCATGTGTTTGTCTTTGTTGGTTTGTATATCTAAAGTGCCTGTCTTTCTCTTTTTTTATGTCTGAATCTATTTGTTTGTATATCTGGGTTGGTGTTTGCAAGTCCAAGTCTTTGTCTTTGTTGGTTTCTATGTCTAAAGTGCCTGTCTTTCTCTGTTTTTTTTGTCTCTGAATCTATTTGTTTGTATGTCTGGGTTGGTGTTTGCAAGTCCAATTGTTTGTCTTTGTTGGTTTGTATGTCTAAAGTGCCTTTCTCTCTCATTTTGTATGTTTGAATCTATTTGTTTGTATGTGTGGGTTGGTGTTTGTAAGTCCAAGTGTTTGTCTTTGTTGGTTTGGATGTCTAAAGTGCCTGTCATTCTCTGTTTGTATGTCTGAATCTATTTGTTTGTATGTCTGGGTTGGTATTTTCAAGTCCAAGTGTTTGTCTTTGTTGGTTTCTATGTCTAAAGTGCCTGTCTTTCTCTTCTTGTATGTCTGGGTTGGTGTTTGCAACTCCAAGTGTTTGTCTTTGTTGGTTTTCATGTCTAAAGTGCCTGTCTTTCTGTGTTTGTATGTCTGAATCTATTTGTTTGTATGTCTGGGTTGGTGTTTTCAAGTCCAAGTGTTTGTCTTTGTTGGTTTCTATGTCTAAAGTGCCTGTCTTTCTCTGTTTGTATGTCTGGGTTGGTGTTTGCAAGTCCAAGTGTTTGTCTTTGTGTGTTTGTATGTCTAAAGTGCCTGTCTTTCTCTGTTTGTATGTCTGAATCTATTTGTTTGTATGTCTTGGTTGATGTTTGCAAGTCCAAGTGTTTGCCTTTGTTGGTTTGTATGTCTAAAGTGTCTGTCTTTCTCTGTTTGTATGTCTCAATCTATTTGTTGGTATGTCTGGGTTTGTGTTTGCATGTCCAAGTGTTTGTCTTTGTTGGTTTGTATGTCTAAAGTGCCTGTCTTTCTCTGTTTGTATGTCTAAATCTATTTGTCTGTATTTCTGGGTTGGTGTTTTCAAGTCCAAGTGTTTTTCTTTTGTTGGTTTGTATGTCTAAAGTGCATGTCTTTCTCTGTTTGTATGTCTGAATCTATTTATTTGTATGTCTGGGTTAGTGTTTGCAAGTCCAAGTGTTTGTCTTTGTTGGTTTGCATGTTTAAAGTGCCTGTCTTTCTCTATCTGTATGTTGAATCTACTTGTTTGTACGTCTGGGTTGGTGTTTGCACGTCCAAGTGTTTGTCTTTGTTGGTTGGTATGTCTAAAGTGCCTATCTTTCTCTGTTTGTATGTCTGAATCTATTTATTTGTATTTCTGGGCTGGTGTTTGCCAGTCCAAGTGTTTGTCTTTGTTGGTTTGTATGTCTAAAGTGCCTGTCTTTTTCTGTTTGTATGTCTGAACCTATTTGTTTGTAGTTCTGGGTTGGTGTTTGCCAGTCCAAGTGTTTGTCTTTGTTGATTTGTATGTCTAAAGTGCCTGTCATTCTCTATTAGCATGTCTGAATCTTTTTGTTTGTATGTCTGAATTGGTGTTTACACGTCCAAGTGTTTGTTTTTGTTGGGTCGTATGTCTAAGGTGCCTGTCAGTTTCTTTTTGCATGTCTGAAACTAGTTATTTTCATGTGTTTGTAGTGGTCCGCAAGTACAAGTTCTGGTATTTGTTGTTTTGTATGTCGATAGTGCCTTTCATTCTCTTTTTGTATGTAAGAACCTATTTGTTGGTATGTCTGGGTTAGGGTTTGGAAGTCCAAGTGTTTGTCTTTGTTGGTTTGTATGTCTAAAGGGCCTGTCTTTCTCTGTTTGTATGTCTGAATCTATTTGTTTGTATGTCTGGGTTGGTGTTTGCAAGTCCAAGTATTTGTCTTTGTTGGTTGTTGTGTCTAAAGAGCCTGTAATTCTCTGTTTGTATGTCTAAATCTATTTGTTGGTATGTCTGGGTCGGTGTTTGCAAGTCCAAGTGTTTGTCTTTGTTGGTTTCTATATCTAAAGTGCCTGTCTTTCTCTGTTTTTATGTCTGGGCTGGCGTTTGAAAGTCCAAGTGTTTTTCCTTGTTGGTTTTCATGTCGAAAGTGCCTGTCTTTCTCTGTTTGTATGTCTCAATCTATTTGTTGGTATGTCTGGGTTGGTGTTTGCATGTCCAAGTGTTTGTCTTTGTTGGTTTGTATGTCTAAAGTGCCTGTCTTTCTCTGTTGGTACGTCTGAATCTATTTGTTTGTATGTCTGGGTTGGTGTTTGCAGGTCCAAGTGTTTGTCTTTGTTGGTTTTTATGTCTAAAGTGCCTGTGTTTCTCTGTTTGTATGTCTGAATCTATTTATTTGTATGTTTGGGTTGGTTTTTGCAAGTCCAAGTGTTTGTCTTTGTTGGTTTATATGTTTAAAGTGCCTGTCTTTCTCTCTCTGTATGTTGAATCTAATTGTATGTAAGTCTGGGTTGGTGTTTTCAAATACAAGTGTGTGTTTTTATTTGTTTGTATTTCTAAAGTGCCTGCCTTTCTCTGTTTGTATGTGTGAATGTTTTTGTTTGTATTTCTAGGTTGGTGTTTGCAAGTCCAAGTGTCTGTTTTTATTGGTTTGTATGTCTAAATTGCCAGTCTTTCTGTGTTTGTATATTTAATTCTATTTGTTTGTAGTTCTTGGTTGGTGTTTACAATTCCAATTGTTTCTCTTTGTTGGTTTGTATGAATAATGTGACTGTATTGCTCTGTTTGTATGTATGAATCTATTTATTTGTATTTCTGGGTTGTTGTTTGCAAGTCCAAGTGTTTGTCTTTGTTGGTTTGTATGTTTAAAGTACCTGTCTTTCTCTATCTGTATGTTAAATCTACTTGTTTGCACGTCTGGGTTGGTGTTTGCAGGTCCAAGTGTTTGTCTTTGTTGGTTTTTATGTCTAAAGTGCCTGTCTTTCTCTGTTTGTATGTCTGAATCTATTTGTTTGTATGTATGGGTTGGTGTTTGCAAGTCCAATTGTTTGTCTTTGTTGGTTTGTATGTCTAAAGTGGCTGTGCTTCTCTGTTTGTTTGTCTGAATAAATTTGTTTGTATGTATGGGTTGGTGTTTGCAAGTCCAAGTGTTTGTCTTTGTTGGTTTGTATGTCTATAGTGACTGTATTTCTCAGTTTGTTTGTCTGAATCTATCTGTTTGTATGTCTGGGTTGGTGTTTGCAAGTCCAAGTGTTTGTCCTTGTTGGTTTTTATGTAGAAAGTGTCTGTCTTTCTCTGTTTGTATGTCTCAATCTATATGTTTGTATGTCTGGGTTGGTGTTTGCAAGTCCAAATGTTTGTCTTTGTTGGTTTGTATGTCTAAAGTGCCTGTCCTTCTTTGTTTGTATGTCTGAATCTATTTGTTTGTATGTCTGGGTTTTTGTTTGCAGGTCCAAGTGTTTGTCTTTGTTGGTATTTATGTCTAAAGTGCCTGTCTTTCTCTGTTTGTATGTCTGAATCTTTTTGTTTGTATGTTTGGGTTGGTGTTTACCAGTCCAAATCTTGGTCTTTGTTGGTTTGTATGTCTATAGTGCCTGTCTTTCTCTCTGTGTATGTCTGAATCTATCTGCTTGTATGTCTGGTTTGGTGTTTGCAAGGCCAAGTGTTTGTTTTTGTTGGGTTGTATGTATAAAGAGCCTGTCCTTCTCTGTTTGTACGTCTGAACCTATTTGTTTTTATGTCTGGGTTGGTGTTTGCAAGTCCAAGTGTTTGTCTTACTTGATTTGTATGTCTAAAGTACCTGTGTTTTTCTGTTTTAATGTCCTAATCTATTTGCTTGTATGTCTGAATAGGTGTTTGCAAGTCCAAGTGTTTGTCTTTGTTGGTTCGTCTGTCTAAAGGGCCTGTCATTTCTCTGTTTGTATGTCTGAATCTATTTGTTTGTATGTCTGGGTTGGTGTTTGCAAGTCCAAGTATTTGTCTTTGTTGGTTTTTGTGTCTAAAGAGCCTGTAATTTTCTGTTTGTATGTCTGAATCTATTTGTTGGTATGTCTGGGTTGGTGTTTGCAAGTCCAAGTGTTTGTCTTTGTTGGTTTGTATGTCTAAAGTGCCTGCCTTTCTCTGTTTGTATGTCCGAATCCATTTGTTTGTATGTCTGGGTCGGTGTTTGCAAGTCCGTGTTTGTCTTTGTTGGTTTCTATGTCTAAAGTGCCTGTCTTTCACTGTTTGTATGTCTGGGTTGGTGTTTGCAAGTCCAAGTGTTTGTCCTTGTTGGTTTGTCTGTCTAAAGTGTCTGTTTTTCTCTGTTTGTATGTCTCACTCTCTTTTTTTGTATGTCTGGGTTGGTGTTTGCAAGTGCAAGTGTTTGTCTTTGTTATTGTTTATGTCTAAAGTGCCTGTCTTTCTATGTTTGTATGTATGAATCTATTTTTTTGTATTTCTGGGTTGTTGTTTGAAAGTCCAAGTGTTTGTCATTGTTTGTTTGTATGTCTAAAGTGCCTGTCTTTCTCTGTTTGTATGTCTGAATCTATTTATTTGTATGTTTGGGTTGGTGTTTCCAAGTCCAAGTGTTTGTCTTTGTTGTTTTTTATGTTTAAAGTGCCTGTCTTTATCTATATGTATGTTGAATATACTTGTTTGTACGTCATGGTTGGTGTCTTCACATCCAAGTGTTTGTCTTTGTTAGTTTGTATGTCTAAAGTGCCTGTCTTTCTCTGTTGGTATGTCTGAATCTATTTGTTTGTATGTCTGGGTTGGTGTTTGAAATTCCAAGTGCTTGTCTTTGATGGTCGGTATGTCTAAAGTGCATTTTATTCTCTGTTTGTATGTCTGAATCTATTTGTTGGTATGTTCTGGGTTGGTGTTTGCAAGTCCAAGTGTTTTGTCTTTGTTGGTTTGTATGTCTAAAGTGGTTTGTCTTTCTCTCTTTCTAAGTCTGTATCTAACCTAGGTGATGTCTTTGTTGGTATTCAATATCTATTTGGTTTGGCATTGTTGGTCTGTGTGTCCATAGTGACTGCATGTATCTGTCTGTTCTACTTTAACAATTTGTATTTGTGTCTGGCCGGGTGTCTGCTAGTAAAAGTGTTTGTCTTCGCGGGTTCGTTTGTACAATTTTTCTGTTTTTCTCTATTTTTATGTCTGAATCTATTTGTCTGTATGTCTAGGTTGTTCTCTGCAAGTCCAAGCATCTGTCCATGTTGGTTTGTGTATCTAAAGTGCCTTTCTTTCTCTGTTTTTATGTCTGAATCTATTTGTTTGTATGTCTGCGTTGGTGTTTGCAAGTCCAAGCATCTGTTTATGTTGGTTTGTATGTCTTAAGTGCCTGTCTTTCTCATTGTGTTTGTCTGAATCTATTTGTTTGTATGTATGGTTTGGTCTTTGAGGCCAAAGTGTCTGTGTTTCTTGGTTGTTAGGTCTTAAGTGACTTTCTTTTTAAGTTTGTTTGACTGAATCTATTTCTTTGTATGTCAGGGTTGCTGTTTGCATGTCCAAATGTTTGTCTTTATTGGTTTCTATGTCTAAAGTGCCTGTCTTTCTCTGCTTGTATGTCTGGGTTGGTGTTTGCAAGTCCAAGTGTTTGTCTTTGTTGGTTTTCATGTCTAAAGTGCCTGTCTTTCTGTGTTTATATGTCTGAATCTATTTGTTTGTATGTCTGTGTTGGTGTTTTCAAGTCCAAGTGTTTGTCTTTGTTGGTTTCTATGTCTAAAGTGATTATCTTTCTCTTCTTGTACGTCTGTGTGGGTGTGTACAAATCCAAGTGTTTGTCTTTGTGGGTTTGAATGTCTAAAGTACCTGTCTTTCTCTGTTTGTATGTCTGAATCTATTTGTTTGTATGTCTTGGTTGATGTTTGCTAGTCCAAGTGTTTGTCTTTGTTGGTATGTAGGTCAAGAGTGTCTTCCTTTCTCTGTTTGTTTGTCTGAATCTATTTGTTTGTATGTCTGGGTTGGTGTTTGCAAGTCCAAGTGTTTGTCTTTGTTGGTTTGTATGTCTGAAGTGCCTGTCTTTCTCTGTTTGTATGTCTGAATCTATTTGTTTGTATGTCTGGGTTGGTGTTTGCAAGTCCAAGTGTTTGTCTTTGTTGGTTTGTATGTCTAAAGTGCCTGTATTTCTATGTTTGTATATCTGAATCTATTTGTTTGTATGTCTGGGTTGGTGTTTGCAAGTCCAAGTGTTTGTCTTTGTAGGTTTGTATGTTTGAAGTGCCTGTCTTTCTCTATCCCATCCAAATATTTGTCTTTGTTGGTTTGTATGTCTAAAGTGCCTGTCTTTCTCTGTTTGTATGTCTGAATCTATTTGTTTGGATGTCTGGGTTGGTGTTTGCAAGTCCAAGTGTTTGTCTTTGTTGGTTTGTATGTCTAAAGTGCCTGTCTTTATCTGTTTGTATGTTTGAATATATTTGTTTGTATGTCTGGGTTGGTGTTTGCAGGTCGAAGTGTTTGTCTTTGTTGGTTTTTATGTCTAAAGTGCCTGTCTTTCTCTGTTTGTATGTCTGAATCTATTTGTTTGTATTTCTGTGTTTGTGTTTGCAAGTCCATTTGTTTGTCTTTGTTGGTTTGTATATCTAAAGTGTCTGTCTTTCTCTGTTTTTATGTCTGAATCTATTTGTTTATATGTCTGGGTTGGTGTTTGTAAGTCCAAGTGTTTGTCTTTGTTGGTTTCTATGTCTAAAGTGCCTGTCTTTCTCTGTTTGTTTGTCTGAATATATTTGTTTGTATGTCTGGGTTGGTGTTTGCAAGTCCAAGTGTTTGTCTTTGTTGGTTTGTATGTCTAAAGTGCATGTCTATCTCTTTTAGTATGTCTGAATCTATTTGTTTGTATGTATGGGTTGGTGTTTTAAAGTTCATGTGTTTGTCTATGTTGGTTTGTATGTACAAAGTGACTGTCATTCTCTAATAGTATGTCTGAATCTATTTGTTTGTATGTCTTGGTTGTTGTTTACAAGTCCAAGTGTTTGTCTTTGTTGGTTTGTATGTCTAAAGTGCCTGTCTTTCTCTGCTTGCATGTCTGGGTTGGTGTTTGCAAGTCAAAGTGTTTGTCTTTTTTGGTTTTAATGTCTAAAGTGCCTGTCTTTCTGTGTTTGTTTGTCTGAATCTTTTTGTTTGTATGTCTGGGTTGGTGTTTTCAAGTACATGTGTTTGTCTTTGTTGGTTTCTATGTCTTAAGAACCTGTCTTTCTCTGTTTGTATGTCTGGGTTGGTGTTTGCAAGTCCAAGTGTTTGTCTTTGTTGGTTTGTATGTCTAAAGTGCCTGTCTTTCACTGTTTGTATGTCTGAATCTATTTGTTTGTATGTCTTGGTTGATGTTTGCAAGTCCAAGTGTTTGTCTTTGTTGGTATGTAGGTCAAGAGTGTCTTCTTTTCTCTGTTTGTATGTCTGAATCTATTTGTTTGTATGTCTGGGTTTGTGTTTGCAAGTCCAAGAGTTTGTCTTTGGTGGTTTGTATGTCTGAAGTGACTGTCTGTCTCTGTTTGTATGTTTGACTCTATGTGTTTGTATGTCTGGGTTGGTGCTTGAAAGTCCAAGTGTTTGTCTTTGTTGGTTTGTATGTCTAAGGTTCCTGTCTTTCTCTATTTGTTTGTCTGAGTCTATTTGTTTGTATGTCTGGGTTGGTGTTTCCAAGTCCAAGTGTTTATCTTTGGTGGTTTGTATGTCTAAAGTTCCTGTATTTCTCTGTTTTCATGTCTGAATCTATTTGCTTGTATGTCTGGGTAGGTGTTTGCACGTCCAAGTGTTTGTCTTTGTTGGGTCGTATGTCTAAAGTGCATGTCTTTATCAGTTTGTATGTCTGAAACTAGTTGTTTGTATGTCTGGGTTGGTGTTTGAAATTCCAAGTGCTTGTCTTTGTTGGTTTGTATGTCTAAAGTGCCTGTCATTCTCTGTTTGTATGTCTGAATCTTTTTGTTTGTATGTCCGGGTTGGTGTTTGCAAGTCCAAGTGTTTGTCTTTGCTGGTTTGTGTGTCTAAAGTGCCTGTCTTTCTCTGTTTGTATGTCTGAAACAATTTGTTTGTATGTGTGGGTTGGTGTTTTCAACTCAAATTTTTTTTCTTTGTTGGTTTTTTTGTCTAAAGTTCCTGTAATTCTCTGTTTGTATGTCTGAATCTATTTGTTTGTATGTCTGGGTTGGTGTTTGCACGTCCAAATGTTTGTCTTTGTTGGTTTGTATGTCTAAAGTGCCTGCCTTTCTCTGTTTTTATGTCGGAATCTATTTTTTTGTATGTCTGGGTTTTTGTTTTCAGGTCCAAGTGTTTGTCTTTGTTGGTTTTTATGTCTAAAGTGCCTGTCTTTCTCTGTTTGTATGTCTGAATCTATTTGTTTGTATGTCTAGGTCGGTGTTTAAAAGTCCAAGTGTTTGTCTTTGTTGGTTTGTATGTCTAAGGTGCCTGTCTTTCTCGGTTTGTATGTCTGAATGTATTTATTTGTTTGTTTGGGTTGGTGTTTGCAAGTCCAAGTGTTTGTCTTTGTTGGTTTGTATGTTTAACGTGCCTGTCTTTCTCTATATGTATGTCTGAATCTATTTGCTTGTATGTCTGGGTTGGTGTTTGCACGTCCAAGTGTTTGTCTTTGTTGGGTTGTATGTCTAGAGCGCCAGTATTTCTCTGTTTGCATGTCTGAATCTTTTTGTTTTTATGTCTGGGTTGGTGTATGGAAGTCCAAGTGTTTGTCTTTGTTGATTTGCATGTCTAAAGTGCCTGTCATTTTCTGTTTTCATGTCTGAATCTATTTGATTGTATGTCTGGTTAGGTGTTTTCAAGTCCAAGTGTTTGTTTTTGTTGGTTTGTATGTCTAAAGTGCCTGTCTTTCTCTGTTTGAATGTCTGAATCTAGTTATTTGTATGTGTGGGTTGGTGTCTGCAAGTCCAAGTGTTTGTCTTTGTTGGTTTGTATGTCTAAAGTGCCTGTCATTCTCTGTTTGTATGTAAGAATCTATTTGTTGGTATGTCTGGGTTGGTGTCTGCAAGTCCAAGTGTTTGTCTTTGTTTGTTATTATGTCTAAAGGGCCTGTCTTTCTCTGTTTGTATGTCTGAATCTATTTGTTTGTATGTCTGGGTTTGTGTTTGCAAGTCCAAGTATTTGTCTTTGTTGGTTTTTCTGTATAAAGTGCCTGTAATTATCTGTTTGTATGTCTGAATCTATATTTTGGTATGTCTGGGTTGGTGTTTGCATGTCCAAGTGTTTGTCTTTGTTGGTTTGTATGTCTAAAGTGCCTGTCATTCTCTGTTTTTGTATCTGAGTAAATTTTTTTGGTTTTCTGATCTTCTGAGGTCGAGTCCAAGTGTTTATCTTTTGGTGTACGAGTATACTATTTATCTGTAATTCTTTGTCTTCATGTGTTAATATGTTTGGTTTTGTGCCTGGGTTTGAGTCTGAAATTACATCCATTATTCTTTGATGGTGTGTATGTCTAAACTGCCTATCTTTCTCTGTTTGTATGTCTGAATCTATTTGTTTGTATTTCTGGGTTGGTGTTTGCAAGTCCAAGTGTTTGTCTGTGTTGGTTTGTATGTCTAAAGATCCTGTCTTTCTCTGTTTGTATGTCTGAATCTATTTATTTGTATGTTGGGTTGGTGTTTGCAAGTCCAAGTGTTTGTCTTTGTTGGTTTATATGTTTAAAGTGCCTGTCTTTCTCTATTTGTATGTTGAATCTACTTGTTTGTACGTCTGGGTTGGAGTTTGCACGTCCAAGTATTTGTCTTTGTTGGTTTGTATTCTAAAGTGCCTGTCTTTCTCTGTTTGTATGTCTGAATCTATTTGTTTGTATGTCTGGGTTGGTGTTTGCAAGTCCAAGTGTTTGTCTTTGTTGGTTTATATGTCTAAAGTGCCTGTCTTTCTCTGTTTGTTTGTCTGAATCTCTTTTTTTGTATTTCTGGGTTGGTGTTTGCAAGTCCAAGTGTTTGTCTTTGTTGATTTGTATGTCGAAAGTGTCTGTCATTCTCTGTTTGTATGTCAGAACCTAATTGTTGGTATGTCTGGGTTAGGGTTTGCAAGTCCAAGCGTTTGCTTTTGCTGGTTTGTATGTCTAAAGTGCCTGTGTTTCTCTGTTTGTATGTCTGAATCTATTTGTTTGTATGTCTGGGTTGGTGATTGCAAGTCCAAGTATTTGTCTTTGTTGGTTTTTGTGTCTAAAGTGCCTGTAATTCTCTGTTTGTATGTCTGAATCTATTTTTTGGTATGTCTGGGTTGGTGTTTGCAAGTCCAAGTGTTTTTCTTCGTTGGTTTGTATGTCTAAAGTGCCTGTCTTTCTCTGTTTTTATGTCTGGGCTGGTGTTTGCAAGACCAAGTGTTTTTCCTTGTTGGTTTGTATGTCTAAAGTGTCTGTCTTTCTCTGTTTGTATGTCTCAATCTATTTGTTGGTATGTCTGGGTTGGTGTTTGCATGTCCAAGTGTTTGTCTTTGTTGGTTTATATGTCTAAGGTGCCTGTCTTTCTCTGTTTGTATGTCTGAATCTATTTTTTTTTATGTCTGGGTTGGCGTTTGCAAGTCCAAGTGTTTGTCTTTGTTGGTTTGTATGTCTAAAGTGCCTGTCTTTCTCTGTTTGTATGTCTGAATATATTTGTTTGTATGTCTGGGTTGGTGTTTGTAAGTCCAAGTGTTTGGCTTTGTTGTTTTTTATGTCTAAAGTGCCTGTCTTTCTCTGCTTGTATGTCTGAATCTATTTGTTTGTAGTTCTTGGTTGGTGTTTACAAGTCCAAGTGTTTCTCTTTGTTTGATTTGTATGAATAAAGAGTTTGTCTTTCTCTGTTTGTATGTCGGAATATATTTATTTGTATGTTTGGTTTGGTGTTTGCAAGTCCAAGTGTTTGTATTTGTTGGTTTGTATGTTTAAAGTGCCTGTCTTTCTCTATCTGTATGTTGAATCTACTTGTTTGCACGTCTGGGTTGGTGTTTGCAATTCCAAGTGTTTGTTTTTGTTGGTTTGTATGTCTAAAGTGCCTGTCTTTCTCTGTTTGTATGTCTGAATCTATTTGTTTGTATGTCTGGGTTGGTGTTTGCAGGTCCAAGTGTTTGTCTTTGTTGTTTTTATGTCTAAAGTGATTGTCTTTCTCTGTTTGTATGTCTGAATCTATTTGTTTGTATGTCTGGGTTGGTGTTTGCAAGTCCAAGTGTTTGTCTTTGTTGGTTTGTTTTTCTAAAGATCCTGTCTTTTTCTGTTTGTATGTCTGAATCTATTTATTTGTATGTTGGGTTGGTGTTTGCAAGTCCAAGCGTTTGTCTTTGTTGGTTTATATGTTTAAAGTGCTTGTCTTTCTCTATTTGTATGTTGAATCTACTTGTTTGTACGTCTGGGTTGGTGTTTGCACGTCCAAGTATTTGTCTTTGTTGGTTTGTATTCTAAAGTGCCTGTCTTTTTCTGTTTGTATGTCTGAATCTATTTATTTGTATGTAGGGTTGGTGTTTGCAAGTCCAAGCGTTTGTCTTTGTTGGTTTATATTTTTAAAGTGCTTGTCTTTCTCTATTTGTATGTTGAATATAATTGTTTGTACGTCTGGGTTGGTGTTTGCACGTCCAAGTATTTGTCTTTGTTGGTTTGTATTCTAAAGTGCCTGTCTTTCTCTGTTTGTATGTCTGAATCTATTTTTTTGTATGTATGGGTTGGTGTTTGCAAGTCCAAGTGTTTTTCTTTGTTGGTTTGTATGTCTAAAGTGACTGTTTTTTTCTGTTTGTTTGTCTGAATATATTTTTTTGTATTTCTGTGTTGGTGTTTGCAAGTCCAAGTATTTGTGTTTGTTGTTTTGTATGTCTAAAGTGCCTGTCTTTCTCTTTTTGTATGTCTGAATCTATTTGTTGGTATGTATGGGTTGGGGTTTTCAAGTCCAAGTGTTTGTGTGTGCGGTCTTGTATGTCTAAAGTGCTTGTCGTTCTCTGTTTTTATGTCTGAATCTCTTTTTTGGTGTGTCTTGGTTGGTGTTTGCAACTCCAAGTATTTGTCTTTGTTGGTTTGTGTGTCTAAAGTACCTGTCATTCTCTGTTTGTATGTCTGGGTCGGTGTTTGCAAGTCCGTGTTTGTCTTTGTTGGTTTCTATGTCTAAAGTGCCTGTCTTTCTCTGTTTGTATGTCTGGGCTGGTGTTTGCAAGACCAAGTGTTTTTGCTTGTTGGTTTGTATGTCTAAAGTGTTTGTCTTTCTATGTTTTTATGTCTGAATCTCGTTTTTTGTATTTCTGGGTTTGTGTTTGCAAGTCCAAGTGTTTTTCTTTGTTGTTTTGTATATCTAATGTACTTTTCTTACTCTTTTTGTGTGCTTGAATATATTTGGATGTATGTATGGGTGGTCGTCTGCAATTCCAAGTGTCTGTTTTTGATGGTCCGCATGTCTAAGTTGCCTGCCTTTCTGGGTTTGTATGTCTGAATCTATTTATTTGTAGTTCTTGGTTGGTGTTTACAAGTCCAAGTGTTTCTCTTTGTTTGATTTGTATGAATAAAGTGTTTGTCTTTCTCTGTTTGTATGTCTGAATATATTTATTTGTATGTTTTGGTTGGTGTTTGCAAGTCCAAGTGTTTTTATTTGTTGTTTTGTATGTTTAAAGTGCCTGTCTTTCTCTATCTGTATGTTGAATCTACTTGTTTGCACGTCTGGGTTGTTGTTTGCAAGTACAAGTGTTTGTATTTGTTGGTTTGTTTGTATACAGTGCCTGTCTTTGTCTATCGGTAGTTTAAATATACTTTTTTGTAGATCTTGGTTGTCGTGTGCAATTACAAGTCCTTGTTTTTTTTTGTTTTTATGTATAAATTGACTGTCTTTCTGTGTTTGTATGTCTGAATATATTTTTTTGTATTTGTGGGTTGGTGTTTTCAGGTCCAAGTATTTGTCTTTGTTGGTTTTATGTCTAAAGTGAATGTCTTTCTCTGTTTGTATGTCTGAATCTATTTGTTTGTATGTCTGGGTTGGTGTTTGCAAGTCCAATTGTTTGTCTTTGTTGGTTTTTATGTCTAAAGTTCCTGTCTTTCCCTGTTTTATGTCTGAATCTATTTGATGGAATGTCTGGGTTGGTGTTTTCAAGTCCAAGTGTTTGTCTTTGTTGGTTTCTATGTCTAAAGTGCCTTTCTTTCTCTGTTTGTTTGTCTGAATCTATTTGTTTGTATGTCTGGAATGGTGTTTGCAAGTCCAAGTGTTTGTCTTTGTTGGTTTGTATGTCTAAAGTGCCTGTCTCTCTCAGTTTGTATGTCTGAATCTATTTGTTTGTATGTGTGGGTTGGTGTTTGTAAGTCCAAGTGTTTGTCTATGTTGATTTGTATGTCCGAAGTGCCTGTCATTTTCTGTTAGTATGTCTGAATCTTTTTGTTTGTATGTCTGGGTTGGTGTTTACAAGTCCAAGTGTTTGTCTTTGTTGGTTTGTATGTCTAAAGTGCCTGTCTTTCTCTTATTGTATGTCTGGTTTGGTGTTTGCAAGTCCAAGTGTTTGTCTTTGTTGGTTTTCATGTCTAAAGTGCCTGTCTTTCTGTGTTTGTATGTCTGAATCTGTTTGTTTGTATGTCTGGGTTGGTGTTTTCAAGTCCAAGTGTTTGTCTTTGTTGGTTTCTATGTCTAAAGTGCCTGTCTTTCTCAGTTTGTATGTCTGGGTTGGTGTTTGCAAGTCCAAGTGTTTTTCTTTGTTGGTTTGTATGTCTAAAGTGCCTGTCTTTCTCTGTTTGTATGTCTGAATCTATTTGTTTGTATGTCTTGGTTGATGTTTGCAAGTCCAAGTGTTTGTCTTTGCTGGTATGTAGGTCTAAAGTGTCTTCCTTTCTCTGTTTGTATGTCTGAATCTATTTGTTGGTATGTCTGGGTTGGTGTTTGCATGTCCAAGTGTTTGTCTTTGTTGGTTTGTATGTCTAAAGTGCCTGACTTTCTCTATTTGTATGTCTGAATCTATTTGTTTGTGTGTCTGGGTTGGTGTTTGCAAGTCCAAGTGTTTGTCTTTGTTGGTCTGGTCGTCTAAAGTGCCTGTCATTCTCTGTTTGTATGTCGGAATCTTTTTGTTTGTATGTCTGGGTTGGTGTTTGCAAGTCCAAGTGTTTGTCTTTGTTGGTTTCTATGTCTAAAGTGCCTGTCTTGCTCTGCTTGTATGTCTGGGTTGGTGTTTGCAAGTCCAAGTGTTCGTCTTTGTTGGTTTTCATGTCTAAAGTGCCTGTCTTTCTGTGTTTGTATGGCTGAATCTATTTCTTTGTATGTCTGGGTTGGTGTTTTCAAGTCCGGTTTGTATGTCTAAAGTGCCTGTCTTTCTCTGTTTGCATGTCTGAATCTAGTTGTTTGTATGTGTGGGTTGGTGTTTGCAAGTCCAAGTGTTTGTCTTTGTTGGTTTGTATGTCTAAAGTGCCTGTCATAGTGTTTGTATGTAAGAATCTAATTGTTGGTATGTCTGGGTTGGTGTTTGCAAGTCCAAGTGTTTGTCTTTGTTGGTTTGTATGTCTAAAGGGCCTGTCTTTCTCTGTTTGTATGTCTGAATCTATTTGTTTGTATGTCTGGGTTGGTGTTTGCAAGTACGAGTATTTGTCCGTGGTGGTTGTTGTGTCTAAAGAGACTTTAATTTTCTGTGTGTATGTATGAATCTATTTTTTGGTATGTCTGGGTTGGTGTTTGCAGGTCCAAGTGTTTGTCTTATGTTGGTTTGTATGTCTAAAGTGCCTGTCTTTCTCTGTTTGTATGTCTGAATCAATTTGTTTGTATGTCTGGGTAGGTCTTTGCAAGTCCGTGTTTGTCTTTGTTGGTTTGTATGTCTAAATTGCCTGTCTTTTTCTGTTTTTATGTCTGTGATGTTGTTTGAAAGACAAAGTGTTTTTTATTGTTGGTTTGTATGTCTAAATTGCCTGTATTTCTCTGTTTGTATGTCTGAATCTATTTGTTGGTATGTCTGGGTTGGCGTTTGCATGTCCAAGCTTTTGTCTTTGTTGGTTTGTATGTCTAAAGTGCCTGTCTTTCTCTGTTTGTTTGTCTGAATCTATTTGTTTGTATTTCTGGATTGGTGTTTTAAAGTCCAAGTGTTTGACTTTGTTGGTTTGTATGTCTAAAGTGCCTGTCTTTCTCTGTTTGTATGTTTGAATCTATTTATTTGTATTTCTGGATTGGTGTTTCCAAGTCCAAGTGTTTGTCTTTGTTGTTTTATATGTTTAAAGTGCCTGTCTTTCTCTATCTGTATGTTGAATCTACTTGTTTGTACGTCTGGGTTGGTGTTTGCACATCCAAGTGTTTGTCTTTGTTGGTTTGTTTGTCTAAAGTACCTGTCTTTCTCTGTTTGCATGTCTGAATCTATTTGTTTGTACGTCTGGGCTGGTGTATGCAAGTCCAAGTGTTTGTCTTTGTTGGTTTGTATGTCTAAAGTAACTGTCTTTCTCTGTTTGTATGTCTGAATCTATTTTTTTGTATGTCTTGGTTGGTGTTTACAAGTCCAAGTGTTTCTCTTTGTTGGTTTGTATGAATAAAGTGTCTGTCTTTCTCTGTTTGTATGTCGGAATCTATTTATTTGTATGTTTGGGTTGGTGTTTGCAAGTCCAAGTGTTTGTATTTGTTGGGTTGGTTTTTATTAATAAAGTGTCTGTCTTTGTCTATCGGTTTTTTGAATCTACTTTTTTGAACGTATGGGTTGGTGTTTGCAAGTCAAAGTGTTTGTCTTTGTTGGTTTGTATGTCTAAAGTGCCTGTCTTTCTGTGTTTGTATGTCTGAATCTATTTTTTTGTATGTCTGGGTTGGTGTTTTCAAGTCCAAGTATTTGTCTTTGTTGGTTTCTATGTCTAAAGTGCCTGTCTTTCTCTGTTTGTATGTCTGGGTTGGTGTTTTCAAGTCCAAGTGTTTGTCTTTGTTGTTTTGTATGTCTAAAGTGTCTGTCTTTCTATGTTTGTATGTCTGAATCTATTTGTTTGTATGTCTTGGTTGATGTTTGCAAGTCCAAGTGTTTGTCTTTGTTGGTATGTAGGTCAAGAGTGTCTTCCTTTCTCTGTTTGTATGTCTGAATCTATTTGTTGGTATGTCTGGGTTGGTGTTTGCAAGTCCAAGTGTTTGTCTTTCTTGGTTTGTATGTCTAAAGCGCCTGTATTTCTCTGTTTGCATGTCTGAATCTATTTGTTTTTATGTCTGGGTTGGTGTTTGCAAGTCCAAGTGTTTGTCTTTCTTGATTTGTATGTCTAAAGTGCCTGTCTTTCTCTGTTTTCATGTCTGAATCTATTTGCTTGTATGTCTGAGTAGGTGTTTGCAAGTCCAAGTGTTTGTCTTTGTTGGTTCGTATGTCTAAAGTGCCTGTCTTTCTCTGTTTGCATGTCTGAATCTAGTTGTTTGCATGTTTGGGTTGGTGTTAACAAGTCCAAGTGTTTGTCTTTGTTGGTTTGTATGTCTAAAGTGCCTGTCATTCTCTGTTTGTATGTCTGAATCTCTTTGTTGGTATGTCTATGTTGGTGTTTGCAAGTCCAAGTGTTTGTCTTTGCTGGTTTGTATGTCTAAAGGGCCTGTCTTTCTCTGTTTGTATGTCTGAATCTATTTGTTTGTATGTCTGGGTTGGTGTTTGCAACTCCAAGTATTTGTCTTTGTTGGTTTGTGTGTCTAAAGTACCTGTCATTCTCTGTTTGTATGTCTGAATCTATTTGTTGGTATGTCTGGGTTGGTGTTTGCAAGTCCAAATGTTTGTCTTTGTTGGTTTGTATGTCTAAAGTGCCTGTCTTTCTCTGTTTTTATGTCTGAATCTATTTGTTTGTATGTCTGGGTTTGTGTTTGCAGGTCCAAGTGTTTGTCTTTGTTGGTTTGTATGTCTAAAGTTGCTGTCTTTCTCTGTTTGTATGTCTGAATCTATTTTGTTTGTATCTCTAGGTTGGTGTTTGCAAGTCCAAGTGTTTGTCTTTGTTGGTTCACATGTCTAAGGTGCCTGTCTTTCTCGGTTTGTATGTCTGAATATATTTATTTGTTTGTTTGGGTTGGTGTTTGCAAGTCCAAGTGTTTGTATTTGTTGGTTTGTATGTTTAACGTGCCTGTCTTTCTCTATTTGTATGTCTGAATCTATCTGCTTGTATGTCTGGGTTGGTGTTTACAAGTCCAAGTGTTTGTCTTTGTTGGGTTGTATGTCTAGAGCGCCAGTCTTTCTCTGTTTGTATGTCTGAATCAATTTGTTTGTATGTCTGGGTTGGTGTTTGGAAGTCCAAGTGTTTGTCTTTCTTGGTTTGAATGTCTAAAGTGCCTGTCATTATCTGTTTGCATGTCTGAATCTATTTGATTTTATGTCTGGATAGGTGTTTTCAAGTCCAAGTGTTTGTTTTTGTTGTTTTGTATGTCTAGAGTGCCTGTCTTTCTCTGTGTGCATGTCTGAATCTATTTAGTTGTATGTCTGGGTAGGTGTCTGCAAGTCCAAGTGTTTGTCTTTGGTGGTTTGTGTGTCTAAAGTGCCTGTCATTCTCTGTTTGTATGTAAGAATCTATTTGTTGGTATGTCTGGGTTGGGGTTTGCAAGTCCAAGTGTTTGTCTTTGTTGGTTTGTATGTCTAAAGGGCCTGTCTTTCTCTGTTTGTATGTCTGAATCTATTTGTTTGTATGTCTTGGTTGGTGTTTGCAAGTCCAAGTATTTGTCTTTGTTGGTTTTTGTGTATAAAGTGCCTGTAATTCTCTGTTTGTATGTCTGAATCTATTTTTCGGTATTTGAATCTATTTTTCGGTTTGGTTTCGGTTTTTCGTTTTTTGGTTAGGGGGGGCTGCCACCCCCCAAACCCCCCGCGTTCGCAGCCTTTAAATAAAAAAAAAAGTTTTTTAAACTGAAAGTAAGGAGCGACATTAAATCTTAAAACGAACAGAAATTATTCCGTATATGAAAGAGGCTGTGCCCTCCTCAACGCCTCGCTCTTTACGCTAAATTTTGACTTTCTCACAACTCATTTTTTTTAAACAATAAAAACTTTAGCGTAAAGAGCGAGGCGTTGAGGAGGGCACAGCCTCTTTCATATACGGAATAATTTCTGTTCGTTTTAAGATTTAATGTCGCTCCTTACTTTCAGTTTAAAAAACTTTTTTTTTATTTAAAGGCTGCGAAAGCGGGTGGTTTGGGGGGCGGCAGCCCCCCAACTGTGCCTCCTAATCCCTGTACGTTTTAAGGTTCGACCTTGTAACTCAGCCTCTTAACTCTTTAGAAAACGTTGTTTTTTTCAAATAATTTATGAAAGTTTTTGTACAGTTTATTAATTATTATTGCTTGACTAACTGTTAGATGATTGTGTATTATTCTTTTCTTTCTCGACAGGGTGTTTTAAGGGTCGACCTTGTAACTCAGCCTCTTTAACTCTTTAGAAAACATAATTTTTTTCAAATAATTTAAAAAAGAGACTGAGTTTTTTTTTAAAAATTTAAAGTCAGTATATAAAAAATTTTATCTAACGGTGAATCGAACTCGGGTTTTACGCCCTGACAGCAAGGAGTCTCACCGCTACACTAAAGAGACATAATTGAAATTGTTTTTTAGTAAGGTGATGAATCTTTTTGACGCAAGCAAAACTTGATATTTGGTTTTTGGAAAACAGGGAAGGAGTGATCAGATTGAGCTGAAATTTCGAGAATAGGCTTCCAGGCCCCAGGAAAGCTTGTCCTCTAAAGGAAAGCTGATCAGACAACGTTAAAGGGGGGTTGTGGTGGGAAAAATTAACATGGGCTAATATAGAAAAACGAGGTTTTTCGTAAATGTAAATTCGGGGGATAATATTTCGGTCTGAAAATATCAAAAGGCCCTAACAGGTCGAATTCTGCTTCGAATGAGTCCTCATTCAACCAGATCCGTTGCCAACTGTGGCCTGTAGGCGTGGCTAAGAAAAAAAAGAAATGATGAATTTTAAGTGGCTATATTTGGTTTTTTGAAAACCAAGTGTTTGTCTTTGTTGGTTTGTATGTCTGGGTTGGTGTTTGCAGGTCCAAGTGTTTGTCTTATGTTGGTTTGTATGTCTAAAGTGCCTGTCTTTCTCTGTTTGTATGTCTGAATCCATTTGTTTGTATGTCTGGGTCGGTGTTTGCAAGTCCGTGTTTGTCTTTGTTGGTTTCTATGTCTAAAGTGCCTGTCTTTCTCTGTTTTTATGTCTGGGCTGGCGTTTGCAAGTCCAAGTGTTTTTTCTTGTTGGTTTGTATGTCTAAAGTGTCTGTCTTTCTCTGTTTGTATGTCTCAATCTATTTGTTGGTATGTCTGGGTTGGCGTTTGCATGTCCAAGCTTTTGTCTTTGTTGGTTTGTATGTCTAAAGTGCCTGTCTTTCTCTGTTTGTATGTCTGAATCTATTTGTTTGTATTTCTGGATTGGTGTTTGCAAGTCCAAGTGTTTGTCTTTGTTGGTTTGTATGTCTATAGTGCCTGTATTTCTCTGTTTTTATGTTTGAATCTATTTATTTGTATTTTTGGATTGATGTTTGCAAGTCCAAGTGTTTGTCTTTGTTGGTTTATATGTTTAAAGTGCCTGTCTTTCTCTATCTGTATGTTGAATCTACTTGTTTGTACGTCTGGGTTGGTGTTTGCACATCCAAGTGTTTGTCTTTGTTAGTTTGTATGTCAAAAGTGCCTGTCTTTCTCTGTTTGTATGTCTGAATCTATCTGTTTGTAGTTCTTGGTTGGTGTTTACAAGTCCAAGTGTTTCTCTTTGTTGGTTTGTATGTATAAAGTGTCTGTCTTTCTCTGTTTGTATGTCAGAATCTATTTTTTTGTATTTTTGGGTTGGTGTTTGCAAGTCCAAGTGTTTGTATTTGTTGGGTTGGTTTGTATTTTTAAATTGCCTGTCTTTCTCTATCTGTATGTTGAATCTACTTGTTTGCACGTCTTGGTTGGCGTTTGCAAGTCCAAGTGTTTGTCTTTGTTGGTTTGTATGTCTAAAGTGCCTGTCTTTCTCTGTTTGTATGTCTGAATATATTTGTTTGTATGTCTGGGTTGGTGTTTGCAGGTCCAAGTGTTTGTCTTTGTTGGTTCGTATGTCTAAAGTGCCTGTCTTTCTCTGTTTGTATGTATGAATATATTTGTTGGTATTTCTTGGCTGGTGTTTTAAAGTCCAATTGTTTGTCTGTGTTGTTTTGTATGTATAAAGTGAATGTCTTTCTATTTTTTATTTCTGAATTTATTTATTTGTATGTATGGGTTGGTGTTTGCAAGTCCAAGTGTTTGTCTTTGTTGGTTTGTATGTCTAAAGTGCCTGTATTTCTCTGTTTGTTTGTCTGAATTTATTTGTTTGAATGTCTGGATTGGTGTTTGCAAGTCCAAGTGTTTATCTTTGTTGGTTTGTATGTCTAAAGTGTCTGTCTCTCTCAGTTTGTATGTCTGAATCTATTTGTTTGTACGTTTGGGTTGGTGTTTGTAAGTCCAAGTGTTTGTCTTTGTTGGTTTAGATGTCTAAAGTGCCTGCCATTCTCTGTTTGTATTTCTGAATCTTTTTGTTTGTATGTCTGGGTTGGTGTTTGCAAGTCCAAGTGTTTGTCTTTGTTGGTTTCTATGTCTAAAGTGCCTGTCTTTCTCTGCTTGTATGTCTGGGTTGGTGTTTGCAAGTCCAAGTGTTTGTCTTTGTTGGTTTTCATGTCTAAAGTGCCTGTCTTTCTGTGTTTGTATGTCTGAATCTATTTGTTTGTATGTCTGTGTTGGTGTTTTCAAGTCCAATTGTTTGTCTTTGTTGGTTTCTATGTCTAAAGTGCCTGTCTTTCTCTGTTTGTATGTCTGAATCTATTTTTTTGTATGTCTTGGTTGATGTTTGCAAGTCCACGTGTTTGTCTTTGTTGGTATGTAGGTCTAAAGTGTCTTACTTTCTCTGTTTGTATATGTCAATCTATTTTTTTGTATGTGTGGGTTGGTGTTTGCATTTTCAAGTGTTTGTTTTTTCTGTTTTTTATGTCTAAAGTGCATGTCTTTCTCTTTCGGAATGTCTGAATCCATTTTTTTGTATTTCTGGGTCTGTGTTTGGAATTCCAAGTGTTTGTTTTTGTTGGTTTGTATGTATAAATTGACTGTCTTTCTGTGTTTGTATGTCTGAATCTTTTTGTTTGTAGTTCTTGTTTGGTGTTTACTAGTCCAAGTGTTTCTCTTTGTTGGTTTGTATGAATAAAGTGTCTGTCTTTCTCTGTTTGTATGTCGGAATCTATTTATTTGTATGTTTGGGTTGGTGTTTGCAAGTCCAAGTGTTTGTATTTGTTGGTTTGTATGTTTAAAGTGCCTGTCTTTCTCTCTATGTATGTTGAATCTACTTGTTTGCACGTATGGGTTGGTGTTTGCAAGTACAAGTGCTTGTCTTTGTTGGTTTGTATGTCTAAAGTGCCTGTCTTTATCTGTTTGTATGTCTGAATCTCTTTGTTTGTCTTTCTGGGTTGGTGTTTGCAAGTCCATGTATTTTTCTTTGTTGGTTTATGTGTCTAAAGGGCCTGTCTTTCTCTGTTTGTTTGCCGGAATATAATTGTTTGTTTTTTTGGGTTGGCCTTCGAAAGGCCAAGTGTTGGTCTTTGTTGTTTTCCATGTCTTAAGTCGCCTTCTTTCTCTGTTTTTATGTCTGAAACTATTTATTTGAATGTCTTGGTTGCTGTTTGCAAGTCCAAGTGTTTGTCTTTGTTGGTTTCTATGTCTAAAGTGCCTGTCTTTCTCTGTTTGTTTGTCTGAATCTATTTGTTTGTATGTCTGGGTTGGTGTTTGCATGTCCAAGTGTTTGTCTTTGTTGGTTTATATGTCTATAGTGACTGTCTGTCTCTGCTTGTATGTCTGTTTTGGTGTTTGCAAGTCCAATTATTTGTCTTTGTTTGTTTTGATGTCTAAGGTGCCTGTCATTCTCTGTTTTTATGTCTGAATATTTTTGTTTGTATGTCTGGGTTGGTGTTTTCAAGTCCAAGTGTTTGTCTTTGTTGGTTTATCTGTCTAAAGTGACTGTCTTTCTCTGCTTGTATGTCTGGGTTGGTGTTTTCAAGTCAAAGTGTTTGTATTTGTTGGTTTTGATGTCTAAAGTGCCTGTCATTCTCTGTTTGTATGTCTTAATCTATTTGTTTGTATGTCTGGGTTGGTATTTTCATGTCCAAGTGTTTGTCTTTGTTGGTTTCAATGTCTAAAGTGCCTGTCTTTCTCTGCTTGTATGTCTGGGTTGGTGTTTTCAAGTCCAAGTGTTTGTCTTTGTTGGTTTTAATGTCTAAAGTGCCTGTCTTTATGTGTTTGTATGTCTGAATCTATTTCTTTAGATGTCTGGGTTAGTCTTTTCAAGTCAAAGCGTTTGTCTTTGTTGGTTTTTATGTCTAAAGTGCCTATCTTTCTCTGTTTGTACGTCTGGGTTTGTGTGTGAAAATCCAAGAGTTTGTCTTTGTTGGTTTGTTTGTCTAAAGTGCCTGTCTTTCTCTGTTTGTATGTCTGAATCTATTTTTTTGTATGTCTTGGTTGATGTTTGCAAGTCCAAGTGTTTGTCTTTGCTGGTATGTAGGTCTAAAGTGTCTTCCTTTCTCTGTTTGTATGTCTGAATCTATTTGTTGGTATGTCTGGGTTGGTGTTTGCATGTCCAAGTGTTTGTCTGTGTTGGTTTGTATGTCGAAAGTGCCCGTCTTTCTCTATTTGTATGTCTGAATCAATTTGTTTGTATGTCTGGGTTGGTGTTTTCAAGTCCAAGTGTTTGTCTTTGTTGTTTTGTATATCTAAAGTGCCTGTCATTCTCTGTTTGTATGTCTGAATCTATTTGTTTGTATGTCTAGATTGGTGTTTGCAAGTCCAAGTGTTTGTCTTTGTTGGTTTGTATGTCTAAAGTGCTTGTCATTCTCTGTTTGTATGTCTGAATCTTTTTGTTTGTATGTCTGGGTTTGTATTTGCATGTTCAAGTGTTTGTCTTTGTTGTTTTTAAGGTATATTGTGCCTGTATGGCTGTTCTTCTTTGTCTTGGTTGGTTTTTGAAAGTCAAATTAGTTGTCTGTTTTTGTTTACATTTATCAATTGACTGTCTTTCTCTGTTAGTGTTTCTGTCTAGATGTTTGGGTGTGCGTGTTTTTTTTTGGGATTGTCGTTTCATTTGGCTTTGGTTTGTTCTTGTTATTATGTACCTTTCTTTCTGATCTTCTATGTCTGAGCTTTTTTGTTAGCGACAAATTATTTTTCTTATGGTGTGTGTATGTCGAAATTACATGTCATTCACGATTATAACCTATAATAATAGGTTTTTTCATGACTTGTTTGATGTTTCCAAGTCCAAGTGTTTGTCTTTGTTTGTATGTAGGTCTAAAGTGTCTTCCTTTCTCTGTTTGTATGTCTGAATCTATTTGTTGGTACGTCTGGGTTGGTGTTTGCACGTCCAAGTCTTTGTCTTTGTTGGTTTGTATGTCTAAAGTGCCTGTCTTTCTCTATTTGTATGTCTGAATCTATTTGTTTGTATGTCTGGGTTGGTGTTTGCAAGTCCAAGTGTTTGTCTTTGTTGGTTTCTATACCTAAAGTGCCTGTCTTTCTCTCTTTGTATGTCTGAATCCATTTGTTTGTATGTCTGGGTTGATGTTTGCAAGTCCAAGTGTTTGTCTTTGATGGTGTGTATGTCTAAACTGCCTAACTTTCTCTGTTTGTATGTCTGAATCTATTTTTTTGTAGGTCTTGGTTGGTGTTTGCAAGTCCAAGTGTTTGTCTGTGTTGTTTTGTATGTCTAAAGATCCTTTCTTTTTCTTTTTGTATGTCTGAATATATTTATTTTTAGGTTTGGTTGGTGTTTGCAAGTCCAAGCGTTTGTCTTTGTTGGTTTATATGTTTAAAGTGCCTGTCTTTCTCTATTTGTATGTTGAATCTACTTGTTTGTACGTCTGGGTTGGTATTTGCACGTCCAAGTGTTTGTCTTTGTTGGTTTATATGTCAAAAGTGCCTGTCTTTCTCTGTTTGTTTGTCTGAATCTATTTGCTTGTATTTCTGGGTTGGTGTTTGCAAGTCCAAGTGTTTGTCTTTGTTGGTTTGTATGTTAAAAGTGCCTGTCTTTGTCAGTTTGTATGTCTGAATCTATTTATTTGTATGTTTGGGTTGGTGTTTGCAAGTCCAAGTGTTTGTCTTTGTTGGTTTGTATGTTTAAAGTGCCTGTCTTGATCTGTATGTTGAATCTACTTGTTTGTACGTCTGGGTTGGTGTTTGCACGTCCAAGTATTTGTCTTTGTTGGTTTGAATGTCTATATTGCCTGTCTTTCTGTTTTAGTTTGTCCGAATCTATGTGTTTGTTTGTCTGGGCTGGTGTTTGAAAGTACTAGTGATTTGTTGTGTCAGTTTTGATGTCTAAAGTATTTGTTTTTCTTGTTTTTTGGTGAGAAGTTATTTATTTGTATGTGGGGTCTTTTGCTTGAAGGTCGAGTTAATTATAATATTTTTTTTGTATGTCAGAGTTTCTAGTACATCTCAGATTGTATTTTTGAGTTTATATTTGTTAATTTGTGGATTGGTGTTTGCAAGTCGAAGTGTTTATCTTTGTTGGTTTGTATGTCTAAAGTGCCTGTCTTTCTCTGTTTGTATGTCTGAATCTACTTGTTTTTATGTCTGGGTTAGTGTTTGCAAGTCCACATGTTTGTCTTTGTTGGTTTGTATGTCTGGGTTGGTGTTTGCATGTCCAAGTGTTTGGCTTTGTTGGTTCGTTTGTCTGAAGTGCCTTTTTTTCTCTGTTGGTATGTGTGAATCTATATGTTTGTCGTTATTGGCTGGTGCTTGTAAGTCAAAGTGTTTGTAATTGTTGATTTTTATGTCTAAAGTTATTTTCTATCCCTGTTTTTATATCTGAATTTATTTATTTGTATTTCTTGGTTGGTGTTTGCAAGTCCAAGTGTTTGTCTTTGATGGTTTCTATGTCTAAAGTGCCTGTCTTTCTCTGTTTGTTTGTCTGAATCTATTTGTTTGTATGTCTGGATTGGTGTTTGCAAGTCCAAGTGTTTGTTATTGTTGGTTTGTATGTCTAAAGTGCCAGTCATTCTCTGTTTCTATGTATGAATCTATTTGTTTGTATGTCTGGGTTGGTGTTTGCAGGTCGAAGTGTTTGTCTGTGTTGGTTTGTATGTCTAAAGTGCCTGTTTTTGTCTGTTTCTTTGTCTGAATCTATTTGTTTGTATGTGTGGGTTGTTGTTTGCAAGTCCAAGTGTTTGTCTTTGTTGGATTTTATGTCTATAGTGACCGTTTTTCTCTTTTTGTATGTCTGAATCTCTTTGTTTGTCTGTCTGTGTTGGTTTTTTCACGTCCAAGTGTTTGTCTTTGTTGGTTTGTATGTCTAAAGTGCCTGTCTATCTCTGTTTGTATGTCTGAATCTACTTGTTTGTATGTCTTGGTTGGTGTTTGCAAGTCCAAGTGTTTGTCTTTGTTGGTTTTAATGTCTAAAGTGCCTGTCATTCTGTGTTTCAAGTCCAAGTGTTTGTCTTTGTTGGTTTCTATGTCTAAAGGGCCTGTCTTTCTCTGTTTGTATGTCTGGGTTGGTGTTTTCAAGTCCAAGTGTTTGTCTTTGTTGGTTTCTATGTCTAAAGTGCCTGTCTTTCTCTGTTTGTATGTCTGAATCTATTTTTTTGTATGTCTTGGTTGATGTTTGCAAGTCCAAGTGTTTGTCTTTGTTGGTATGTAGGTCTAAAGTGTCTTCCTTTCTCTGTTTGTATGTCTGAATCTATTTGTTTGTATTTCTGGGTTGGTGTTTGCATGTCCAAGTGTTTGTCTTTGTTGGTTTGTATGTCTAAAGTGTATGTCTTTCTCTGTTTGTATGTCTTAATCTATTTGGTTGTATTTCTGGGTTGGTGTTTGCTAGTCCAAGTGTCTGTTTTTGTTGGTTTGTATGTCTAAATTGAATGTCTTTCTGTGTTTGTATATCTGAATCTATTTGTTTGTAGTTCTTGGTTGGTGTTTACAAGTCCAAGTGTTTCTCTTTGTTGGTTTGTATGAATAAAGTGTCTGTCTTTCTCTGTTTGTATGTCGGAATCTATTTATTTGTACGTTTGGGTTGGTGTTTGCAAGTCCAAGTGTTTGTATTTGTTGGTTTGTATGTTTAAAGTGCATGTCTTTCTCTATCTGTATGTTGAATCTACTTGTTTGCACGTCTGGGTTGGTGTTTGCAATTCCAAGTGTTTGTCTTTGTTGGTTTGTATGTCAAAAGTGCCTGTCTTTCTCTGTTTGTATGTCTGAATCTACTTGTTTGTACATCTGCGTTGGTGTTTGAAAGTCCAAGTGTTTCGCTTTGTTGGTTTTTATGTATACAGTGGCTGTCTGTCCCTGTTTGTGGGTTTGAATCTGCATGTTTGCCGGTAAGTTTTGGTCTTTGTAAGTCCAATTGTTTGTCTTTGTTGGTTTGTATGTCTAAAGTGCCTGTCTTTCCCTGTTTTTATGTCTGAATCTATTGGTTTATGTGTCTGGGTTGGTGTTTTCATGTCCAAGGGTTTGTCTTTGCTGGTTTCTATGTCTAAAGTGCCTTTCTTTCTCTGTTTGTATGTCTGAATCTCTTTGTTTGTATGTCTGGGTTGTTGTTTTCATGTCAAAGTGTTTGTGTTTGTTGGTTTGTATGTCTAAAGTGCCAGTCATTCTCTGTTTCTATGTCTGAATCTATTTGTTTGTATGTCTGGGTTGGTGTTTGCAGGTCTAAGTGTTTGTCTTTGTTGGTTTGTATGTCTAAAGTCCCTGTCTTTCTCTGTTTGTATGTCTGAATCTATTTGTTTGTATGTCTGGGTTGGTGTTTGCAAGTCCAAGTGTTTGTCTTTTTTGGTTTGTATGTCTAAAGTGCTTGTCCTTCTCTGTATGTATATCTGAATCTACTTGTTTGTATGTCTGGGTTGATGTTTGCAAGTCCAAATGTTTGTCTTTGTTGGTTTGTATGTCTGGGTTGGTGTTTGCAAGTCCAAGTGTTTGTCTTTGTTGGTTTTCATGTCTAAAGTGCCTGTCATTCTGTGTTTGTATGTCTGAATCTATTTGTTTGTATGTCTGGGTTGGTGTTTTCCAGTCCAAGTGTTTGTCTTTGTTGGTTTCTATGTCTAAAGGGCCTGTCTTTCTCTTTTTGTATGTCTGGGTTGGTGTTTGCAAGTCCAAGTGTTTGTCTTTGTTGGTTTGTTTGTCTAAAGTGCCTGTCTTTCTCTGTTTATATGTCTGAATCTATTTGTTTGTATGTCTTGGTTGATGTTTCAAGTCCAAGTGTTTGTCTTTGTTGGTATGTAGGTCTAAAGTGTCTTCCTTTCTCTGTTTGTATGTCTGAATCTATTTGTTGGTATGTCTGGGTTGGTGTTTGCATGTCCAAGTGTTTGTCTTTGTTGGTTTGTATGTCTGAAGTGTCTGTCTTTCTCTGTTTGTATGTCTGAATCTATTTGTTTGTATTTATGGGTTGGTGTTTGCAAGTCCAAGTGTCTGTTTTTGTTGGTTTGTATGTCTAAATTGACTGCCTTTTTGTGTTTGTATGTCTGAATCTATTTTTTTGTAGTTCTTGGTTGGTGTTTACAAGTCCAAGTGTTTCTCTTTGTTGGTTTGTATGAATAAAGTGTCTGTCTTTCTCTGTTTGTATGTCATAATCTAGTTATTTGTATGTTTGGGTTTGTGTTTGCAAGTCCAAGTGTTTGTATTTGTTGGGTTGGTTTGTATGTATAAAGTGCCTGTCTTTCTCTATAGGTATTTTGAATATACTTGTTTGCATGTCTTGGTTGGCGTTTTCAAGTCCAAGTGCTTGTCTTTGTTGGTTTGTATGTCAAAAGTACCTGTCTTTTTGTGTTTGTATGTCTGAATATATTTTTTTTTCTGTCTTGGTTTGTGTTTTCAGGTCCAAGAGTTTGTATTTGTTGGTTTTTATTTATAAATTGACTGTCTTTCTCTGTTTGTATGTTTGAATCTATTTGTTTGTATGTCTGGGTTGGTGTTTGCAAGTCCAATTGTTTGTCTTTGTTGGTTTGTATGTCTAAAGTGCCTGTCTTTCCCTGTTTTTATGTCTGAATCTATTTGTTTGTATGTCTGGGTTGGTGTTTTCAAGTCCAAGTGTTTGTCTTTGTTGGTTTCTATGTCTAAAGAACCTTTCTTTCTCTGTTTGTTTGTCTGAATTTATTTGTTTGTATGTCTGGTTTGGTGTTTGCAAGTCCAAGTGTTTATCTTTGTTGGTTTGTATGTCTAAAGTGCCTGTCTCTCTCAGTTTGTATGTCTGAATCTATTTGTTTGTACGTTTGGGTTGGTGTTTGTAAGTCCAAGTGTTTGTCTTTGTTGGTTTTCATGTCTAAAGTGCCTGTCTTTCTGTGTTTGTATGTCTGAATCTATTTGTTTGTATGTCTGGGTTGGTGTTTGCAAGTCCAAGTGTTTGTCTTTGTTGGTTTCTATGTCTAAAGTGACTTTCTTTCTCTGTTTGTATGTCTGTGTGTGTGTTTGAAAGTCCAAGTGTTTGTCTTTTTTGGTTTGTATGTCTAAAGTGCCTGTCTTTCTCTGTTTGTATGTCTGAATCTATTTTTTTGTATGTCTTGGTTGATGTTTGCAAGTCCAAGTGTTTGTCTTTGCTGGTATGTAGGTCTAAAGTGTCTTCCTTTCTCTGTTTGTATGTCTGAATCTATATGTTGGTTTGTCTGGGTTGGTGTTTGCAAGTCCAAGAGTTTGTCTTTGTTGGTTTGTATTTCTGAAGTGACTGAATTTCTCTGTTTGTATGTCTGAATCAATTTTGTTGTGTGTATGGGTTGGTGTTTTCAAGACCAAGTGTTTGTCTTTGTTGTTTTTTATATCTAAAGTGCCTGTCATTCTCCGTTTGTATGTCTGAATCTATTTGTTTGTATGTCTGGGTTGGTGTTTGTAAGTCAAAGTTTTTGTCTTTGTGGTTTGGATGTCTAAAGTGCCTGTCTTTATCTGTTTGTATGTATGAATCTTTTTGTTTGTATGTCTGGGTTGGTGTTTGCAAGTCCAAGTGTTTGTCTTTGTTGGTTTGTATGTCTAAAGTGCCTGTCTTTCTCTGCTTGCATGTCTGGGTTGGTGTTTGCAATTCAAAGTGTTTGTCTTTGTTGGTTTTCATGTCTAAAGTGCCTTTCTTTCTCTGTTTGTATGTCTGAATCTATTTGTTGGTATGTCTGGGTTGGTACTTCAAATCCAAGTGTTTGTCTTTGTTGGTTTCTATGTCTAAAGCGCATGTCTTTCTCAGCTTGTATGTCTGTGTTGTTGTGTGCATGTCAAAGTGATTTTTGTTGTTGTAGTTAATGTCTAAAGGGTCTGTCTTTCACTGTTTGTATGTCTAAATCTATTTTTTTTTTTGACTTGTTTGATGTTTCTTAGTCCAAGTGTTTGTCTTTGCGGGTTTGTAGGTCAAGAGTGTCTTACTTTCTCTGTTTGTATGTCTGAATCTATTTGTTTGTATGTCTGGGTTGATGTTTTCATGTCCAAGTGTTTGCCTTTGTTGGTTTGTATGTCTAAAGTGCCTGTCTTTCTCTATTTGTATGTCTGAATCTATTTTTTTGTATGTCTGGGTTGGTGTTTGCAAGTCCAAGTGTTTGTCTTTGTGTGTTTCTATATCTAAAGTGCCTGTCATTCTCTGTTTGTATGTCTGAATCTATTTGTTTGTATGTCTGGGTTGGTGTTTGCAAGTCCAAGTGTTTGTCTTTGATGGTGTGTATGTCTAAACTGCCTATCTTTCTCTGTTTGTATGTCTGAATCTATTTGTTTGTATTTCTGGGTTGGTGTTTGCAAGTCCAAGTGTTTGTCTGTGTTGGTTTGTATGTCTAAATATCCTGTCTTTCTCTGTTTGTATGTCTGAATCTATTTATTTGTATGTTTGGTTGGTGTTTGCAAGTCCAAGTGTTTGTCTTTGTTGGTTTATATGTTTAAAGTGCCTGTCTTTCTCTATTTGTATGTTGAATCCACTTGTTTGTACGTCTGGGTTGGTGTTTGCACGTCCAAGTGTTTGTCTTTGTTGGTTTGTATTCTAAAGTGCCTGTCTTTCTCTGTTTGTGTGTCTGAATCTATTTGTTTGTATGTCTGGGTTGGTGTTTGCAAGTCCAAGTGTTTGTCTTTGTTGGTTTATATATCTAAAGTGCCTGTCTTTCTCTGTTTGTTTGTCTGAATCTCTTTGTTTGTATTTCTGGGTTGGTGTTTGCAAGTCCAAGTGTTTGTCTTTGTTGGTTTGTGTGTCTAAAGTGCCTGTCTTTCTCTATTTGTATGTCTGAATCTATTTGTTTGTATGTCTGGGTTGGTGTTTGCAAGCCCAAGTGTTTGTCTTTGTTGGTTTCTATTTCTAAAGTGCCTGTCTTTCTCCGTTTGTATGTCTGAATCTATTTGTTGGTATGTCTGGGTTGGTGTTTGTAAGTCAAAGTGTTTGTCTTTGTGGTTTGGATGTCTAAAGTGCCTGTCATTCTATGTTTGTATGTAAGAATCTTTTTGTTTGTATGTCTGGGTTGGTGTTTGCAAGTCCAAGTGTTTGTCTTTGTTGGTTTCTATGTCTAAAGTGCCTGTCTTTCTCTGCTTGCATGTCTGGGTTGTTGTTTGAAAGTCCAAGTGTTTGTCTTTGTTGGTTTTCATGTCTAAAGTGCCTTTCTTTCTGTGTTTGTATGTCTGAATCTATTTGTTTGTATGTCTGGGTTGGTTTTTCAAGTCCAAGTGTTTGTCTTTGTTGGTTTCTATGTCTAAAGTGTCTGTCTTTCTCTGTTTGTATGTCTGGTCTGGTGTTTGCAAGTCCAAGTGTTTTTCTTTTTTTGTTTCTATATCTAAAGTGCCTATCTTTCTCTGTTTGTATGTCTAAATGTATTTTTTTGTATGTCTTGGTTGTTGTTTGAAAGTCCAAGTGTTTGACTTTGCTGGTATGTAGGTCTAAAGTGTCTTCCTTTCTCTGTTTGTATGTCTGAATCTATTTGTTGGTATTTCTGGGTTGTTGTTTTCATGTCCAAGTGTTTGCCTTTGTTGGTTTGTATGTCTAAAGTGCCTGTCTTTCTCTATTTGTATGTCTGAATCTATTTTTTTGTATGTCTGGGTTGGTGTTTGCAAGTCCAAGTGTTTGTCTTTGTGTGTTTCTATACCTAAAGTGCCTGTCTTTCTCTCTTTGTATGTCTGAATCCATTTGTTTGTATGTCTGGGTTGTTGTTTGCAAGTCCAAGTGTTTGTCTTTGATGGTTTGTATGTCTAAACTGCCTATATTTCTCTGTTTTTATGTCTGAATCTATTTGTTTGTATTTCTGGGTTGGTGTTTGCAAGTCCAAGTGTTTGTCTTTGTTGGTTTGTATGTCTAAAGATCCTGTCTTTCTCTGTTTGTATGTCTGAATCTATTTATTTGTATGTTTGGTTGGTGTTTGCAAGTCCAAGTGTTTGTCTTTGTTGGTTTATATGTTTAAAGTGCCTGTCTTTCTCTATTTGTATGTTGAATCCACTTGTTTGTACGTCTGGGTTGGTGTTTGCACGTCCAAGTGTTTGTCTTTGTTGGTTTGTATTCTAAAGTGCCCGTCTTTCTCTGTTTGTGTGTCTGAATTTATTTGTTTGTATGTCTGGGTTGGTGTTTGCAAGTCAAAGTGTTTGTCTTTGTTGGTTTATATATCTAAAGTGCCTGTCTTTCTCTGTTTGTTTGTCTGAATCTATTTGATTGTATTTCTTGGTTGGTGTTTGCAAGTCCAAGTGTTTGTCTTTGTTGGTTTGTGTGTCTAAAGTGCCTGTCTTTCTCTGTTTGTATGTCTGAATCTATTTGTTTGTTTGTATGGGCTGGTGTTTGCAAGTCCAAGTGTTTGTCTTTGTTGGTTTGTATGTTTAACGTGCCTGTCTTGATCTGTATGTTGAATCTACTTGTTTGTATGTCTTGGTTGATGTTTGCAAGTCCAAGTGTTTGTCTTTGTTGGTTTGTATATCTAAAGTGCCTGTCTTTCTCTGTTTGTATGACTGAATCTGTTTGTTTGTATGTCTGGATTGGTGTTTGCAAGTCCAAATGTTTTGTCATTGCTGGTTTTTATGTCTAAAGTGCTTGTCTTTCCCTGTTTGTATGTCTGAATAGTTTTGCTTGCATGTCTGGTCTGGTGTTTGCAAGTCCTAGTGTTTGTCTTTCTTGGTTTGTATGTCTAAAGTGCCTGTCTTTCTCTGTTTGTAAGTCCGAATCTATTTGTTTGTATGTCTGGTTTGGTGTTTGAAAGTCCAAGTGTTTGTCTTTGTTAGTTGGTATGTCTAAAGTGCCTGTCTTTCTCTGTTTGTACGTCTGAATCTACTTGTTTGTATGTCTGGGTTGGTGTTTGCAAGTCCTAGTGTTTTTCTTTGTTGGCTTGTATGTCTAAAGTGCCTGTCTTTCTCTCTTTGTATGTCTGAATCTATTTGTTTGTATGTCTGGTTTGGGTGTTTGCAAGTCCAAAAAGTTGGGCAAAAAGTTGGGCAAAAAGGGGCAAAAAGTTGTATGGAGGGGGGGCCCTTTGGGGGCCCTTCTGTGTCTCAAGTTCGCAAAAAGAAAGAGTATTAAAATAATCGGGGGTAGGGGTAAAAAAGTTAGGCGGGACCCCTTTGGGGTTAGGGTAGGGGACCTTACAACACTGTTCAAATGAAGCTTGTGTATTATAATGACCACAGAGTTTCACCCCAAATCATCTTCTAAAATGTCTCAAACTGTTTCGCCAAGAAAATCCATTAAATGCCGATTAATTTGTTTTGCCCAAATAATCCCCTAAAAGTAATTCCTGCGTGTTCCTTTATTTCGGCATCCCTACGCTGTCACATTTGAAATTCCCAGAAACCATTTACCGCGTAAAATATATTTAATCTGTCTTGATCTCGTATGAATTTCTGAAAAACTCTAAGGTGTTCCTAGTTACACTATTATGGCTTTGATAGAATATTAATATCTATCTCTCTGACCTAAAGACCAGACTAGCCATATTTAAATATAGAATATTATTTATCTCTCAGACCTAAAGACCAGAGAAGCCGTATTTAAAAATAAAATCCCCTCATGGTAAAATTCCCCGTCGATTATGCAACTGATTTCCCAAAAATCTAGTCACCTTCGATTATGCAATCAATTTCTCGGAAATCTAGTTCCCCTTCGATTAGGCAAATCAATTTCCCAGAAATTCTCTCCCCTTAGTGGATCAATAAACCATGAATAAATTATGTAAGCCTCGTATATAATAACCCATTCCTACTGTTATATAAGTAAAATAACTTATAAGTTAAACAGGTTAAGTTAAATAAGTTAATAAGTTTATAAGTTAAATAAGTTAAGATTTAAAAGTTAAACTAGTTAAATAAGAGGAAGGTGATTATTTCTAGAACCTTATTTACTTAGCCATCTTAGGCGAGTGGTTAACGGGCTAGATTTGAAATCCTTTGCCCATTAATACAGGAGTTTGGGCACTGGGTTTTGCTGGTTATTTGGATGGAACTGGAGTCAGTGGCGTGACTCAGTAAACTCAGCCCAAGTCAACCCCACTCCAAATGGATGCCTTTAGAATTCAGGGGAAGGTAAACAGGAAGGGTGTGCGGAAGCATAGGATGACAGGCCCTCAACCCCCCCCCGGTATTTCCTGGATGAAGGGCGAGAAACGGAGATCAGCACCACTGGTAGGGACTGTAAAGTCCACTGCAATATTTTTTACCCTACCTTACCTTATTTATTCATTGTTTTGCTTTTTGATTTCAAAATACGTAACCTACGATTTTTGGTCACAAACCTTTTCATGGCATGCACTATCCATAACAGTTACGACAGCTGCTATTAGTAATTTCTTAATAGATCGTATATAAGATTGTAATGTAGACGTAGAATAAACTTACGAATCCTAAAAGTTTGTTTTGCATAAAAATATTGTTTTCGGGCAAAAGTTCAAACTTTTGAAAAATCTTACCTCGGATTCATCCAATAGTACAACATAGGATTTATCATTGCATTTGACATTGCCAGCCAGTATACAGCCAAGTACAAATGGTTGACAAAGGGATGTCTTGAAAATTCTGCGTCAAAATAGTGATGTATGAAGTAAGAGTGGTAAGGTAGCCAGCAGATCGCAAATAAAGCAACCATTATAATGAACATTTTTACAACCTAGAATACATTGTAACCTCAATCTTTTTTTCGAAATATATACACATATACCGCTTGAAATGAAGAAATGATGAAGAATTAAAGATTGGAGAAGAAAAACAGTACAAAATAACTCCACAAAATCTGTCAGTAAAAGCTCCGTGGCACAGTGCTGATTTCTGCTCATGTGTACTTAGTGCTCATCCGTCTCGGTCAAGACTACATTTCAACAAAAGCTCAGGTAGACCATTTTAGCTAAGTTGTGTGAAAAAGCTCATGAAAGACTAAAGATTCCTCTAGGCCAGTGCACCAAGAGGAAATTGTTACTGCATCATTCGCGCATTATGGGCTGCGTTAAGTGGAGATAATGCCAATTTTTAACAATATAATGTCTAACTCAAGTGATTTGGATAGCATACAGTTAAAGGTATTTCCATCAGAAAAAACAAGACCACAGCATCCTAATAAATAAATCAATAAAAAAAGGATTTTTCTTTCATAGGTATTAAGGGGCGAAAGGAGTCCAAGTCACTTGGCTATATCTTCAATGTTAAAGAAATTTTGTTTGTTTAAAGAAACGGATATATTAGAGAACTTAAATTGCGGTTCGCCTGATTCGGGAGGATAATGGCTATCATTTGATTAGATTCACTTTTTTTTTCTTATGCTCTCTCCATTTTTAAACGATTTTTTATACAAAAATTCTCTTTGCTTTGTACGAGAAAACAATATTAACAACTTTAATAAAATTCATACAAGCTTGTAAATTTTTTTAAGCCGAACAATTTGTTTAGACAGTTTATGTTGATTTTACTGAATTAAAGCCCTTCTTTATC
This sequence comes from Artemia sp. Qi Xiang Cuo, assembly GCF_049724085.1. NCBI lineage: Eukaryota > Metazoa > Arthropoda > Branchiopoda > Anostraca > Artemiidae > Artemia > Artemia sp. Qi Xiang Cuo. The sequence continues at coordinate 43,872,878 of NC_142806.1, forward strand.
CTTTTTTTTTCGCTGCAATCGATTTGAAGTTATGGAACCCGCAAATTGAACAAGGGTTGTTTAATTTTCAGGTCAGCGCTTCAATAAACAGGCGTTGTGTCTTGTGCATGATATCACTAAGCTTCAATAAACATCCTGTATGCCATTTGCCGTAGTGTAAAGCCAATCGAAATATATTAAGGAATTAAGCAAGTTTTATCCAAAAGATTGAAAAACTTTTTGAGTTGTGTGGAAAAACGCAGAAAAAAAGTTTATTTTAGATACTCAAGTATTTATTGTGTCAGCTAATTCCCTCCTCAGACGGTTCTCCCTCAGAAAAATCATCCCCGGGTATAAAATTTTCCTCAATCAAAACAACCTCATTTCTTAAAATTACCAGTTTATTTAAAATCACCTCTGGCTCATTCTTTTTATTTTCCTCCGTCAAGGTACAAGGCATTTTGCATAGAAAAATATGCTCCAATTTATTCATTTGAAAATTTCAACCAATTCTTACTCCCTTCTTACTAGTCAAACCACACATTCTTGACGACAACTAGTCATCTATAAGAGTTTGCTAAATGTTAGATTCCTGCTAAAATATTACAGATTCTTGCCACTAGATTAAGTAATTTCTATGCTTTTAATTTTCTGGAAAAAAATTCAAAATCGGTAACCCGGGAATTATTCAGCGAAGTAACGACCCTTAACAGAGAGACATGAAAACACTGCCTTAATAAATGTACGTCATTCCTTTTAAAACCCGTTCTTTTTCGAAATCCACCTATTATCCAAATTGAATTGTATGCTTTTTGTGCGTGGACACTGGTCGCCCCTTCAAAGTGGTGAAGTTAATTCAATTACACAAAATTTTATATCGATGAAAAAATAATAAAAGGCCAATTTCAATTTATTGTTCGAAAGTGTATGGGAAAATTGTACATATATTGTAGATTATAAAACTCTGTAGATTGGCCTAATTAACATTAATAATCAATTCGGTTTCACAATAGCGTTATCAACAGAACTTACGAAAATCAAGCTGGCGGAGTAGTTTGTCTCAGAACTTGAATCATCCCCATTGCACAGATTCTGGATATGAAGAAACAATCAAAAGCTCCTGACTGAACTAAAAAGATTGGGCGGGAATAACGTGAGCCTTGAGAGACTTAAGTCCTATCTGACTGACCGTAAGTAAGCTGCGTCAAAGGGTTTAGCCCTATGTTATCCATTTCCAATGGAATGTGGAGTACTTCAAGGATTTATCCTAGTTTTTCTTTTTTTATATACCTATTGATCAAATAAAACTACATATACCACAAGCAGATATTAATAAGTTTGTGGATATACTTTACTATCTGTGGTTGCCCCATCGACTGAACTTTTAGTTTGTAAAACTCCAGGGCTACTGTCATTCTTGGATTGGGCTTATTATGTTCTTTTCAATGTAAATTATGAGAGAAATCGGTATATATTTTGTTCAAGGATAGGTACCATTAGCACAAACCTGACTGTTCAGGTTTATCAAAAGAAATTAAATAGGGCCCGTGAAACTAAATATATGGGATTCACTATGGATGGAAATTTATTATGGAAGGTTGATGCTAATATCGTGTCACTACAGCTATCTAGATCCTAGGGTATGTTTCACCACATCAAACATTTAGTAACAGAAACAAACCTTAAAACAGTTAATGTGGCAACATTTTGTCACTTTGCATGTAACAGTTGCTCACTGTCAGCTAGTAACTTTATAAAATGTTGCAAAAGAATTTAAACAATGCAGTAAAAGTTCTCTTCGTAAGGATTTTAATCAATCGTAAATTTAGTTTTTTTTAATAAGCTCTTTGATTTTTTAAGAATAAGTGATCATCAGATTATGATTATTGTCTATGTTTATTAAAATAATAGACTAGCTTCTTCATCTGAAATCTTTTTTCCGCTAACAGTGATTTTCACAGTTATAAAACTAGGGTCCCTGGGGATATTATGCAGGAAATATGGTATACAACTCGAGTATCACTAATTATTCAAAATTTTGCACTGAGTGTTAAGAATATTATTCCAGAAAGTACTTGTGTGGCTCGGCATCTTGCTACATTCAAGACAAAAGTGAACAGATTCTTTATCACAAAAGAGCAGAGAAAATTAAGCCATTTTAATTTTTCTTTTTTAATTTTTTTGCTTCTGTTTCTCCATTAATCTTCTTCACCAAGTAATATTTTCTCTCTTCCCTTCGTGATTCTTGTTTATATCTTTTAGCGGATCTAAGTATTGCTCTTCACCTACTGTTTAACAAGGTTCCCAGGAATTTCTCTCTAAGGGAAGAGAAATTCTGTTTTAAATACTGTGTTAATAAACATATCTCTCTTTACCCCTCCCTCTTATTCAAAATCCGGAAACCAAGTTGCTTTTTGTATTTAATACGGATAATTCCTGAAGTTAAACCATAGTACTAACGCCACTAAAACAGGTCTGATTATGATTTGACTTCAAAATAATCACTTTTAAAATTTAGTGTCTATTATTTATTTCTAAACTATATTATCTATTTTTAACTATAAAAACTCTTACATTGGATTTCAATGAATTTAAACCAAGATTAGAAAATTCAAACCGTGTCAAATATCCTAAAATGTTTCCTTTTTTATGTACAGAAATTCACTAACTATTTAGTAAAGCATAAAAGATCCCGCTAATAAATTATCCTACACATTATCCTTTACAGAATACTACAAATAACTAGAAATCTTAGCTGCTTGTTTATTTATGCCCACTTTATAGATTTATGTTGTGAAAGCTAGTGAATTTTTGTTTGTTTTAAGGTTTATTTTTGTTTTTTACTTTCTTTTTGCTTTCATTTGACTACTACAATTAAACTAATACTTCGTTGAACTACTATGTTTTAAATCAGGCTAACAATTATCATCATAATCCATTGCATAATTCACATTCAGACAAAACTCGCTGTGAGTTAGTAAGCTTAACTAGAGCTCCAAAAGTTGAATTTACTCATTTGTTTTTCGGAAATCACCGAAGTATTCACTGCAAATATTAGCTTTAGAAAAAACCGCGAGGACTTTTCAAACTAGTCACGCCTTGATGCAATATCTTGATGGAGTCAGCATTGATGCTCGTCAAACATGAAAGTAGATATCACCAAACAAATTTTCTATTGTCATTTTATTAGCTGATGAAATATTAACTGTCAACAGCAAACCTCTTATCCAATTTTCAGGAAAAAATAGACATGGACATACTTTTTGTTTTCACAGAAAACATCTTACAGTATACGCTAAAAAAATTAAAGATAATTTCTTTTTTAATATGACTCTCTTAGGGTGCTAAATAGTTTCATATATCAATATATAAATCTTGTATATCTTTAAACTAGCAACTGTCTTAAAATTATAACTTTTCTTGAAAACGGCTCCATATTTTTTTTTTTATTTGCCACTCTGATATTTTCTGACCTGAAAAAATGATCTAGATAGGTCACGAGTTTCAGAAATTTTGTTTAGAGTCTTATTTTTGAAAAAAAAAATCGAGGGACGTTAGATTTATGTACCTTTAAAGAGCATAAATTGCGTCATTATTCCCCCAGTAGGGGTCGTATCAGTTTTAGTGTCTATGACAAGGGCGCCGGCAGAAAGTTTCCAGGGCAGAGGCCAGACACCAAAATATCAGTAGCGGTTGGGTGATAGATAATATATTTTAGGATATTTTTTCGTAGGTATAAGTTTATTTTCAAATTCTTTTAGGAAAAAACTCTCAAATAAAAAGAGTAATTGAATTGCATGCAAAATCAAACAAAATACAGGGAATTTTAAACGACACGGATCCCTGACAAAGGGATCAATTTATTTAATCGACAATATATTAAATTATTCAGCAATTAATCTTAAAAGAAAAACAAACTCAAACAAAAAATACAGACAGATTTATTACTTTGGTAGATTAAAACAGATGTAAACTTGTCTTTATACAATATCCTACGCCTTAGAATAGTTTACAGAAGGAGTAGAGAAACTAAAAAATGATGCTGCCTGCATAGATACCACGGTTTGACTTTATAACTGCCATGTAAAATATACCTTTTTCATAACAGGACAATTCTCCCCCTCGAGCTTAAATCCTTATATATTCAGAAATTTAAAAAAACAACAACAGAATAACGAAAAAATTTAAACTTATCTATCCAGCTGTCAAATTTACCCTGTTTTTTTATTGTCCTATTTAACTAAATAAAATGAACAGGTGAAAAAATTCGTCACAAGAGAATCTTATCAAGTAGTTTGTGATAAAAACTGGAAGTAAAAAGTGACTTGGGCCAATATTCCCCAAAACGAAAATGGATTTCTCATGACAATCAAAAATTAAATAAAAAAAAACAACTTTTTTTAACTGAAAGTAAGGAACGACGTTAAAACTTAAAATGAACAGAAATTATTAACTATATGAAAGGGGCTGTCCCCTCCTCAACGCCTCGCTCTTTGCGCTAAAGTTTTTTATTGTTTAAAAAAAATAAGAGTTTTGAGAAAGTCAAACTTTAGCGTAAAGAGCAAGGCGTTGTGGAGGAGACAGCCTCTTTCATATACGGAATAATATCTGTTTATTTTAAGTTTTAACGTCGTTCCTTACTTTCATTTAAAAAAAACTTTTTTTTATATTTAATTTTTGAACGTTTTTGAATTGATGCAGATTTTGATTTTGGCTCACCGTACATGAATAATTAAAACAAAATTTGTATATTAATTTTACTTTTATTTGGTTAAATGGCTTTCTCGAAACTTATTTAAGTTTATTTACAAACGTTTTCATTAGTAATAAATATACGTAACTTACGAATTAACATACGTAACGAACTTCTATATTCATATATTTTAAATACGTATATTAGGGGGCTCGCCTACTAGTCCATACCTCCCTCTTTAAGCTAAGGTTCGAATTTTGTTCCAATTCTTTAAGAATGACCCCTTAATCACAAAGGCCGTTATTTAGAATAAATAGCTCTTATGAAAGTACAAAAAAATCTTTGGCTTAAAGAGCGAGGTACTGACTAGGGGGTGAACCCAATCATACAGGTAATATTTTCTGTTCGTTTTAAGTTTTGATATTACTCCTTATTTTCAGTTGGAAAACTTGTTTTTTTTATATTTAATTTCTGATCTTTTTTTTTAAATAATGCTGGGAAATCCGGCGCCCCCTTCATAGCAATGTCCTTTCCTCCATGAAAACTTCCTTCATGGAAAGATCCTCCCACATAACCTCCAACCCACCCACCCCCTACTACCAGAGAACATCCCCCCCCTGAAAACGTCTGTATACTTCGTAATAACCAATACTATATGTTAACATTGGGCAAAGTTCATAACTTTCAGCCCTCCCCCCGGGGACTTCGGGGGATTAAGTCATCCTAAAGGACATATTTTTCATATTTTCAACCATGCTGAACAAAATGGCAATCTCAAAATTTTGATCAGGTGACTTTGGAAAAAAATGAGCGTGGGAGGGGGCCTAGTTGCCCTCCATTTTTTTTGTCACTTAAAAAGGGCACTAGAACTTTTTATTTTCGATCCAATGAGTCCTCTCAAGATATTCTAAGACCACTGGGTCGATACCATCACCCCTGGGAAAAAAAACAAAAAAGAAAACAAACAAATAAACACGCATCCGTGATCTTTCTTCTGGCAAAAAATTCCACATTTTTGTAGATAGGAGCTTGAAACCTCTACAGTACGGTTCTCTGATACGTTGAATATGATGGTGTGATTTTTATCAAGGTTCTGTAGCTTTTAAAGGGTCTTACCCCCTTTTTTCGAAAATCAGCCAAATTTTCTCAGGCGCGTAACTTTTGATGGGTAGGACTAAACTTGATGAAAAATATCTATTTGAAATCAGCATTGAAATTTGTTTCTTTTATGTATCTATTGGTATCAAAAACCCGTTTTCTAGAGTTTCGGTTACCATTGAGCCGGGTCGCGCCTTATTTACAGTTCGTTACCACGAACTGTTTGATTGCTACACCGGTAGTAGGGCCTATTGGCTTTTTATGCTGATTCTCAATATATAAAATCCCTTCAGTTTATTGTTACCCACCCAAAACCAAAAATCTGAGAACATTTGCCTGATTTTTGAAAAAAGGGGAAACACCCCCAAAAAGCAAGCATTTTTATTGAAAATCCTTTTATTAGACACATCAAATCAGATGTCCCAATCGTGGAGGTTTCAAGCTCCAATCTTCAAAATGTGGAATTTTGCAGAAGAAACATCGTCGAGGCATGTTTATTTGTTTGTTTTTTTTCCAGGGGTGATTGTATCAAACAGAAGGTCCAAGATAATTGGGAGGGAGCTCATTCAATGGTAAATTTAACTTTTTTAAGTGACCATACAGTTTGGGCCTGGGGAAAGTCTTGTTTTCTGCCATTTTAGGGCACTAAACTACGACTTTACCCCAAAGAAGGTGAATTTACAATCAATTTAAAATTCTGAGAAGCTAATTAATTTCAGAGTGACAATAACTAAATTTTAGGCTTCACAATTGCAAAAGAAGTAATGCCACACGGTGGCAGTTCTGGATTCAACCAAGTTGATTTGTTTTATTTGTGATAAATTAGGCTACGTTTGGTGATCTTTAATTAAGTATCAGCTATAATGCGGGAAGGGGGGGGGGTGAGTAATTGTTTAGGTGGGGGTAGGGTAGATTCCTAAAAAAGTGCATTTTAATGGACAAACTGCTTACTCTTCATGAGGCTTCAGATAAATGTTGAAAGAGGTAGGGGGAGTAGGAATTAATTAAAGTTTTTCTCTATACAGCTAAAGTGTTCCATTCCCATTTCTAACAGCATAGAGGTGAAAAAGGCAAGGCAGGCTATCATCAACCACGCCAGGAAATTTCTTTGGGGTGGCAAATAGTGCTTGGAACTTAATTTTCAGCAATTTGAAACAGTAATATTTTTCGTTTTCTATTTATATGAAGTACTTCAATGTATTTAAACAAATGTATGTAATATATTTATCTATAAGAAAATAATATTGCAGAGGTTGTGATGGCTTCAGTTATGTAGAAGATCAAAAGTCCCACAGAATTTCCATCCACACAAACAATAATACTCCTTTTCATCCAACCGAAAATCCTTAGTAGTAACATTAACAAGGACTTTTTACAAAAATTGTCATTTATCGGCAATTTCTTAAGTATATTCAAATTTAAACCAAAACTGGAATTGCAAATTTAAATATAGGACGGTACTAATAAACGTACAATCCACGTTGCCACCCCTTTTAAAATTTTACTAGATCTTGTAAAAAGCAATTCCACCTCGTAAATCTAGTAAAATGGGGGTCAGATCTAGTAAAATCGAACAAATATAGTAAAAATTTGCCAAAATCTAGTAAATTTTTTATCCTCTCATCTGAAAGCATTTTGTTGGGGAAACGTACCAAAGGCGGTTGAATGTTGTCTCACTCTTCCTATGACAGTTATTCTGTAGTCCCAAAACACGACAAACTACTCAACTCCTTTGGCATGAAATTCAACACTTTTGAAATCTGGTTTTTGAATCAAGATCTGGGCTTATCGGATCTGAATTTTTCATTTTATAATTATGGTAGTTAGGCCATTAGTGATAAGTAACAATTTTATGTTTATGATAACAACTTTTGTCTCAGAACTAGCGAGTTGTTCTTAACAGCAACAAATTTTTCTAATAGCACTAAATTTTCCGTCAAAGATAACAAATTTCTCTTAAAAGTAAAAATTTTTGTCAATGATAACATGCTATCTGTTAAAATTAACAAGTTTTCAGTCAAAGCTATTAAATTTTTCTTAGAAGTAAAATTTTTTTCGTTATGACAACAAGTTTTCTGCCAGAAGTAGAAAGCTTTCCTTTACACTAACAAATTTTTTATTCAAAGTATCAACTTTTCCTTAATACTAACAAACTTTTACCTAACACTATCAAATTTCTCTTAGAAGTAACTTTTTTTCGCTGGTGATAACATGTTTTCTGCTTGAATCCTTTTTAAACAATATCGGGAAATCCGACTCTCTCCATGGAAAATTCAGGTACTCGTGTATTATACGCCACCCACTATGTGTAAAACTCGAGTACAAACCGGTTTCATCATTACTTAAAAAAATTGGGCTACATATTTACACATTAGGGGGGAGGGTAAAGTATAGCGCGCCTGCATGCAAAATGTGTTAGGTACAATTCTTCTGTATATTATGAAGTAAGAATTGTTTTCTGACTTCAAACTGTCCAAAAACTTTACTTCCCCCCTTATCTGCAAATATATAGCCCAAATTATATATTTCTCATCTATTTTGTCACTTGTTTTTGTCTTGTTTTGTTCTAAGCTAAAAGAAACTAACGAAGAAACCAGTTTTGTCTCAAGTTTTACAAAGCGTAAACTTGAGTGAGTGGCGTTAAATACACAAGTACCAAAAATACTTCCCCCTACGGAAAATGAAAAAAAACTCAAATGAAATTCTTAAATTTAGAAAGCCTTATTTTCCGGGGGGTATTTTCCGAGGGGGTATTTCCCGTGGGGGTAAACATCGGCCACCGTTATAGTTATGCCTGGAAGCATGTTCATGGGACCTTTCGACTATTTTGGAAAAGTTAATATTCAGAAATTTTGATCTCCAATGTCAAAGGATGGGCCAGTGGGGGCAAGAAAAGTCACAGAAGCTCATCAAATTTTTACCCTTAAAAGTATTTGAACATTCCAGGCTGGAAGAAACTGTTTAGCCCTAATGAATAACTGGGAACAAATTTCTTACATATTGGAAGGCAAATAAGCCGAATGACCAAAATAAATCATATTAAGATGTCGCACAAGGAGAAAAAAGGCACACTAGCTACTTTTTGTTTTTGTTTTCATTTTGTTGACAAAAAGTATTTACTAGCTTTCTCACGCCAATGCGCGTGTCGCGGCAAAAGCCACGACAAGCGCAATTTTTCGGCAACATCTAGTTAAACGGAAGCCAATCTAGTAAATTTTTTCGCCCAAATCTAGTAAATCTCGAATGGTCCCAGTGGCAACGCTGCGTACAATTATTGATTTACACATTTTAAAAGCAATTAACCAGGGTTTTAAGGGACCGTTACCTCAAATTGTATCTTGGTTAGGCCTGGGAATGATTTGGAAAACATTTAGAAATTAAATAAAAAAGGAGCTTTTAAACTGAAAGCAAGGAATAGATTTGAAACCAATTTGAACAGATTATTTTTTATATGAAAGGAGCTGTCTCCTCCTTAGCTCCTTACTCTTTTCTTTGAAGTTTGTACAAAATTTTCCAAATTTTTAAAAAATTTGTAAATGAAAGTGCTTTGATTCTTCAAAGCACTAGAAAAACTATTATTTAATTATCTAGGTGTTGAGAATGGGGCAGTCCCCCTTATATACAGAGTAATTTCAATTAGTTTTAAGCTTTAAACTTAATCCTTACTTTAGTTGAAAAACCTTTTCTGTTTGTTTATCTACATTTCATGAAACAGTAAAGTCTTACGAATACAATACTTTTGTTAATGCAGAAAAAACGTTTAATATTTCAATGATATCTGTTTGTATTTTGATGAGTAATCAAACAGTTCGTGGTAATGAACTGTAAGTAAGGAGCAACCAGGCACAATAGTAACCGAAACTCTTAAAAACCAAATGCTGATACCAATAGATATTTATCAAAAGAATTGGCTTATTATGCTAATTCCAAATCTATAAGTTTCATTAAGTTTAGTTTTACCCATCAAAAGCTACAAGCCTGAGAAAATATGTCTGATTTTTGAAAAAAGGAGGAAGAAGCTCTAGAAGTGATAAAATTTTAATGAAAATAACACCATCAGATTCAGCGTATCAAAAAACCCTTGTGTAGAGGCACAAATTTATCTTAGAAATAATATTTTTCATCAGTGTTAACACTTTTTCTGTTCGAACTAGCAAGTTTTCTACCAAAGATACCAAATTTTTCCTTAGAAGTAACATTTTTTTTTATTGTGATAACAATTTTTCTGTCAGAAGTAGCAAATTCTGCTTAACACTAACAAACCTTCTCATCAAAGTAATGACATTTTACCTTAATACTAACATACTTTTACTGAACACACACAAATTTCTCTTAGAAATAATATTTTTCATCAGTGATAAAACTTTTTCTGTTCAAACTAGCAAGTTTTCTACCAAAGATACAAAATTTTTTTTTAGAAGTAAATTTTTTTTATTGTGATAACAACTTTTCTGTCAGAAGTAGCAAGTTCTGCTTAACACTAAAAAACATTCTCATCAAAGTAATGACATTTTACCTTAATACTAACATACTTTTACTGAACACACACAAATTCATCTTAGAAATAATATTTTTCATCAGTGATAACACTTTTCTGTTCGAACTAGCAAGTTTTCTACAAAAGATATCAAATTTTTTCTTAGAAGTAACATTTTTTTGACTGTGATAAAAACTTTTCTGTCGGAAGTAGAAAGTTTTGCTTAACACTAACAAACCTTCTCATCAAAGTAACGACATTTTACATTAATACTAACTTACTTTTACTGAACACACACAAATTTATCTTAGATATAATATTTTTCATCAATGATAACACTTTCTCTGTTCGAACTAGCAAGTTTTCTGTCAAAGATACCAAATTTTTTCTTAGAAGTAACATTTTTTTGATTGTGATAACAACTTTTTAGTGAGAAATAGCAAGTTTTGCTTAACACTAACAAACATTCACAATAAAGTAACAACATTTTACCTTAATAGTAACATACTTTTACTGAACACACACAAATTTCTCTTAGAAATAATATTTTTCATCAGTGATAACACTTTTTCTGTTCGAACTAGCAAGTTTTTTACCAAAGATAAAAAAAATTTCCTTGGAAGGAATATTTTTGTACTGTGATAACAACTTTTCTGACAGAAGTAGCAAGTTCTGCTTGCTACTTCCCGGCCTCCAAAGGCCCCCGAGCCCCCAAAGACCCCCCCCTCCCCGGGGCCCCCAAAGGCCCCCGAGACCCCATTTTTTAATACTTTTTATGTGCACTTGACATATATAATAATAAAATCACATGTATTTTAAATGTGTGCATCAAAGTAACAACAATCTTCTTTAATACCACCAAATGTTTACTGAATACACAAAATTTTCTCTTAGAAATAATATTTTTCATCAATGATAACACATTTTCTGTTTGAACTAGCAAGTTTTTCAATGAAGATACACCATTTGTTCTCAGAAGTAACATTTTTTTTATTTTGATAACAACTTTTCTGTCAAAAGTATTAAATTTTGCTTAACACTAAAAAATCATCTCATCAAAGTAATGACATTTTACCTTAATACTAACATACTTTTACTGAACACACAAATTTCTCTTAGAAATAATATTTTTCATCAGTGATAACACTTTTTCTGTTCGAACTAGCAAGTTTTCTACCAAAGATACCAAATTTTTTCTTAGAAGTAACATATTTTATTGTGATAACAACTTTTCTGTCAGAAGTAGCAAGTTCTGCTTAACATTAACAAACCTTCTCATCAAAGTAACGACATTTTACCTTAATACTAACATACTTTTACTGAACACACACAAATTTCTCTTAGAAATAATATTTTTCATCAGTGATAACACTTTTTCTGTTCGAACTAGCAAGTTTTCTAACAAAGATACCATATTTTTTCTTAAAAGTAACATTTTATGTTATTGTGATAACAACTTTTCTGTCAGAAGTAGCAAGTTCTGCTTAACACTAACAAACCTTCTCATCAAAGTAACGACATTTTACCTTAATACTAACTTACTTTTACTGAACACACACAAATTTCTCTTAGAAATAATATTTTTCATCAATGATAACACTTTCTCTGTTCGAACAAGCAAGTATTCTGTCAAAGATACAAAATGTTTCTTAGAAGTAATATTTTTTTGATTGTGATAACAACTTTTCTGTCAGAAGTAGCAAGCTTTGCTTAACACTAACAAACCTTCACATCAAAGTAACAACATTTTACCTTAATACTAACATACTTTTACTGAACACACACAAATTTCTCTTAGAAATAATATTATTCATCAGTGATAACACTTTTTCTGTTCGAACTAGCAAGTTTTTTACCAAAGATACAAAATTTTTTCTTAGAAGTAACATTTTTTGATTGTGATAACAACTTTTCTTTCAGAAGTAGCAAGTTTTGCTTAACACTAACAAACCTTCTCATCAAAGTAACGACATTTTACCTTAATACTAACATAGTTTTACTGAACACACACAAATTTATCTTAGAAATAATATTTTTCATAAGTGATAACACTTTTTCTGTTTGAACTAGTAACTTTTCTACCAAAGATACCAAATTTTTTCTTAGATGTAACATTTTTTTTATTGTGATAACAACTTTTCTGTCAGAAGTAGCAAGTTCTGCTTAACACTAACAAACTTTTTCATCAAATTAATGACATTTTACCTTTGTACTAACATACTTTTACCGAACACACACAAATTTCTCTTAGAAATAATATTTTTCATCAATAATAGCACTTTTTCTGTTCGAACTAGCAAGTTTTCTACCAAAGATACCAAATTTTTTCTTAGAAGTAAGATTTTTTTGATTGGGATAACAACTTTTCTGTCAGAAGTAGCAAGTTCTGCTTAACACTAACAAACCTTCTCATCAAAGTAACAACATTTTACGTAAATATTAACTTACTTTTACTGAACACACACAAATGTCTCTTAGAAATAATATTTTTCATCAATGATAACACTTTCTCTTTTCGAACTAGCAAGTTTTCTGTCAAAGATACCAAATTTTTTATTAGAAGTAACATTTTTTTTTATTGTGATAACAACTTTTCTGTCAGAAGTAGCAAGTTTTGCTTAACACTAACAAACCTTCTCATCAAAGTAACAACATTTTACCTTAATACTAACTTACTTTTACTGAACACACACAAATTTCTCTTAGAAATAATATTTTTCATCAGTGATAACACTTTCTGTTCGAACTAGCAAGTTTTCTACCAAAGATAAAAAAAAATTTCTTAGAAGTAACATTTTTTTGACTGTGATAACAACTTTTCTGACAGAAGTAGCAAGTTCTGCTTGCTACGTCCCGGCCTCCAAAGGCCCCCGAGCCCCCAAAGACACCCCCCCTCCCCGGGCCCCCAAAGGCCCCCGAGACCCCATTTTTTAATACTTTTTATGTGCACTTGACACATAGAAGGGCCCCCATATTTCAAAAGGCTTTATTATATCTTTTCAGAACAAGTTCTTTACGTAATGTCCTTCTTAAATCCCCTTTACAAGTTGAAGTACTCATCGTTTTCCACACAACTTTACTTAAAGGCTTTTTGAATACCCCAAGGCCAAGCAATACTTTTCAAAAGGCTTTTTTACATTATTTCAGAACAAGTTCTTTAAGTAATGTCCCTCCTAAACCAATTTTACAACTTGAAGTACTCATTCTTTTCACCCACAACTCTACTTTATGGCTTTTTGAATATCCCATCACCAAGTAATACTTTCAAAAGGCTTTTTTATATCTTTTCAGAACAAAAATCAAATATTATTAATAAAATTACATGTATTATAAATGTGTACATCAAAGTAATAACAATCTTCTTTAATACCACCAAATGTTTACTGAACACACACAATTTTTCTTAGAAATAATATTTTTAATCAGTGATAACACTTTTTCTGTTCGAACTAGTAGGTTTTCTACCAAAGATACAAAATTTTTTTTTAGAAGTAACATTTTTTGACTGTGATAACAACTTTTCTGTCAGAAGTAGCAAGTTCTGCTTAACACTAACAAACCTTCTCATCAAAGTAACGACATTTTACCTTAATACTAACATACTTTTACTGAACACACAAATTTCTCTTAGAAATAATATTTTTCATCAGTGATAACACTTTTTCTGTTCAAACTAGCAAGTTTTCTACCAAAGATACCAAATTTTTTCTTAGAAGTAAAATTTTTTTATTGTGATAACAACTTTTCTTTCAGAAATAGCAAGTTCTGCTTAACATTAAAAAACCTTCTCATCAAAGTAACGACATTTTACCTTAATAATAACATACTTTTACTGAACACACACAAATTTATCTTAAAAATAATATTTTTCATCAGTGTTAACACTTTTTCTGTTCGAACTAGGAATTTTTCTTCCAAAAATACCAAATTTTTTCTTAGAAGTAACATTTTTTTTATTGTGATAACAACTTTTCTGTCAGAAGTAGCAAGTTCTGCTTAACACTAACAAACCTTCTCATCAAAGTAACAACATTTTACCTTAATACTAACATACTTTTACTAAACGCAAACAAATTTATCTTAGAAATAATATTTTTCATCAGTGATAACACTTTTTCTGTTCGAACTAGGAAGTTTTCTACCAAATATACCAAATTTTTTCTTATAAGTAAAAATTTTTTGACTGTTTTAACAACTTGCTTCTCAGAAGCAGAAAGTTCTTCTTAACACTAACAAACATTCTCATCAAAGTAACGACATTTTACCTTAATAATAACATAGTTTTACTGAACACACACAAATTTCTCTTAGAAATAATATTTTTCATCAATGATAACACTTTCTCTGTTCCAACAAGCAAGTTTTCTGTCAAAGATACCAAATTTTTTCTTAGAAGTGATATTTTTTTGATTGTGATAACAACTTTTATGTCAGAAGTAGCAAGTTTTGCTTAACATTAACAAACCTTCACATCAAAGTAACAACATTTTACCTTAATACTAACATACTTTTACTGAACACACACAAATTTCTCTTAGAAATAATATTTTCATCAGTGATAACACTTTTTTTGTTCGACCTAGCAAGTTTTTTACCAAAGATACCAAATTTTTTCTTAGAAGTAAATATCTTTGATTGTGATAACAACTTTTCTTTCACAAGTAGCAAGTTTTACTTAACACTAACAAACCTTCTCATCAAAGTAACGACATTTTACCTTAATACTAACATACTTTTACTGAACACACACAAATTTATCTTAGAAATAAAATTTTTCATAAGTGATAAAACTTTTTCTGTTCGAACTAGCAACTTTTCTACCAAATATACCAAATTGTTTCTTAGATGTAACATTTTTTTTATTATGATAACAACTTTTCTGTCAGAAGTAGCAAGTTCTGCTTAACACTGACAAACTTTCTCATCAAAGTAATGACATTTTACCTTAGTACTAACATACTTTTACGGAACACACACAAATTTCTCTTAGAAATAATATTTTTTATCAGTGATAACTCTTTTTCTGTTCGAACTAGCAAGTTTTCTACCAAAGATACCACCTTTTTCTTAGAAGTAACATATTTTTGATTGTGATAACAACTTCACTTCATATTTTTCTCAAAGAGATGAAAAAATTTTAAATACTGTTCCAAATTTTTCTTAGAAGATAAAAAAGTTCAAGTTCTCTTCTGAATTTTACCAAAGAACACAATTCAATTCTATTTTCTCCAGAGAAAATAAAAAGCTTCCACTTCAGTTTTAAGTTCACCAAGACATGAAAAATTTCAAGTTCAGCTCTAAATTTTTCCGTAGAAGATAGGAAAAGTTATACTATGATTGTGATTATTTTCTATGAAGATAAAAAGTTTCACTTTAATTCTAAATTTTCTTAAATTCAGTTCCGACTTTTCTCAAAGAGATGAAAAAATTTAAAGTTCTGTTCCAATTATTTTCCCGGAAGAAGAAAAGTTCAACTTCGATTCTGAATTTTCTCAATGAAAAAGAAATAAGTTATTGATCAATTTTATTTTCCCAAAATAATATAAAAATTTTCCAGTTCAGTTCAGATTTTTCTCAAAGAGATGAAAAAATTTAAAATACTGTTCCAAATTTTTCATAGAAGATAGAAAAGTTCAAGATCTCTTCTGAATTTTACCAAAGAACACAATTCAATTCTAATTTCTCCAGAGAAAAAAAAGCTTCCACTTCAGTTTTAAGTTCACCAAGACATAAAAAATTTAAAGTTCAGTTCTAAATTTTTCCATAGAAGATAGGAAAATTTATACTATGATTGTGATTATTTTCCATGAAGATAAATAGTTTCACTTTAATTCTAAATTTTCTTAAATTCAGTTCTGACTTTTCACAAAGAGATGAAAAAATTTAAAGTTCTGTTCCAAATTTTTCATAGAAGATAGGAAAAGTTCAAGTTCTCTTCTGAATTTTACCAAAGAAAACAATTCAATTCTATTTTCTCCAGAGAAAATAAAAAGCTTCCACTTCACTTTTAAGTTCACCAAGACATAAAAAATTTAAAGTTCAGTTCTAAATTTTTCCGTAGAAGATAGAAAAAGTTATAGCATGATTGTGATTATTTTCAATGATGATAAAAAGTTTCACTTTAATTCTAAATTTTCTTAAATTCAGTTCCGACTTTTCTCAAAGAGATGAAAAAATTTAAAGTTCTGTTCCAAATTTTTTATAGAAGATAGGAAAAGTTATAAATTGATTGTGAATATTCTTCATGAAGATATGGAGCTCCACTTTAATTCTGAGTTTTCTCGAAGAAGTACAAAATGTTCAAGTTCTCTTCTAAATTTTCTTAGAGAAGAGAAAAAAGTTAGCTCAGTTCTGAAATTTACCAATGAAAATGAAAAATCTTCCATTTCAGTTCATAATTTCTCAAAGACATAAAAAATTTAAAGTTCAGTTCAAAATTTTTCCGTAGAAGATAGGAATGGTTAAACTATGATTGTGATTATTTTCCATGAAGATAAAAAGTTTCGCTTTATTTCTAATTTTTTTTAAATTCAGTTCGTTCATCTAACCACCAAAAACAATAGGTTAGGTTAGGTATAAATAAATATTAATAAATAAATAGAAACATTTCTCCTTGTTTAAGTTAGGTTAGGTTAACTTATCATGAGCGCTCATGATAAGCTAACCTAACCTAACTTAAATATGGTAAAAAGTCAACCTGGGGGGATTTTCCGGCGAGTATGGTTAGGTTAGGCTAGATTAAATTAGGTTAGATTAGCCTACGTACTCATGCGTACGTAGGCTAACCTAACCTAACTTAACCTAAGTTAGTAAGCTAACCTAACCTAACTTAACCTAAGTAAGGTGTGCGCTGTTATTAAGTTATTCCCAATAAACCTATGTATGATTACATCACTCTAAATATATCTATCAAGTTATACACGATAGCGTCATCCATTTTACACCTGGTCACGGGAATCTCGGGTGTCATGGGAATCCTGTCAGCTGTGTTATGGAAACAGGGCATGTCACGGGAATACTGCCTGCATTGTTATGGAAACAGGTAATGTTGTAGAAACAAGGCATGTTGTTGAAGTCCTTACTATGGGCCTTCCAGAAACCACAGCCTTCTAGAAATCCCATGGAAATCTCCTATGGGTATTGTGGAATCCAGGGCGATATGGAAATCCTATTAGAATCTCCTAGGGGCGTTGTGGAGTCTGGAAACCTCTTACTACTATCGTCCCGGAAGTGAAACGTAAAACTAGATGCTTGAAAGACTTGATGTTTCCCACAGCACATTTGGCTAGGGCACTGTTTAAGCGAATAGGATAGGTCACCCAAGGAATGATGTGACATGTGTGTCGTTGGAATGATAGGTTATGTGTTGCAGAAATGATAGTCTACCTGCGCACTTGTAATGATAGGGTACTTGTACGCTTAAACGTAATATAGAGTTATGGAAGATTTTAAAAAAATGCCGGTACCTGGGACCAAAGGAACCCCTGTGCGCTTCTTCTGCATACCCTCATACTACTGGAGAGTTATACTCCTATTTTATTAAGATGTCTTTTACTAGAAAAGATAAATGAAATAGCGGCTTTAAAGATTCTGTCAGTTTTTTTCAGTATATACAAGAATTCCGGTTCATTTATACCGAAAGGTGCTATGCCCCAAACTTAATCCAAAGCACGGGGGTCTGAAGTGATGTGTCAGTAGAGACATCCAAGCCATATTTCTAACGAGATGTTTATTCCGTTCAGAGACGATTCGGTAGGTTACAAGGATATAACCATAGAAGCCGTAACTTATTTAGGTTGTTTTACATAGAAAGTGCGGCGTGAGCCTCGGTATTTACCTCGTCCCCTCCTTCAACTCAATACTAATGACTTTGGTTTCAGATTTAGGACATTCTAGTTTTGTTTCGTTCACATTATTTAGTAGGCTAAAAGCTTGTAAATTAGTTAATAGTTAATAACCTTCGGATAAAAGTTTCTTCCAGTTTTTCAATTCTATCAAAACAGCTTCTGATATAATTTTCGCAGAAAGTTCTTATATTTTCGATGTTTCTGTTAGGCTTGGGGCTACACACTTCAATTGAAGCTACCGAGTCACCCATAGTTTCACCCTTCGTCACAGCGTTAGGATTACTATCAACACTGAAATTCTCATTATTTCTATCTTCAGTTAGACGTAGATCTTCCAAACGCCTTGCTTTCTAACCAAATTTCAGTTGAATTAAGAAATTATGTGGTGAAGTCAATTCCTCCTTCCCGCTTATCTTTTAAATAGGCTAAAATAATATGTTCTTTATTCATTTTTAGTTTTCTGAAGCATCTAATTATAAAATAGCAAAGTTTCATGGCGTTTCGCAAAAAATAAAACCAAGTCCACCTTTTTTCTAAAAATGAGTCAAGTATATTATTCGAAAGAGCTGGAAAAGATGGATCGATTTTTCTGTCCAAAATAGACTTATCTTTAATTATGACCGAGTTAAAAATATTTCTAAAAGGGTGTAAGTCCTATTTCATGTACAAGCATTACGCCTAAAGGGCCGAAGTCATGTTTTTTTTCGACATAATGAACCGGACTCTTCTAGAATAGTGCTGGAAAAGCAGAGACTGACTGCAAAACCTGTTTTATTGGGACCTCTGGAATCACATTAAAAGAACTGAAAGGATTGGTTTCAACGGTAACTGAGTTTTGTTTGGGCCTAGCATTCCATTCCACCCCGGAGAGACAAGCCCATAATATGTCTGGTGAAATCAATTTGTAATTTATCAAGGACCACATTGGTTTTTTCTCTGCTTTTGAGTCCCATTACTCGAGGGCTCATACGTCCAGAACGAATCTGTCAGCAAATCTGAATAGCCTACTCAAAATGTTTGACCTGTACAAGGAAAAGTGTGAAGAGAAAATAGAAAAGGTTTATCCATCAGGCATAAAAAAAAGTGTTTTAGAAAAACTTTAATTTTGGAATTCCAGCCTCCAGCCAAAGATGCATTCGTTCTATGCGAAAGCTTGAATAGTATAACTCAGGCCGATGCATGTCCTAGACACACCCAACCTCGAGTGTTAAGGTGAAATTAGTTATCTATAAGTGTCAGCTCTGGACGTATAATTTGACAGTGCTTGTTTCAGGAGATACAGTGAAATCACAAAAATTTTAGGGCGTGAGGTGCAGTTGGAACACGGATTTAGTGAGGCTGCCTCCACTTTATGTTCGTTGCTTGGCCAAGTTCGGTCAAATCTGGAGCGAGTTGTACTTTTTTTCTGATACATGCAGCGGTAAGAACAAATATTCTATTGTTTCTGGAATGATGTCTTATTTTTAGTCCAAATTGGCTGTACGAGACCTAGAAGTAATTGACCGGAAGTTTCTGGAACCAGGTCACACACATCTAGAGTGTGATTTTAACCATTCAAGGATAGAGAAAGCAAAAAGAAACAGCATTGAAAGTAGAAGGGCCCTAATGACTCCGAACGGGAGTCCATATATGGGCATAGAATCCCTCGAGGGGAGAGGATTTACAAGAAACTGATTACATAATCGAAGGGGAGAGGATTTCCGAGAAATTGATTGCGTAATCGGTGGAAAGGCCTCATGAGCTCGTGACGGGAATCCATATATGGGCATAGAATCCTTCGAGGGGAGAGGATTTCCAAGAAATTTATTGCGTAACCTAACCTAACCTCATGAACTCGTGACGGGACTCCATATATGTGCATAGAATCCCTCGAGGGGAGAGGATTTTCGAGAAATTGATTGCGTAACCTAATCTAACCTCATGAGCTCGTGGCAATTCTCTATATATGGTCCAAGAATAATGCTTGTGAACCGATTAGTGGTAAAGAATTTTGACTGTACTCCATATGTTGTCTAGGACTCCTGACGGGACCCACTGTTTTGTCATGGAATCCTGACGGGACTCCATGTATAGGGAATGAATACTGAAGGGACTCCATATATGGGCATAGAATACTGACAGGACTCCATATATGGGCATAGAATACTGACGGGACTCCATATATGGGCCTAGAATACTGACGGAACTCTATATATGGGCATAGAATACTGACTGGACTCAATATATTGGCATAGAATACTGACGGGAATCCATATATGGGCATAGAATACTGACAGGACATAATTTATTCAAGGATTATCGATCGAGTCTAATGAGGTCAAGGTCGATTTATTTGTTGTTTTCAAGTGTATTGTCTCCGGGTGAAGTTTGCACATGCGAATTGATGGTGGGGAGAATGCTTTGATCTGGAACTCGAGGGGAAATTGAATTTCCGAGAACTTGATTTACATAATCGGTGGGGAGAATGTATTGATTCACGAAAGGGAATTAGAAATGACATCACATGTTTCCTAGGAATTATGTGGGAGTCTAAAGAGATAGAAATTCTATTTTTAAATACGACTTCTCAGGTCCTTAGACTTAGCGATAAATTCATATTCTATCGAAACCATAATAGTGTAACCAAGACCATCTTAGAGATGAAGAGATTAACGCGGGAAAGGCTTTCCTAGGAATTTCAAATGTGACAGCGCAGGGATGCCAAAACAAAAGGAACACACATAAATTACTTTTAGGGGATTATTTGGGCAAAACCGTTTTAGACATTTTAGGGAATTATTTGGGCGAAACAGTTAGAGACATTTTAGAAGATGATTTTAGAAGATGATTTAGAAGATGATTTGGGGTGAAACTCTGTGGTCGTTATAATACACAAGTTCTATTTAAACAGTGCTCTGAGGTCATCTACCCCAACCCCCAAGGGTCCCGACCCCCCCCCTCCCCCTCCCCCCGAGCCAGACCCTGAAGAAACCCCTCGGCCTCCAAAGGCTCCTGAGCCCCCAAGGACCCCCCCTCCTCGGGCCCCCAAAGGCCCCCGAGCCCCCACTTTTTAATACTTTTTATGTACACTTGACACATAGAAGGCCCCCCACATTTCAAAAGGCTTTATTCTATCTTTTCAGAACAAGTTCTTTACGTAATGTCCCTCTTAAATCCCCTTTACAAGTTGAAGTACTCATCGTTTTCCACACAACTTTACTTTAAGGCTTTTTGAATATCCCCAACGCCAAGCAATACTTTTCAAAAGGCTTTCTTATATTATTTCAGAACAAGTTCTTTACGTAATGTCCCTCCTAAACCAATTCTACAACTTTAAGTACTCATCGTTTTCACCCACAACTCTACTTTATGGCTTTTTGAATATCCCATCACAGTAAAAGTATGTTAGTATTAAGTTAAAATGTCATTACTTTGATGAGAAGGTTTGTTATTGTTAAGCATAGCTTGCTACTTCTGATAGAAAATTTGTTATCACAATAAAAAAAATGTTATTTCTAAGAAAAAATTTGGTATCTTTGGTAGAAAACTTGCTAGTTCGAACAGAAAAAGTTTTATCACTGCTAGTTCGAACAAAAAAAGTGTTATCACTGATGAAAAATATTATTTCTAAGATAAATTTGTGTGTGTTCAGTAAAAGTATGTTAGTATTAAGGTAAAATGTCGTTACTTTGATGAGAAGGTTTGTTAGTGTTAAGCAAAACTTGCTACTTCTGACAGAAGAGTTGTTATCACAATACAAAAATGTTACTTCTAAGAAAAAATTTGGTATCTTTGGTAGAAAACTTGCTAGTTCGAACAGAAAAAGTTTTATCACTGATGAAAAATATTATTTCTAAGAGAAATTTGTGTTTGTTCAGTAAAAGTAAGTTAGTATTAAGGTAAAATGTCGTTACTTTGATGAGAAGGTTCGTTAGTGTTAAGCAAAACTTGCTACTTCTGACAGAAAAATTGTTATCACAATCCAAAAAATGTCACTTCTAAGAAAAAATTTGGTATCTTTGGTAGAAAACTTGCTAGTTCGAACAGAAAAAGTGTTATCACTGATGAAAAATATTATTTCTAAGAGAAATTTGTGTGTGTTCAGTAAAAGTATGTAAGTATTAAGGTAAAATGTCATTACTTTGATGAGAAGGTTTGTTAGTATTAAGTAGAACTTGCTACTTCTGACAGAAAAGTTGTTATCACAATAAAAAATGTTACTTCTAAAAAAAAATTTGGTATCTTTGGTAGAAAACTTGCTAGTTCGAACAGAAAAAGTGTTAAGACTGATGAAAAATATTATTTTTAAGATAAATTTGTTTGTGTTCAGTAAAAGTATGTTAGTATTAAGGTAAAATGTCGTTACCTACGTACGCGCGCGTACGTAGGCTAACCTAATTTAACCTAACCTAACTTAATCTAGCCTAACCTAATCTAACCATACTCGCCGGAAAATCCCCCCAGGTTGACCTGGTCTACCATGTTTAAGTTATGTTAGGTTAGCTTACCCTGAGCGCTCATGATAAGTTAACCTAACCTAATCTAACTTAAACATGGAGAAATGTTTCTATTTATTTATTAATATTTATTTATACCTAACCTAACCTATTGTTTTTGGTGGTTAGATGAATGAACTGAATTTAAGAAAAATTAGAAATAAAGTGAAACTTTTTATCTTCATGGAAAATAATCACAATCATAGTATAGTGACCATTCCTATCTTCTACGGAAAAATTTAGAACTGAACTTTAAATTTTTTATGTCTTTGAGAAATTATGAACTGAAATGGAAGGTTTTTTATTCCCCCCCCCCCCGAGCCCAACCCCGAAGGAACCTCCCGGCCTCCAAAGGCCCCCGAGCCCCCAAAGACCCCCCTCCCCGGGCCCCCAAAGGCCCCCAAGACCCCATTTTTTAATACTTTTTATGTGCACTTGACACATAGAAGGGCCCTTACATTTCAAAAGGCTTTATTACATCTTTTCAGAACAAGTTCTTTACGTAATATCCCTCTTAAATCCCCTTTGCAAGTTGAAGTACTCATCCTTTTCCACACAATTTTACTTTAAGGCTTTTTGAATACCCCAACGCCAAGCAATACTTTTCAAAAGGCTTTTTTATATTATGTCAGAACAAGTTCTTTACGTAATGTCCCTCCTAAACCAATTTTACAACTTGAAGTACTCATCCTTTTCACCCACAACTATACTTTATGGCTTTTTTAATATCCCATCACCAAGCAATACTTTCAAAAGGCTTTTTTACATCTTTTCAGAACAAAAATCAAATATTATAAATAAAATCACATGTATTTTAAATGTGTGCATCAAAGTAATAACAATCTTCTTTAATACCACCAAATGTATACTGAACAAACACAAATTTCTCTGATAAAAAAGGTGATTCGTAAATGATAACACTTTTTCTGTTTGAACTAGCTACTAATCAAACAAATAATGCAAATCTGGTTTCAAAAAAAACATTTTTTTACTGGTATAGCACCTTTTCTGAGAAAATATCAAGTTTTGCTTAACGCTAACAAATATTATCATCAAAGTAACGACATTTTACCTTAATACAAACATACTATTACTGAACACACACAAATTTCTCTTAGAAATAATATTTTTCATCAGTGATAACACTTTTTCTGTTCGAACTAGGAAGTTTTCTACCAAAGATACCAAATTTTTTTATATAAGTGACATTTTTTTACTTGGATAACAACTTTTCTGTCAGAAGTAGCATCTTCTGCTTAACGCTAACAAACCTTCTTATCAAAGTAACGACATCTTACCGTAATGCTAAAATAGTTTTACTGAACACACAAAAATTTCTCTTAGAAATAATATTTTTCATCAGTGATAACACTTTTTCAGTTCGAACTAGCAAGTTTTCTACCAAAGATACCAAATTTTGTCTTAGAAGTAACATTTTTTGACTGTGATAACAACTTTTCTGTCAGAAGTAGCAAGTTTTGCTTAACACTAACAAACCTTCTGATCAAAGTAACGACATTTTACCTTAATACTAACTTACTTTTACTGAACACGCACAAATTTCTCTTAGAAATAATATTTTTCATCAATGATAACACTTTCTCTGTTCGAACTAACAATTTTTCTGTCAAAGATACCAAATTTTTTCTAAGAAGTAAATTTTTTTTGATTGTGATAACAACTTTTCTGTCAGAAGTAGCAAATTTTGCTTAACACTAACAAACCTTCATATCAAAGTAACGACATTTTACCTTAATACTAACATACTTTTACTGAACACACACAAATTTATCTTAGAAATAATATTATTCATCAGTGATAACACTTTTTCTGTTCGAACTAGCAAGTTTTTTTACCAAAGATACCAAATTTTTTCTTAGAAGTAACATTTTTTTACTGTGATAACAACTTTTCTGACAGAAGTAGCAAGTTTTTCTTAACACTAACAAACCTTCTCATCAAAGTAACGACATTTTACCTTAAAACTAACATACTTTTACTGAACACACACAAATTTCTCTTAGAAATAATATTTTTCATCAGTGATAAAACTTTTTCTGTTCGAACTAGCAATTTTTCTACCAAAGATACCAAATTTTTTCTTAGAAGTAACATTTTTTGTTTGTGATAACAACTTTTCTGTCAGAAGTAGCAAGTTTTGCTTAACACTAACAAACCTTCTCATCAAAGTAACGACATTTTACCTAAATACTAACATACTTTTACTAAACACAGACAAATTTATCTTAGAAATAATATTTTTCATCAGTGATAACACTTTTTCTGTTCGAACTAGCAGTGATAAAACTTTTTCTGTTCAAACTAGCAAGTTTTCTACCAAAGATACCAAATATTTTCTTAGAAGTAACATTTTTCTTATTGTGATAACAACTTTTCTGTCAGAAGTAGCAAGTTCTGCTTAACACTAACAAACCTTCTCATCAAAGTAATGACATTTTACCTTAATACTAACATACTTTTACTGTGATGGGATATTCAAAAAGCCATAAAGCAGAGTTGTGGGTGAAAAGAATGAGTACTTCAAGTTGTAAAATTGGTTTAGGAGGGACATTACGTAAAGAACTTGTTCTGAAATAATATAAAAAAGCCTTTTGAAAAGTATTGCTTGGCGTTGGGGTATTCAAAAAGCCTTAAAGTAAAGTTGTGTGGAAAACGATGAGAACTTCAACTTGTAAAGGGGATTTAAGAGGGACATTACGTAAAGAACTTGTTCTGAAAAGATATAATAAAGCCTTTTGAAATGTGGGAGCCCTTCTATGTGTCAAGTGCACATAAAAAGTGTTAAAAAATGGGGGCTCGGGGGCCTTTCGGGGCCCGGGGAGGGGGGTCTTTTGGGGCTCGGGGGCCTTTGGAGACCAAGGGGTTCCTTTAGGGTTGGGCTTGGGGGGGGGGAGGGGGTCGGGGCCCTTTGGGGTTGGGGTAGAGGACCTCACAACACTGTTCAAATGGGGCTTGTGTATTATAACGACCACAGAGTTTTACCCAAAATCATCTTCTAAATCATATTCTAAAATAATCTTCTAATATGTCTCTAACTGTTTCGCCCAAATAATTACCTAAAATGTCTAAAACGGTTTCACCCAAATTATCACCTAAAGTAATTTCTGTGTGTTTCTTTTTTTGGCATCCCTGTGCCGTTACATTTGAGATTCCTAGGAAACCATTTCCCGCGTTAATCTCTTCATCTCTAAGATGTTCTTGGTTACACTATTATGGTTTCGATAGAATATCAATTTATCGCTAAGTCTAATGACCTGAGAAGTCGTATTTAAAAATAAAATTTATATCTCTTTAGACTCCCGCATAATTCCTAGGAAACATGTGATGTCATTTCTAATTCCCTTTCGTGAATCAATACATTCCTTCCACCAATTATATAAATCAAGTTCTCGGAAATTCACTTTCCCCTCCAGTTCCAGATCAAAACATTCTCCCCACCGTCAATGCGTATGTGCAAACTTCGCCCGGACACAATACACTTGAAAACAACAAATAAATCGACCTTGACCTCATTAGACTCGATCGATAATCCTTGAATAAATTATGTCCTGTCAGTATTCTATGCCCATATATGGAGTCCCGTCAGTATTCTATGTCCATATATTGAGCCCTATCAGTATTCTATGCCCATATATGGAGTCCCGTCAGTATTCTATGCCCATATATGGAGTCCCGTCAGTATTCTATGCCCATATATGGAGTCCTGTCAGTATTCTATGCCCATATATGGAGTTCCGTCAGTATTCTATGCCCATATATGGAGTCCCGTCAGTATTCTATGCCCATATATGGAGTCACGTCAGTATTCTATGCCCATATATGGAGTCCCGTCAGTATTCTATACCCATATATGGTGCCCAGTCAGTAGTCTATGCCAATATATAGAGTCTCGTCACGAACTCATGATGTTAGGTTAGGTTACGCAATCAATTTCTCGGAAATCCTCTCCCCACGAGGGATTCTATGCCCTAATATGGAGTCCCGTCACGAACTCATGAGGTTAGGTTAAGTTAGGTTACACAATCAATTTCTCGGAAATCCTCTCCCCTCGAGGGATTCTATGCCCATATATGGAGTCCAGTCACGAGCTCATGAGGCCTTTCCACCGATTACGCAATCAATTTCTCGGAAATCCTCTCCCCTTTGATCACGTAATCAATATCTCGGAAATCCTCTCCCCTCGAGGGATTCTATGCCCATGTATGGACTCCCGTTCGGAGTCATTAGGGCCCTTCTACTTTCAATGCTGTTTCTTTTTGCTTTCTCTATCCTTGAATGGTTAAAATCACACTCTAGATGTGTGTGACCTGGTTCCAGAAACTTCCGGTCAATTACTTCTAGGTCTCGTACAGCCAATTTGGACTAAAAATAAGACATCATTCCAGAAACAATAGAATATTTTTTCTTACCGCAGCATGTATCAGAAAAAAAGTACAACTCGCTCCAGATTTGACTGAACTTGGCCAAGCAATGAACATTAAATGGAGGCAGCCTCACTAAATCCGTGTTCCGACTGCACCTCACGCCCTAAAATTTTTGTGATTTCACTGTATCTCCTGAAACAAGCACTGTCAAATTATACGTCCAGAGGTGACACTTATAGAAAACTAATTTCACCTTAACACTCGAGGTTGGGTGTGTCTAAGACATGCATCGGCCTGAGTTATACTTTTCAAGCTATCGCATAGAACGAATGCATCTTTGGCTGGAGGCTGGAATCAAAAATTAAAGTTTTTCTAAAACACTTTCTTTTGATGCCTAGTGGATAAACCTTTTCTATTCTCTCTTCACACTTTGCCTTGTACAGGTCAAACAGTTCGAGTAGGCTATTCATATTTGCAGACAGATACTTTCTGGACGTATGAGCCCTCGAGTAATGGGACTCAAAAGCAGAGAAAAAGCCAATGTGGTCCTTGATAAATTATAAATTGATTTCACCAGACATATTATGGGGTTGTCTCTCCGGGGTGGAATGGAATGCTAGGCCCAAACAAAACTCAGTTACCGTTGAAACCAATCCTTTCAGTTCTTTTAATGTGATTCCAAAGGTCCCAATAAAAGAGGTTTTGCAGACAGTCTCTGCTTTTCCAGCACTATTCTAGAAGACACCGGTTCATTATGTCGAAAAAAACATGACTTCGGCCCTTTAGGCGTAATGCTTGTACATGAAATAGGACTTACACCCTTTTAGAAATATTTTTAACTCGGTCATAATTAAAGATAAGTTTATTTTGGACAGCCAAATCAATACATCTTTTCGAGCTCTTTCGAATAATATACTTGACTCATTTTTAGAAAAAAGGTGGATTTGGTTTTATTTTTTGCGAAACGCCATGAAACTTTGCTATTTTATAATTAGATGCTTCAGAAAACTAAAAATGAATAAAGAACATATTATTTTAGCCTATTTAAAGGATAAGCGGGAAGGAGGAATTGACTTCACCACATAATTTCTTAATTCAACTGAAATTTGGTTAGAAAGCAAGGCGTTTGGAAGATCTACGTCTAACTGAAGATAGAAATAATGAGAATTTCAGTGTTGATAGTAATCCTAACGCTGTGACGAATGGTGAAACTATGGGTGACTCGGTAGCTTCAATTGAAGTGTTTAGCCCCAAGCCTAACAGAAACATCGAAAATATAAGAACTTTCTGCGAAAATTATATCAGAAGCTGTTTCGATAGAATTGAAAAACTGGAAGAAACTTTTCCGAAGGTTATTAACTATTAACTAATTTACAAGCTTTTAGCCTACTAAATAATGTGAGCGAAACCAAACTAGAGTGTCCTAAATCTGAAACCAAAGTCATTAGTATTGAGAGTGAAGGAGGGGACGAGGTAAATACCGAGGCTCACGCCGCACTTTCTATGTAATACAACCTAAATAAGTTACGGCTTCTATGGTTATATCCTTGTAACCTACCGAATCGTCTCTGAACGGAATAAACATCTCGTTAGAAATATGGCTTGGATGTCTCTCCTGAAACATCACTTCAGACCCCCGTGCTTCAGATTAAATTTGGGGCATAGCACCTTTCGGTATAAATGAACCGGAATTCTTGTATATACTGAAAAAAACTGACAGAATCTTTAAAGCCGCTATTTCATTTATCTTTTCTAGTAAAAGAAATCTTAATAAAATAGGAGTATAACTCTCCTACAAGACAAGTCTACAACTCTACTCATACACAACTCTCCTCATACAAGTAGTATGAGGGTATGCAGAAGAAGCGCACAGGGGTTCCTTTGGTCCCAGGTACCGGCATTTTTTAAAAATCTTCCATAACTCTATATTACGTTTAAGCGTACAAGTACCCTATCATTACAAGTGCGCAAGTACCCTATCATTTCTACAACACATAACCTATCAATCCGACGACACACATGTCACATCATTCCAAGGGTGACCTATCCTATTCGCTTAAACGGTGCCCTAGCCAAATGTGCTATGGGAAACATCAAGTCTGTCAAGCATCTAGTTTTAAGTGTCACTTCCGGGACGATAGTAGTAAGAGGTTTCCAGACTCCACAACGCCCATAGGAGATTCCCATAGGATTTCCATACCGCCCAGGATTCCACAATGCCCATCGGAGATTTCCAAGGGATTTCTAGAAGGCTGTGGTTTCTGGAAGGCCCATAGTAAGGACTGCAACAACATGCCTTGTTTCTACAACACTACCTGTTTCCATAACAATGCAGGCAGTATTCCCGTGACATGCCCTGTTTCCATAACACAGCTGACAGGATTCCCATGACACCCGAGATTCCCGTGACCAGGTGTAAAATGGATGACGCCATCGTGTATAACTTAATTGATTTATTTAGAGTGATGTAATCATACATAGATTTATTGGGAATAACTTAATAACTGCGCACACCTTACGCAATGACAGCGCAAATGTTGCATAATAATGGCACATACGTGTGTTTTGTGTAATGCTGGCACAAAAGTGGGTCTTATGTAATGATGGTGCACTCGTGGGTGTTGCGTAATAACAACGTGCATCTTACGTAATGGCAGCGCCCACATCTTTGTCACATAATACTTTTTGATATTTTATTTTTTTTCAAAACGTTCAAAATATATTTTTTTCAAGGCGTTTTTTTTCTTCCGGGACTTGTTTTCTTTCCTTCAAGACGTTTTTTTTTCTTTAATTCTTTGTCCTATCTAGGACTCGAAAGATCAATTTCTATCCAATAGAACAATGCCCCAGACGTCAGGTCCAACAGGGTGCTTCCAATATTTTTTACAGGCTAATATTTTCTAGAAATAGCCTATTGCACGTGAGGAGATTTCCTATGTTTCACTTATTAGAATGACGTATTTCCTACATCTGTGATAATTGATGCGTGGACGAAGAATATATATTTTTGAGAAACTATTGTTTCCAAGGCAAATATGCAATTAGGGAAATTCTGAAATTACAGTGTTTTCGAGACAAGACTTTGCGACAGGAAAAACAAAATTAATAAACATGACAAATGGAAAAACCAAAAACATGTGCAAATTAAAAGAAAGGCATGGCCCCTGGGCTCGGCATACGAATAAAGGCGAAAGGGGACTACAAGATACTTAAATTGTGTAAGGGATTAGGTATTGAAGATTCGTCCTAAACGAGAAATCTAAAAGAGACACAAGTAAAATTTTTTATACATGCAAATTTTTTAATAAAAACAAATTTACAACATTATTAAAACACAGAAACAGCAGCAAAAAAAACATGCCAAATAGGAAAAAATTAAAATGTGTGTGAATAGAATAAAGATATGTGTCCTATCAAGCGATTACAGGGAGGGAGAGTTGATATTATAATTAAAGTTATAGACATTATTCAGGTATTTCCCAGAGCCCTTAACAAAAATTCAGCGTTTTTGATCCAAGACTAGGAATATTTCACACCACCGTGACAATATACGGCTGCCCCCAACCCCTATCAATAATTTTTAGAGGGGCATGGTTGATGTTAGATGTAAATTTAGACCATATTGACCTATTTCTGAGAGCTATTGACGAAAACGCCACATTTTCTTTGACTTGATGTGAATAACCATAATTTTCTAAGATCCCCCCTGACTGTTCGAGAGATTTTGAAGATCTTTGACTACTACCACACATTTATCAATCTTACCAGCTTGAATTTTCCTTTTTTTTATATATTTTTATCGAAAAAGCAGGATTTTTAGAAGTTAGCATTGATTTCTACAGTATGGTTTTGATTTTTACGGTTTGGTCTTTATTTCTAGGGTTGGCCCTGAATTCTTCAGTTTGATCTTGTTTTCTTATGAATTTGTCCAGATTTCAAGAGGATGCCTTTAATTTCTACAGCTTGGCCTTGATTTTTATGAATTCGACGGAATTTGCTTGTATTGGTCATGATTTTTTAGAGATTTCTCATGATTTCTACAGTTTGGTCTTGATTTCAATGATTTGTCTGGATTTTTAGGGTTGCCCCTGAATTTGATGAATTTGTATGGATTCCTATCCTTTGATTTATGGATTCCTATTGATTTCTGGATTCCTGGATTCCTATTATGGTTTCTATGAATCTTCCCGGATTTCTTGCATTGATTTTGATTTCTATTGGATTTTTCAGGATTTACATAAACCGAATGTGTTTTCTACAGTTTTGTCTTGATGTAACTGGTTTGGTCTGGATTTTTAGGGTTGACCCAGATTTTTTATGAATTTGAATGGATTCCTATGCATTGCCTATGCTTTCTATTAATTCTTCTGGATTTCTATGTATATGTTATGATTTTTATGAATTCCTAGGGATTTCTAAGTACTGATCAGGGTTTTTTAGCGGTCAGCATTGACTTTTTAGAGCTTGGCCATGATTTCTACAGTATGGTCTTAAATTCGGGTTGGCCCCGATTTCCACACTTTGGCCTTGATTTTTATGAATTTGTCCAGATTTCAAGAGAACAGCCTTAGTTTCTAAAGTTTACCCTTGATTTTTATTAATTCAAAGGGCTTTCTATTTATTGATCATAATTTTTTAGAGGTTGACCATAATTTCTACAGTTTAGTTTTGATTTCCATTTTTCGGACTTGATTCTTAGCGTTGAACCTGATTTCTTATAAATTTGTGTGGATTTCTATGCGTTGCGTATGGTTTCTATTAATTCTTCCAGATTCTATGTATTGATTATGATTTGTATGAATTCGTAGGGATTTATTTGTATTGATCATGATTTTTTAGAAGTTGGCCTTGATTTTTTTAGAGGCTGGCCATGATATCTATAGTATGGTCTCGATTTCTATAGTTTGGTCTGGATTTCTAAGGTGGCCCCTGACTCCCACAGTTTGGTCATGATTTTTATGAATATGTTTGGATTTTAAGAGGATAACCTTGGTCGTGATTTTCTAGAGGTTGGCCATGATTTCTATGACACAGTCTTTTTGGCTAAAATAAATGTATAATTTAATAATTTATTTCTTAGGAATAGCGGCACCTATTAGAAACGAACGCGCCCCTTACGGCATTGCTGCCTCTGAAACAAGAGACTCAAAGTGCGTATTGATTTTCGGTAATTCTAAATCATTTGACTATCTCAGAATTTTCACAAACTAGCTTTTCGGCCTTCTTTCGTCTAGAATTCTTGTTTTTAAAAAAAAAAAAAAAAAAAATGAAAACGCCACTTTGCAGTGGCACAGCTTTTTTTAGCTAAAATAAATGTTTATGTACATCCGTTTTTTTTTAAGGTTAGCAGCATCTTTTAGAAACGAACGCATCCTTTACGGCATTGCTGTCTCTGAAACTGGACGTTCGAAATTGGTATAGATATTTGATAATTCTAAATCAATTGACTGTCTCAGAATTTTTACACAATAGCTTTTTGGCCTTCTTTTGGCTAGAATTACTGCGTTATACCGAAAATGGGCTGAAAAGGCTTCTTTTCACTGGGACAGTATTCTTTTTGCCCAAAATAAATGTCTTTCTCCTCGTGAAACTAATTTTCTTCGTGGTAGTTGATGTGTATTATTTTTTTGTTTTGTTTTCGTGAAAATCGTTACATGTTGATTTTTCTCTTCGTGAAAATCTGCATTGATTTTTTTTCTCAATATGAAACTTGTCATGTTCGTAGGACTCGTTGTTTGCTGATTTTTATTCGTGAAACTTGTTGCAAGTTTATTTTTCTCTAATTTGCAAGTTTATTTTTAATATTCGTAAAACTCGTACATTGATTTATTATCCTCGCAAAACTGATTTTGTTCATGGAACTGCTCGCGTGATGATTTATGATAGTAAAGTTTTTGAGTGCTGATTTTTGTTTGTGAGACTTGTTGCGTGTGGTTTTTTCTCTTCGCGAAACATGTTTATTGGTTTTTCCAATCATGAAACTCATTTTCTTCAATAATTAATTGCCTGCTTATTTTTGTTCATGAAACCTGCTACATCCTGATATTTTCTTCATGAAACTAGTTGCATGTTGTTTTTCTTTTCTTTTCGAGAAACTTGTACATTGAATTTTTTCCTCAAGAAACCGATTTTTTTCATGGATCATGTTGTGTGATGATTTATGTTCATGGAACGTTTTTGAGTGCTGATTTTTGCTCATAAAACTTGTTACACGTTGATTTTTCTCGTCGTGAAAGCTGTACATTGATTTATTTTTCTCAAAGCGAAACTGATTTCGTTCATGGAACATGTGACGTGCTGATTAATGCTCGTGGAACTTGTTGAGTGCTAGTTCCTGTTCGTGAAACTTGTTACATTTCGATTTCTCTCTTCGTAAAAGTTTTACATATATTTTTCTCCTCTTGAAACTGATTTTCTTCATGGAAGTTGATACATGATGATTTTATATCTTCTTAGAATGTATTGCATGCAGATTTTGTTCGTGAAACTTGTTACATGCTGATTCTTCTCTTCAAGAAAATGAAGATTGATTTTTCCTAATTTTGAAACTCGTCTTGATCATAAAACTGGTTGCCTGATGATTGTTGCTCGTAGAACTTATTGAGTAATTATTTTTGTGTGCGAAACTTGTTACATGTTGACTTTTCTTTTTGTGAAACTTGCACATTAATTTTTCTCCTCATGAAGCTGATTTCTTCATGGAACGATATGCGTGCTGATTCATGTTCATGGAACTTTTTGAGTGCTGATTTTATTCGTAAAACCAGTGACATGTTGTTTTTTTTCTCTTAGCAAACTTTTACACTTTTCTACTCGCGAAAATAATTATGTTCATGGAACTCATTGCATGCTTATTATTGTTCGTGAACGTTGTTGCTTATCGATTTTTCTCATTATGAAACATGTACATTGATTTTTTTTCTCTTCGCAAAACTGATTTTTTTTTATTAAAGTTGTTGCATGATGATTTTACTTCGTGAAACTTGTTTTTTTCTCTTTCTCTTTGCAAATCTTGTACAATTATTTTTCTTATCTGTAATCGGGTTTTGTTCAAGGAACTTATTGCGTGTAAATTTTAGTTATTGGAGCATGTTACACTTTGACTTTTTCTTCGTGAAAATTGTACATGGATTTTTCTTCTCGTGAAGTAAGTTACATGTTAATTACTGTCTTCAAGAAAAAGTTCAGTGACTTTTTTCTCATTGTGAAACTCGTTTTTCTCGTGAAACTCATTACATGCTGATTAATGATCGTGAAACTTGTTGTATATTCATTTTTCTCCTCGTGACACTTCCATATTGATTTTTTTCTCCTCGCGTTGGAACTTTTTTCTATTCTTTGAAAAAATCGAAATCAAAGTGTAACTTTTCTTCTCTTCTATGAGAAAACTCAAAATTAAGGTGAAACTATTTCTTTTCCTTGAGAAAATTCTGAATTAAAGTGGAACTTTTTTTCTTCCCTGAGAAAATTCAGAATGAAAGTGGAAATTTTTCTCTTCTATGAAAAAATGCAGAATCGAAGCATAACTTTTTCTCTTTTCTAAAAAAATATCCAGAATCGAAGCCTAATTTTTTTCTCTTCTATGAAAAATCCAAAATAGAACTTGAACTCTTTTTCCCCTCTTCATTGAGAAAATTCAGAGTCGAAGTGTATCTTATTCTTATCTTCGAGAAAATTCAGAACATAAGCGGAACTGTTTCTTCTTTCGGGAAACTCAGAACTGAAATATAACTTTCCTAATCTTCTACGGAAAAAATCAGAATTAGAGTCTAGCTTTTTTCTGTTCTCTCGAAAAAATCCAAAACTGAAGTGAGAATTCTTTTTGTTCGTTGAGAAAATTCAGAATTGATCTGGAACTTTTTTTATTCTTTGGAAAAATTCGGAATCGAAGTCAAACTTTTTCTCTTCCTTAAGAAAATTCAAATTTAAAGCGGAGCCTATTCTCTTTTCTGAAAAAAATCAGAATCGAAGTATAACTTTTCTCTTCTCCGGAAAAAATCTAGAATCCAAATGTAACTTTTTTTTCTTCTATGGGAAAATCCACAACAGAACTAGAAGTTTTTTCTCTTCTTTGAGAAAATTCAGAATCCAAGTGCAACTCTTTCTCATCTTTGAGAAAATTCAGAACTTGAGTGGATCTTTTTTCTTCCTTGGGGAAGCTCAAAACTGAAGTGTAATATTCTTTTCTTCTTCGGAAAAAATCAGAGTCGAAGTTTAACCCTTTTTCTCTTCTTTGGGAAAAATTCAAAATCGAACTTTAACATTTTCTCTCTTCTATGGAAAAATTTAGAAGTTAACTTGAACTTTTCTTCTTTGAAAAATTCACAAGTGAAGCGGAATTTCTAATCTTCTTTTGTGAGTCTCAGAACCGGAGTATATCTTGGAAAAATTCAGATTCGAAGTGCAATTTTTTTGTTCACTTCTAATGAAAAATTTAGAAAAGAACTTGAACTTTTTTTCAGTTCTTTGAGAAAAACTGAAAATTATGATGGAACTTTCTCTCTTCATTGGGAAAAATTCAGAATCAAGGTACAACTTTTTCTATCTTTTACGAAAAAATTCAAAACAGGATTTGAATTTGGAGGATTGAAGCAGAATTCGAAACTCGATTGATTTGGAGCTTCGACTCTGAATTTTTCCAAAGAAGAGAAAGAAAGTTACACTTTTTTCTTTTCTTTGAGGAAATTCACAATCGAAGTGTAACTCTATCTAATCTTTGAGAAAATTCAGAAAGATTAGAAAGAGTTACACTTCGATTGTGAATTTTCTCAAAGAAGAGAAAAAAGTTCTAGTTCTGTTCTGGATTCTCCCATAGATGATAAAAAAGTTATACTTCGATTCTAGGTTTTTTTGGGAGAAGAGAAAAAGTTATACTTCGATTCTGAATTTTTCCAGAGAAGAAACAAAGTTTCACTTTACTTCTGAATTTACAATTTGATTCCGAATTTTTGCAAAGAATAGAAAAAAATTCCAGATCACTTCTGCATTTTCTCAACGAAGAAAAAGAATTCCCACTTCAGTTTTGATTTTTTTTTCAGAGAAAAAAAATGTTCAATTTTGATTCTGATTTTTCCGTAGAAGATAAGGAAAGTTGCAATTCAGCTCTGAGTTTCCCCAAAGAGGAAAAAGTTATGATTAAGTTCTGAATTTTCTCAAAGATGAGAATGAGTTACACTTCGATTCTGATTTTTCTCAAGAGAAAAAAAGGCTCAAGTTCTTTTCTGTATTTTCCATAGAACAGAAAAAAGTCATGCTTCGATTCTGAATATTTCCATACAAGGAAAAAAGTTTCACTTTAATTCTGAATTTTCCGAGGGAAGACCAAAAATTGCACTTCAATTCTGAATTTTCTCAAGGTAGCACTTTAATTCTGAATCTTCTCAAGGCAGAGAAGAAAAGTTACACTTCGATTCCAATTGTTTTCCAAAGAATAGAAAAAAGTTCCATCGTGAGGATTAAAAAAATCAATGTAGGAGTTTTATGAGGAGGTAAATCAACATGCAACAAGTTTCACGAACAAAAATCAGCATATAATGAGTTTCACGAGCAGGACGAGTTTCACAATGAGAGAAAAATCACTCTACGTTCTTATGAAGACAGAAATCAACGCGTAACATGCTTCACGAGAAGAAAAATCAATGTACAAGTTTCACGAAGAGAAAATCAACATGTAACAAGTTCCACGATTTAAAATTGGCACGCAATAAGTTCCTTGAACAAAATCAGATTCTCGATAAGAAAAATCATTGTACAAGTTTTGTGAAGAGAGAGAGAAAAGAAAACAGGTTTCACAAAGTAAAATCATCATGTAACAAGTTCCGTAAACAATAATAAGCATGCAATGAGTTCCATAAACATAATCATTTTCGGTAGGAGAAAAGTGTAAAAATTTGCTAAGACAAAAAAATAACGTGTTAACAGTTTCACGAACAAAATCATCACTCAAAAAGTTCCATGAACATAAATTAGCACGCATGAAGTTCCATGAAGAAATCAGCTTCATGAGGAGAAAAATTAATGTAAAAGTATCAAAAAGAGAATGATGAACATGTAAAAAGTTTCACGAAAAAAAATTAGCACTCAATAAGTTCTACGAACACAAATCATCACGCAACAAGTTCCATGATCAAGACGAGTCTTACAATCAAAGAAAAGTTTGAAATGTCATAAGAAGTTTGAAAAGCTATATTGTGAAAATTTTGAGATAGTCAATTGATTTAGAGTTACTAAAAATCTATACGCATATTAAACTTCCAATTTCAGTGACATATCAATGCCGTACGGGGTGCGTACGTTTTTAAAGGGTGCTGCCAATCCTAAAAAATAAAGGGTTTACATAGACATTAATTTTAGCCAAAAAAAAGATTGTGTAACTGCAAAGCGGCGTTTTCAGTCTTTTTATGGTACAAAACAAGAATTTTAGTCGAAAGAACGCCGAAAAACTTTTGTGCGAAAATTCTGAGATAGTAAAATGATCTAGAATTACCGAAAATCTATACGCATATTGAGCCTGTCGTTTCAAAGACAGCAATGCCACGCGGGGCACGTTCGGTTCTAAAAGTTGCCGCTAATACTACAAAATAAAATGTTAACATAGATATTTATTTCAGCCAAAAATACTTTGCAATAGAAATCATGGCCAACCTCTACAAAATCATGACCAATACATTGGAATCCCGTCAAGTTCCTAAAAATCAAGGCCAAACTGTAGAAATTAAGGTCCTCCTCTTAAGATCCGGACATAATCATAAGAATCAAGACCAAATTGTAGAAATCAGGGGCAACCCTAGAAATCCAAACCAAAACCATATAAATCAATACCATACTGTAGATATCATGGCAAACCTCTTAAAAAAAATCAAGGCCAACCTCTAAAAAATAATGACCAACACATAGAAATCCCAAAGAATTCATAAAAATCATAATCAACACATAAATCTGGAAGAATTAATAGAAACCATACACATTACATAGAAAACCACACAAATCCATAAGAAATCAGGGTCAACCCTAAAAATCCAGACCAAACCATAGGAATCGTGACCAAACTGTAGAAATCATGGCCAACCAAACCACTGAAATCAAGGCCAAACTCGAGAAATCATGGCAAATCTCTAAAAAACCAAGACTAATACATAGAGAGTCGGTCGAATTCATAAAATTCAAGGCCAAATTGTAGAAATTAAGACCATCCTCTTCAAAGTCGGACAAATTCATTAGAAATTAAGATCAAACTGTAGAAATCAGGGCCAATCCTAAAAATAAAGGCCAAATCGTAGAAATAAAGACCATACCGTAGAAATCAATACTAACCTTTAAAATCCGGCTTCTTTTATGAAAGTATGTAAAAAATGAAAAATTCAAGCTGGTAATATTTATGAATGTGTGGTAGTAGTCAAAGATCATCATCATCTCGTGAACAGTCAGGGGGGCGGGATCTTAGAAAATTATAGTTATTCAAATCAAGTCAAAGAAAACGAGGCGTTTTCGTCAATAGCTCTCAGAAATACCTCAATATGGTCTAAATTAACCTCTAATATCACCCCTGCCCCTCTAGAAATGATTACTAGGGGGTGGTGGCGGCTGCATATTGTCACGGTGGTGTGAAATATTTATAGTCTTTGCTAAAAAATGCTGTATTTTCGTTAATGGTTCTCGAAAATATCTCAATAGTGCCTAAAAATTTACCTCTAGTTTCAACCCTCCCTCCGTGGAATGACTTGCTAGAAGCCTTACCATTCTATTGTTCATTAATGTTTTTGTTTTTTCTATTTGTCATGTTTTTTA
This sequence comes from Artemia sp. Qi Xiang Cuo, assembly GCF_049724085.1. Classification (NCBI taxonomy): domain Eukaryota; kingdom Metazoa; phylum Arthropoda; class Branchiopoda; order Anostraca; family Artemiidae; genus Artemia; species Artemia sp. Qi Xiang Cuo. The sequence continues at coordinate 43,911,619 of NC_142806.1, forward strand.
ACTGTTTTTTTTTCTATGTTTAATAATGTTGTAAATTTGTTTTATTAAAAAATTTGTATGTATAAGGCCCTGTATCTTTTTTTTAGATTTCTTGTTTAGGACGAATCTTCAATACCTAATCGTTTACACAATTTAAGCACCTTGTGGTCCCCTTTCACCTTCAGTACTATGCCATAACTCGGAGCCATACCTTTCTTTTAATTTACGCATGTTCTTGTTTTTTCCCATTTGTCATTTTTTTTCACGTTTTGTTTATCCCGTCGCAAAGTCTTGTCTCGAAAACATTGTATTTTCAGAATTTCTCTAATTAGATATTTGCCTTGGAAATAATAAAATCTGGAACATAGACATTCTCTGTCTGCGCGTCAATTATCACAGATGTAGAAAACACGTCATTCTAGTAAGTATAACATGAGAAATCTCCTCGTGTGCAATAGGCTATTTCTAGAAAATATTAACCTATACAAAATATTGGAAACACCCTGTTGGATCTGAATTCTGGGGCGTTGTTCTATTGGATAGAAATTGATCTTTCGATTCTTAGCGAGGACAAAGAACTATAGAAAAACGTCTTGAAAGAAAGAAAAAAAAGTAAAAAAAGATAAAAATCGTGTTAAACGTTTCGACGAAAAATAAAATCTCAAAAAGTATTATGTGAAAGTGATTTGTTCGCTGCTATTACGTAAGATGCGTGCTCTCATTAAGTGATGTTAATGCGCGCAGTCATTACGTATTACGTGCGTCATTACGTAAAATGCGCGCAGTCATTAAGCAACACCCATTTGTACAAAGTCATTACATAAGACCCACTTGCGTGCCGTCATTACACAAGAATCACGTGTGTGCCGTCATTACGCAACATGTGCGCTGTCATTTTGTAAGCTTTGTGCCGTCATTTAGTTATCCGGGTTGCAGCAGTAGCTAGCAACCTAGTAAGAGACGATCACATCCAATGTTTAGAAATATAAAAACCCATAACTCCTAAAACAAGAGTCAGATCAAAACAAAAAGTACACCATTAGAACCTCCTTGTCTGAAATCTCTATAGGAAACCTTCTGTCCCTTGGCCTTAACATGAAGGAAAATATATTGGCTGGAAAATCAAGAAAAGTGGCAGCTACTACAGCATTCTGCCAAAACGGCATCTTTTTTCTTTTCTTATTTTCTTCCAATGATAGCTTGGCATTGGAACATCATAGAGATGTGTTCAATGGCGCTTTTTAAAGAAAATTAATGGGGTTAAAATTCTTTTGTAATGAAAAAAAATTACTTTTAATATAGAATAAATTTTTTGACGAAAATCTGCATATTTGATGTTAAAGATTAATCAATGACGCCATAATCGTAGGTTGTAGCAAGGTCGTCTCTTACTATTAATTAAAAAAATTAAAAAAAAGCCATAGGATTTTTCCTGTTTGCTATTTCACATTAAACAAAGAACATCTATATTAGAGAACAACCAGTCTAAGTTCATTACATTTTTGTCTTTCTGTCTGTTTTGTATATAAACTGATTATATACACATTGAAAAGGTTACTGTTTACAATATAATAATACCAGAACGATGGTAATATAATTTACCAACATCTCATTTATAAAGTAAATTTGTTGTCAAGGGCAAATCGTAATTTTAATTTTGTTAAGCATTGAACAGTGAAATGGCTAGGGCTTTTGAGCTTGTTAAGACTTCTACAAAATGTTATAATACACGAGCATCAAATAGGCTGTTAAATTTGAAGTTTGAATATGACTTTGACATAGATGGAGCCTGAGAAACTAAAGATGAGGCCTTAAGAAGATGCGGCTATGAGTTTTCTGACATTGAATCAGATGATGAGTGGAAAATGCCAGAAGAAATTTCGGAACATGAAGTAAAAGCCAGGAAAACCAGTCAAATTGCATTGGGAAAACGAAGGAAGGTAAAGATGAGTAGCGTCGGCCAAAAACTGTTACAAACGGTATTTCAATAACATTCTTGTAGCCTATGATATTACATCAGGAGTTTTTCACATCTACGTGCTTTTTTAATTAACGAAAATATTTAAAATAAAATCAATATTTTTACAAAGAACTTCATTTTCATACACTAGATAATAAACTTTGTCGTAGTTTTATTAGATCCAGATACGGTTCTATTTACAAAAACTGCATTTTTTTATAACTCTGTAGTAGCAAATCTTTTTAAGATCTACCCGTATACCAAAATAAAAATAAGAATTTTACCATTATAAAAAGTATGTCGACATTATTATGTAAAATGCAGTAATTTTTTGGGGGTTTTAAGAAAAAATATATTAAAGAACGAACTGTTGCTCATAATAAATGATAAGTTTTCTAGTGAAGATCCGGGTGGCAGCGGAAGCTAGTTCATGGGAAAGAACGAACTCTAGCCCATAGTAAATATAGTAAAGTAACGTAATCAATATAGTAAAGTAATCATAGTAAAGAAAAGAACAAAAGAACGGCACCATAATGGAAAGCTGTTTAAGTGCTCATTTAAAAGCTTATTTCCATATCTAACCCCTTTCTATATAGTTGACTTGATAGTACTATCAAAAAGTGTAATGTGGTATCCAAAATCACACTTTGTTATTTTTTAACACTAAAATACCAAAAAGGGCTTTTTCCATTTAAAAGACTGCAAAGACAAAAAGTTACAAATCTAGGCAGGGCAAAAAACTAGAGGGCACGGGCACCCCTCAGACTTCAATTGCCACCAATAAGACTAGCACGCTAGTAAACAATAAGTAGAACGATAGGGAAATTCTTATATAAGACAGTGGAACGCAACCTCATATGAATATTTTGATCCTATATCCAAGGTCCATCCTCAGCAAAGTGAACGAAGAAAACACCAACATCAGAGTAACTCACATTAAAATACGATCATTAAAAGTAAAAACAAGTTTTTAAAATTTTTAAAACAGCCCTAGCATCATTACTTCAAGGAAGTTCAACCAGGACTGGTACACCAGTCCTTACATATTCATTTAAAGTTGCGTTCCACTGTCTTATATAGGAATTTCCCTATTTTTTATTGTTTATGATGTGAAGGCAGTGTGGTCTTCGTCACTATTTACTTCTAGCGTGCTAGCCTAAGACTAGCTAAAAATATATGAGTTAAAGAAGCAAAAATAGTGAAAAAATGTAGTAAATAAATAAAATTATGTTATACAATTTTTGTAAATTATGTTAACTGCCCCTTTTTAATCCTTTTAATGGTTTCATAGATATCTTTTTATTTGCAACTCCTCAAAGATGCCAAGGATAGATACCCCATAATAAATCCCAGATAAATCCTTGGTAAATACCAGATTTCTTAAGGCATAGTTTAAAATTAATTATAATTCATTAAAAGATTTCTGACGAGAGCAAAAAAAGAATGTTGATACTTAAAACGTACAAAGTTACTCTTTGTGGATTAGGCAACTTATTTTAAAAAAATGTTTAAAACAAACAAGCTCGTGATTTTTCCCTGTATTTGTAATGCCTGAAAAACTAGTGCTTTACTGCAAACTAAGCTTGTCTAACTTTTTTAGGGAATTGAAAACTTGTCGTAAAAGTTGTTGATTTCATCGCCAGAAAAAAGAAATGTTGAGAGCTTAATGAATTACTCTTTGTCTCTGCAGATCAATTAAGGATTTTTCCTGTTTCTATTCCTGGTTTGTCGCGTCGGTTTTGTGTTTTCATTAAAGCTCTAGTTTTTTCGAATTTTGAAAATATATGGAAACGTCATTAATTTTAGGTCGTTTTAAGTTCCCTGTATTTGTAAACAATGAAAAACCAGTGCTTTACTTCAAACTAAGCTTTCTTGATCTCTAAGAGAATTAAAAACGTGTCGTAATAGTTATTGATTTCATGTTCGAAAGAAATATTGAATTAATTTTTTTTAAGACATCTTAAGGATTTTCCTGTGTCTTTTTCCCATTTATTTCGTCAGTTTTATGTTTTCAGAAAAGCACTAGTTTCTTGGGAATTTTACAAACAAAGGGAAATATCATGAGTCGTTGTCTCTTACCTAGTAAGAGACAACGTCCAATGTTAAAAAATACAATAACCCATAACTTCTAAAAATGGAATCAGATCAAAATAAAAAGTACACGATTAGAACCGCCTTGTCTGAAACCCCTATATAGAAAACTTTCTACCCTTTGGCTTGAACAACAAGGGAAATATATTGGCTTGAAAATCAAGAAAAGTGGTAGCTACTACAACATTCTGCCTAAAAGGCCTCTTGGCACTGGAACTGGACAGCTTGGAACTGGAACGTCGCAGAGAGGTGTTGCATAGATCATTACAAAGGATATTAAGGGTTTAAAAACTTTTTGTAATTAAAATAAATAAATTTTAAAATAGAATTAATTTTTCTATGAAAAACTGTATATTTCATGTTAAAAATTGATCAATGACGTCATAATCATAGGTTGTAACCAGACTGTCTCTTACTGTTCCAATTAAGAAACATCCATAGGCATTTTCCTGTTTGTAATTTCACATCAAATATTTTCAAAAATACATTAAAAGACGATCATTCGAAGAACATACCATTGCATATATTGGACTTAGTAAGCTACTCAATTCCGTGAAAAAAATTACCAATAAATTCACTGTAAATAAATCTAATACGTTACATACAATGGCGTCATCCATATTACACATGGTCACGGGTATCTCGTATGCCATGGGAATTGTGCCAGCTGTGTCATGAAAACAGGACATGTTGTAGAAACAGGATGATGTAGAAATCTTTGCTATGGGCCTTCCAGAAACCAGGACCTTCTAGGAATCTCCTAGAGGCGTTGTGAACATCCTATGCGAATCTCCTATGGCCATTGTGGAGTCTTGAATCGTCTCACTACTGACGATAAGGAACATATTTGGAGACATTTTTCTCTGAGTTTCGTTTGCCAAGTATGTTGTTCAATAGTAGAATTGAGTTTATAGTGACTATTAAATTGAGTTTATTATGTCTATTAAACGAAGTTTTGATATGGACTCTAATAAAAATTGGATGAGATCTTTTTGGCCTCTAATGGTATCAAGCCGATTATCGATTATTGATAATTGATAATTGATTATGACTACAACATGGCTGGTATCATTATTGTATCGTAATAATAATAATAACATTTATTCACCCACCATCCACAGAAATAGGTTATAGTGGAGCACTACAAAAAGAAAAAAGAAAACAAAAAGAAACTAGCTTCAAAAAGATAAAGATACAACACTCATTGTAATTCACGACAGTCAAATAAATGCAGGTGAGAAAAGTCATCTATCTAATTTAACTTTTAGCACTGAATTATTTCGATTGCTAGACCATTGTTTGGATGGCTCTTTAAGACCATATTTTTCAAGGCACGAATTCCAATAACGCTTGGGTATGCAAAGTAAAAATTTTGCAATTTTATAGTAGCACTTTTGATGTTTTCAGTGTCTCTCACTGACAGCATGTGGGATGCACCGGCAAGGCAGGTTATGGTTGGTAAGCACACTGAACAAAAAATCGGGGCAAGAGATTTCCAGGATTAGCGTCCACGATTCGGGACTACAGACGCATAATCATATTTAATGGCTTTAGTTTTTTGCTTAAAAATTCCTTCTCTAGTTTTAATGATTGTTTCTGCTATCATAATACCAAGATATATCAGCTCCGATACCGTGGGGACAACATGATTTTTTAGAGTGACAGAATCACTTTGCAGTGCACTAAAAGACATGAATTCACACTTATCAATGTTGATAGAAAGCCCAATAGATTGAAAGTCACTTAGGAGTCAATTCAGGTTCTCTTGTAAGTCTTCTTTTGATCTACTGAGCAGAAGAATGTCATCAACATATGCCAAGTAAGATAGGTCAGTACCATACAATAGGAGAGAGGGCGAGATACGGTCCAGAGTTTTTGAGATGGCATGTTTGAAAATAAGAGGACTAAGAACGCTGCCTTGCCTCACACCTCTTCTGATTTTGACAGGATCTGAAATTGTACCTTTCCAATTTGCCAACACAGTCACATTTTCGTACCAAAATTTCAAAGTACTCACTATGCTTGAACTTACTCCATTCTGCAGTGGAGTATTCATTGCTTGCATGTGAATGACGCTATCAAACGCTTTCGATATATCAATGGTGCACATATACAGAGGCGACTTTTTTCTTTCCGAGTCCATAAGTATGTTAGCCAGAAGGCGGTGAGTCTCTGCCACCCGAGACCTATCTGGAATCCAAGCTGATTGTCCCCAAAGTGTCAAGTATCAAGATCAGAGAAGATCACATTTTTAAACACTTTGCTCAAGATGCACGAGACGGTTATGTGTCTATAAGATTTGCATTTGTTTGGATCTTTTCCTTTTTTAGTGACAGATGAGATGACCCTGTGCACATCGGTTTCCTTTTACCGGCCTTACGCATGAGTTTGGACCCCCAAATTTCCATCCAGGGCCCCAAGTCCCCATTCAGGGCCCCTTGCCCTCCCTTTCTAGGGACCCAAGACTTCATGTTTTTTACTTAAATTCTTTTTAACTGATATTTTTGGAACCTTTTTACCAAGTCTTAAAATCACATTAAATATACTTATAACAAAAAAAAATAACTTTTGATATTTTAAAAAACATAAAATGACGATGATATAAATAGGTCAGTCTTTATTTTTTATATTAGCAAAAAAATATTCGTAGTGAAATTTTTTTGCTTAGTTTTTTTTATTGAAGTTAAACTGAAAACTGAAAACTTATCATCGATGGTTTACCAAAAGATACAGTCAATGAATCTAACAATGCCAATGATGAAATGTGTGATAAAGTTGTAGCTAAATCTTTGTTAAAACTCATGACCCCAAAATGGAATAAGTGCCATGTCAAGAGAAAACGTGCTAAAGTATTTTATGGAATAAATTCAGTGCGTTCATTTTCTTATGATGACATTCTACATGCCATTATTTCAATAAATATATTTTATGCATTACTTTGTTATGTCTCCATGAATTTTAGGGTACGCTGGCAACGCAATCAACATATTGTTTCTGGGACGTGGGCCAACTGGTGATAAGTGTCACTACATCATAACAAGTTATTTGCGCTATCGATTTTCAAAATGGATATATGGTAAATATTATCAGTGATCTTTTTCCGGATGCCTTTTTTGGCATCATTCCGAGTAGATACCGTGTTTATTCAAGTGCTTGCTGGACAAACATATTCTTTTGATGGTTAATGAAAGTTGTTTCGATCTAAAAAAAAATTGGAATCATAAGCATGCGTATGAATCCACACAAATTCATAAGAACCAGGGTCATCTCTGAAAATCCAGACCAAACCAAAATCATCAAGACAAAACTGTAGATAACATGATCGGTCCATAGAAATCCAGAACAATCCCATAAAAATGATAATCAATGCAAGAAATTAAGGGGAAGTTAGAGAAATCATAACCAATGCGTAGGAATCCAGACGAATTCTTAAAAATCAGGGTCAAACCTAGAAATCAAGACTAGACCATAGAAATCCAGACCAAGACATAGAAATCAAGACAAAACTGTAGAAATTATGGCCAATCTCTAAAAAATTAAGACCAATACGTAAAAATCCCGACGAATTCACAAAATCAAGACCAAACTGTAAAAACTAAGGCCCTCCTCTTAAAGTCCGGACAAATTCATACAAATCAAGAAAAAAAATCGGGGCGTTGGGGTCCTGGAGGGGAACTTGGGGTCCTAGAGGGGGACAAGGGATCCTGGATGGGAATGTGGTGACCTAAACTCATGTGCAAAGCCCCAATAATGGAAAACCAATGTGCTCAGGACCATTACATTATGTAAAGTATACCTACTCGATTGTAGTCAATACAATTTTTTGGAGATCAAAATAGGTTTCATTAACCATCAAAAGAATATGTCTGTCCAGAAAGTGTCTCAAATCACCATGGTATGGATATTTTCAGAACGATGCCAAAAAAGGTGTTCGGAAATAAATCAATTAACCATGTATCCAAATGAGAAATCGATTGCGCAAATAACTTGCTATGATGTAGTGACGCTTAACATCAGTTGGTCAGCGTCCCAGAAACAATACACTGATAGCCTTGCTAGCGTACCCTAAAATTAATGGAGATTATGAAAAGTAATGCATAATATTTTTTATTGAAATAATGGCATATAGAATGTCATCAAAAGAAAATAAATGTACAGAATTTATTCCATAAAATACTTCATTGTGTTTTCTCTTGACATGGCACTTCTTCCATTTTGGGGTCATAAATGAGTTTTAACATGGATTCAGCTATAGCTACATCACACATTCCATCATTGGCATTATTGGGCCCATTGACTGTATCTGTTGGTAAACCATCGATGAAAAGCATATTAATGTGATTTTGAGACATAAAAAAAAACAAGTTGAAAAACTTTCAGTTTCACTTCATGGAAAAAAAAAGTTAAAAGAAATATCACTACGAACATTATTTTTCCAATAGAAAAAAATCACGCCTGAAATATTTATTTCATCCTCATTTTGTATTTTTTTAAATGTCACAATCGATTTTTTTTTTGTTTTAAGTATATTTAATGTGATTTTGAGACATGGAAAAAGTTGAAAAAATTTCGGTTAAAAAAATCTAAGTAAAAAAAACTTGGGGGAATTGGGGCCCTGGAGGGAGGGCATGGGCATCTGGATGGGGACTTGGGGCCCTGGATGGGAATGTGGGGGTCCAAACTCTTACGCAAGTCCGGCAAAGGAAAACTGATATACACAGGGCCATTACATTACAATAATGATACCTGCCATGTTGTTTTTAAAATCAATTATCAATAGTCAATAATCGGTTCGATACCGTAATAATCGGCTCGATACGCAATTCTCAGCCAAAAGAAAAAAAATATCAAAGGGAGCTAAAACAAAGGACCAAAAAGATATTTAATTAATGTCTAGGATAAGGAGGGAAACGCTGGATTTAAGAGAAACATTATTAAGATATGAAAAGGACATCTCTATAATAATAGGGACCAGGGGTCCAACACTTTCCCCCTAAGATAAATGGCCACAACGCACAATACTGGTCAAAACCTCACAGCCTAATGAAACGACTACAAAATTTGCAAAAAAAACTTCAAAACCTCAACCAAACCTTCCAACCTTCCATCTTTCGCCAACATCACTTCTGTTATATGAGAGGGCTGCTCTTTTTCAACCCTCGTTCCCACAAAAAACCTAAAATATTAAAAAAACACATTTTTCATTATAATTTTTTCTTGAAGGATTCTGAAAAAGAGCAAAATTTTAGTGTACTGAGTGGGGGTTTAAGACAACATATTTGAGGGGGTCATCTCTCAAATACAGAATGATTTTTGTTTATTTTAAGGTTTTAATGTTGTCAAAATTCCTTTTTTTACAGTTTTGGTTACTATTGCTCCGTATCGCTCCTTACTTGAAGTTTCTTGTCACGAATGGACCTGATGGACATTCTTTCACACTGTAATCGGGTCGTATTAGCACACAGTTATTCATTTATTAAAATGAGAAAAAACAAGTTTTTCACTCTCATAGTAAGCGCGGGCAAGATTCTCATTCTTGGAATTATCATTTGCAAGGCTGAGAAAGACAACAGATTTCATTGTCAATATTTCAATGTCTTATTTGTTTCGAAGCGGATAACTTGTCTAATTACACTGGTCTACAGTGGTTCACTAATAATTTTTCTTTACGTTTGTAATAGAGTTTAGTATTAATAAAATGATTGATTGATGATTGATTGAACATCAACCAATTATTATTTTTATAATGAATTTATATTGTTTTTTTAGTAGCTTAATTTAAAAAGGTGTCATCGTATTTTAATTTTTATGGTTGCAGTGGTGGCTGCAACCTCGCAAAGAACGAACCTTGGCCCATAGTAACCAAAGATTAAAAATATTTTAATAGAACTGGCTAATGGGGAAGAATTTTCATTTGTAGCTCATTCAGGATTGGTAACTATAACCTTGTGCTAGAAAAGTTCCATTAAAATTTTCAAGATATTTGATAAGATTTTTCGAGTAAAAAATTCAAATTATGAGAATTACGCCTCAATAAGAACCTTAGCGTAGTTTACGGCAAATTTCATAGTTTCCTGGTGGAGAACAGTCTCAACCTATCAGAGGGACTGAAATGTGATATCATATCTGGGTTGCAGCGGTAGCTAGCAATTTAGTAAGAGACGATCACGTCCAATGTTCAGAAATATAATAACCACTTACTCCTAAAAATAGAGTCAGATCAAAACAAAAAATACACCGTTACAACAGACATGTCGGAAACCCCTATATAAGAAACATTCTGTCCCTTGGGTTGAACAGCAAGGGATTTATATCGGCTTGAAAATCAAAAAAGTGGCAGCTACAACAGCATTCTGCCTAAACAGTATCTTTTTTTCTTTTTTTCCGTTTTTTTTTCGCCTCAGCTAGCTCGGCACTGGAAAGTCATAGAGAGCTGTTTAATGGCTCATTTGAAAGGAAATTGATGTATTTAAAAATCTTTCATAATTTACAGTCACCCAAAAAAGAATTTAAAAGTTATTCAGGAAAATACCTTCCCGAGCAAAATGGTGAAGAGAACTGGGTTTTAAATCCCTATATTAAACCATTTTGACTAAGCGCCCAACTTGTTAATCTCAGATAAAGGTGCATTAGTTTGAACTTCATCATATTTTTCTCTGCGTTCTAAACTTGACATGCAAATCTTATTGAGTTCTTGGTATAAACAAGGATAGAATACAATACATGGGTGATAAAGCCCTGAATTGCGCATTGCCTTTCTTAAGCTCAGTACTTGTTGATAACTTACGCGTCTCATTGAGAAGTACTAATTTTTTTATACATTAATGCAAGTATAGATTTTACTGTTGATAAATATTCATACTTAATTGTTTAAAAACAAAATACAAAATGTTTTATTATTTTGAAATTATGAAAGAAAATGTATCCAAGCTGGGAATAATATTGTTTTCAGTATACTTTTTCTTTTAATTTTCTTCCGGGGGGGGGACTAAAAGATGAAAGTCTTTTTTTAAGGGGTACGGTATCTGGAAAAGCTTGTGAACCACCGGCTTAGTGTAATACGTAAATACTTTCAGTACATGTTCAAGAGACAGGGCCGTATCCAGGATCTTTTTTTAGGTGGGGGAAGGGTACAAAAGGACTCTTTTGGGTGGGGGTTAAAAAAACATTAAATACGCATCAAAATTGGTTTATATTCATTTTTGTTACGATTTCACGAGTCGGACAAACATTTTTTTTTTTTGGGGGGGGGGGGCTCAAACCCCCTGGATACAGCCTTGCCAGGGGGATGTTGAACTAAGTGAGGGGCACTACGTGCCTACTATTACTCCTCATTCTGGTCCTCCTTCTACTACTACTACTATGATTAGTGCTAATACTGAGGCTAACAGTATCATGGGGAAACTTTCCGGAAAACCTTAGGGAGATGCTGAATCAAATCAAAACACATTAGGTACATAAATGTTGACAAAAGGACGTACCATTAATATTTCAGGAATGTCTTAGAGTATTAAATTCAAACTTTCAGAACAAGTTGACGGGGATGTTGAACTAACCAAAAGGCACTTTGTACATACTATTACTACTACTTCTGCTCCTAGTTCACTACTTCTACTATGGGTAAAGGTATTAAGTTAGAATTTTCTGCAAATTAATGTTGAGGAACATATTGAACAAAATTAAATACACTTTGTACATGCAGGTTGACAAAATGAAGTATCGGGAATATATCCGAGCTGCTTAGGGTATCAAGTTACGACTCTCAGGGCATATAGAGGGGGAAGTTGAACTAACCAAAAGGCTTAGAGTGTTAAAATGATACTTTTATGGCATGGTAAGGATGATGTTGACCTAACGAAGAGGTACAGTATTCATTCTACTGCTACTCCCACTACTCTTACTACTACCACTACTACTACTACTATTACTACTACTACTTCTACTACTACTACTACTACTACTACTACTACTACTGCTACTACTACTACTACTACTACTGCTTCTATTGCAGCTACTTTTACTGCTATTACTATTACTACAACTTTTGTTACTACTACTGAGGGTCAGGATATTAAGTTTAACTTTATGGGAATATTTTGAGGGATGGCGAACTAAATCAAAACACAATATACATTTGATTATTAAAAGGGTGTATCCCCAGTATCTTAGAAAAAGCTTAAAAGATATGAAGTTGAAACTCTCGGGGTATGTTTAGGGGAATGCTCAACTAAACAAAAGGCACAATGTGCATACTACCACTATTGCTACTGCTACAACTCCTAATACGACTATTACTCCAACTGAAGCTAAGTTCATATGAATAACACACAACGTAGGCTACATATATTTTTAAAAAGGGCATATAAGCAGTTTTTCAGGAATGACTTTGATTATTCTGTTGAAACTTACAGAACAAGTCGAGGGGGATGTTGAACTAAGTAAAAAGCACTAGGTGCATACTGCTATTACTATTACTACCTGATTCTCCAATTATTACAATTACTTCGACTACTTTCCAATATGGAGGGTAAGGGTATTAAGGTGAAAATTTCTAGGAATAATTAGGGAGATGTCAAATTAAATCAAAAGACATTAAGTACACGCATGTTATCAAAAGGATATAACAGCAATATATAAGGAACCGCTTACTGTACTTTCAAAAGTATCTTACTTTTATTTCAAAAGTATCTACCAATTTGATCGGCCTATATTCAGATCTACCACAAATGTAGAAAGGAGTATCCTTGGTCCCAAATTAAAAAAAATTGTTAATTGTACCAGAAATAGTATTTAGCGGAGACTACTTCAAACGAAGTTTTGGCAAAAACAACACGTACATTTGTCAATTGAGGAAATAACCCATTGACAAACTCTGAAAAATTCCCATCGACGAATTGACGAACTGGATCTGAAGAAAAACTTATTAATAAAATAAAAGTGCAAACAAAATTTATTACAAAACAAATAAAGCCAAACTCAGAAGAATATTTTTCAACACGATTGAGTGAAACTCTGTTACCTTTCTTTTTGAAATTGTCGATCCTGCTTGTCTTTCATTATCTTCTTCGGCAGACTTTGACCAAAGAACATAACTTATCCTGGTATATCCGAGACTCATCCAAGACATTGGTAGTAAATATCCTATAGCCAAAAAAGCCATGTTATAACTAAAAAGTAATAAAATAACAATTAACAACTGTTCAGGGTTGCCGTAGGCTATTGAGTTTTCACTCAATACTTATTATGAGTTTTCACTACTTATGTCAGCCCTTCAATCTATATGGTTCAAATCTGCAAACAATATATTAAAATGCAACTTATCGTCACTGCCTTAAACTAAAGGTCTAATTTTTAATCTAAGAAAATTAAATAAATTGATAAAAATAAGAGGTAGGATCGTATTTTTCTATAATGGTCTCGGAGAATTGTTGCTTTGAATTTTTAAGCCTGTCATTTTTGCGTGGTCTTAATTAAACTTCAGTTTTGAAAATAAAAATTTGTTCTGTCTTTTTTTAGTTTTCAGAGAATATAAATTATATAATGAAAAATATTGATAGCATGGCCGGTTAAAAATTACCAACAGCCTTATAAAGTAGTAATTTATTTTCTGTATGCTTCATAAGGACTATCTACTGAAAAAAATTGCAAGAGGCTTGTGCTTTCGCTAAAACATTAATTTTCAAAATTCTATAAATAAAGAAAATACCACGAGTTTGCTTATTTGAGCTAGTTTGATAGATAATACCATTATCCTGACCTTCGCTTGGGCCTACGCACTCGGCACGCGGCAGGCTTGTATGTATTTAATTCTCGCTGTAGCTTGTCATCTAACTTCAGATTAATATGAACTTCTGCATGATGTTATGGCGTCACAATAGGTTTGATGCAACCACCCTGGAGAAAAAACGAATTCTTTCTTAAAGTCGTGACCTATCTAGATCTTTTTTTGAGGACATAAATTTCAAAATAAATTATAAATTATTGTATCGTTTCCCTCATAGGGTTGTCGTATCATTACTTGAAATATATACAAATTTATTAATTTCGACTTCATGAATACCTCAATATCAAGCAATACTTTCCAAAATGCTTTATTATGTAATTTTTATCATAGGACTATCGCATCATCACTTATTATACATACGAATTTAGTAATTTCAACTTTATGCATATCCCAATGCTAAGCAATACTTTTAAAAGGCTTTATTGTATCATTCCCTTCATAGGGTTGTCTTATCATCGCATGAAATATATACGATTTTCTTAATTTCAACTTTATACATTCCCCAATACTAAGCAACACTTTTCAAAGGGCTTTATTGTGTCATTTCTGTCACAGAACTGTCGTGCCATCACTTAAAATATATATGACTTTATTAATTTCGACTTTATGCATATCTCAATACTAAGCAATACTTTTAAAAAGACTTTATTGTACCATTTTCCTCATAGGGTTGTCGTCTCATCACTTAAAATATATAAAACTTTATCAATTTCAACTTTATTTGTGCCCCAATACTAAGCAATACTTTTCAAAAGGCTTTATTCTATCATTTCCCTCATAAGGCTGTTATATCATTGCTTAAAATATATACGACTTTGTTAATTTTGACTTTATGCTTATCCCCATTACTCAAGAATACTTTTCAGACGGCTTTATCATTTCCCTCATAGAGTTCTTATGTCATTGTGTAAAATATATACGACTTTCTTAATTCCGACTATGCATATCACCAATATTCAGCAATAATATTCAAAAGGCTTTATTGTATCATATCCCTCATATGTCTGTCATAACATTGCTTAAAATATATACGACCTTATTAATTTCGACTTTTTGTATACTCCAATACTAAGCAATACTTTTCAAAAGGCTTTAATATATTATTTTCCTATTAGGGCTGTCATATCAACTCTTAAAATATATATGACTTTATTAATGTTAACTTTATGCATATCTCCAACACTAAGCAATACTTCTCCCAAGGCTTTAATGTATAATTTCCCGCATATGGCTGTCGTATTATCGCTTAAAATATTTTCAACTTTATCAATTTCCACTTTATGCATATCCCAATACTAAGCAATACTTTTCAAAAGGCTTTATTGTATCATTATCCCCATAGGACTGTGGTATCATCGTTTAAAATACCTACAACTTTATTAATTTTGACTTTATGCATACCCTAATACTAAGCACTACATATATAAATATACATATAGCTTTATCAATTTCGACTATATGCATATCCTCAACACTAAGCAATACTTCTGACTAGGCTTTATTGTATCATCTCCCGCATATGGTCGTCGTATCATCACTTAAAATATATACAACTGTATTAATTTGAACTTTATGCATACCCCAATACTTTTCAAATGGCTTAATTGTATCACTTCCCTCATAGGACTATCATACTCTTCAAAAGGCTTTATTGTATTATTTCCCTCATAGGGTTGTCATAACATCGCTTAAAATATATAAGACCTTATCAATTTGGACTTTATTCATACCCCAATAGTAAGCAATACTATTCAAAAGGTTTTAATGTATTATTCCCCTAATAGGGCTGTCGTATCAACACTTATAATACATATAAATTTATCAATTTCGACTTTATGCATATCTTCAACACGAAGCAATACTTCTCACAAGGCTTTATTTTATCATTTCCCGCATATGGCTGTCGTATCATCGCTTAAAATTTATACGGCTTTATTAATTTTGACTTTATGCATACCCAATACTTTTCAAATGGCTTAATTGTATCATTACCCTCATAGGGCTATCGTATCATCGCTTAAAATGTATAACTTTATCAATTTCGAATATATGCCATATTCCAACACTAAGCACTAGTTTTCAATAGGCTTTATTGTATCATTTCCTTCATAGGGCTGTTGTATCATCACTTAAAATATATACAACATTATTAATTTTGACTTAATGCATACCCCAGTTCTAAGCAATACTCTTAAAAAATCGAAGTCCCAAAAAAAATGTAAGTACAAAAAATACGAAGAGTCCAAAAGGTCCAAATAGTTCTAATTCGAAGAACATTTTAAGACCAAAAATCCTGAGTCCAAAAAACTCTTAGTCCAAAAATATGAAGTCTAAAAACGAGGGGAGGGAGTTTGGGGAAGGGCCATATGGTCCCTTGGAAGTTGGGTCATGGATGACCAATGCTGTCTTATTATTGCTTATAATATATATGACTTTATTAATTTCAACATCTTTGCATACCCCAATACTAAGATGTATTTTCAAAAGACAAAACATTTATTCATATAATTTTCACGGCGTGAGTAGTAATGATAGTGCTGATTTCACACTTACATTCACCCCTAGAAGAATATGTGCTGATTTCACACCTACATTCACACCTACAAGAATATGTGCTGATCCGACACCTACATTCAACCCTACAAGAATATGTGCTGATCCAACACCTACATTCAACCCTACAAGAATATGTGCTGATCCAGACCCTACATTCAACCCTACAAGAATATCTTCAAAAGTTTAATAGATTGAAAAGGGACAAGAAACTGTTTTTTTGTCTAGATAACATTTGCGAATTGAAGATGGAGAAAAATAAGGGTTAAATTAATTAGCAGTTAAGATAACCCTGAAGAGCATGTTAATTCATACCTTATTTATTATAAATTTGAAACAATATCAATCTTTGGAAACGGTTAACGATGATAAAATGGTCTTATGAGTTGACCTAGCTTTACTTCTTAGATTTGTACTGTATAATACACAACTGGTGTTTAGGGCAGTGTTGTCAATCTAAAATACAGTTTAACGTTATAATAAAGCGTTTCCAGTTTTTTTTTAGGAAAAATTTTCCACATAGGGAGGATTTCCAATGTGAATACAAAAAACAACCAGAAATTCAATAAAAAAAACGAAAATATTATAATAATTTATTAAATTGATTCCTTCTATGCTTGAGGTGAATAAAGCTCTTTCGCGATTGACTTGTAAAAATATGCTACGAGATGAAACCGAATTAGCATATCTTTTTGGGATAATGAGATGCGAGTCCCTTCTGGGTGTGAGAAATTTATGTCTAAAACACCGGCAGTTTCTTCTTTGCATGTGATATCTAACATTCTAATTTAAGGAAAATCGTTATTTGTCATTCGCGAAGATAAATATTCTGAGGCCATAATAATAATAATAGTTTATTAAATATAAACCAGTGCGTCTTGGATATGTGTTAATATATTTGGTTTCTTTAGTATAAAATCGAGTTTCAAATTGGAATTTTATACAGTTTGAATACTTCATCCATTCTATCGATATAACTTCAAGGATGTATGGTGTTTTCGATTGCGAATTCATTGGCTTGAAGAAATCAACATGTGGAGTGATTTTTGAATGTGCGTTTCTATTGCTGACTACAGATCATCGAGAAGTCTCTTGTTACCACTGTTATATCAACTACAATATGTATGACTACAATGAAGACAGGTGGCGCAATACATTATACGTTATAAACAAAATAGGTTTATATGATAGAATGATACCTCCATCCTATAACAAAGGGAAGGATCGATCCTTTGTACAAGAGGAAGTTAGAAAGATATGCTGTTTTTTTGGCGTAACAGCACTGTACGCAAAAGGGAATGTGCCCATTGATAAACTTTTAATCGAAAAATGCACATCTGATATACCAATATTAAACTTGGAAGATTTTAATTGAGGTATTTCCGAGTAGAATACACAACCCAGAGGACGAGGTTCGATTTTTTAGAAGATGGGTGCCGATAAATATTCCTTCTCGGAAAATGTATGTAAGATATCCCAGGAAGAAGAAGAACCACAAAATCCGTGATATAGATTGGAATCACACTGAGTGGATGATGAACAATGATGAATTTTTATAATAGTCATCACACCCATGACTACCCAACGGTCTTTTTAAAGACCACCAATTCTATAAACACTTCGTAACCACGGTAATATGAATCTTTTAAGTTCAATATTCGAAGCTAGCTTCAGCAGAAGCTTAGGATAGTAATGGTGACAATTGAGAGATAGAAAAGAGGTGACAATCGAGAGATATAGATTAATTCCCCCTTAGTTTTTGAAAAACACTTTTTTGTGGTATTTATACTTTTAAAAAGTTCAATATTCAAAGCTAGCTTCTGCGAGAGCTTAGGACAAAAGCGGTGACAATTGAGAGATAGAGCGTAATTGCCCCTAGTTTTTGAAAAAGAATTCATTTAAGGTATAGTATGAATTGCTTGTAAAAAAAAACACGAAAATACCAATACTAGTAACAACTCACTGCACCGCAAAACCATCTGAGGTAGTCACGGCTATGTTTTATCAAGAAAATATCTGAATGCATTTAAGGTATAGTATGAATTGCTTGTAAAAAAACACGAAAATACTACTACTAGTAACAACTCACTGCACCGCAAAACCATCTGAGGTAATCACGGCTATGTTTTATCAAGAAAATATCTGAATGTATTTAAGGTATAGTATGAATTACTTGTAAAAAAAACACGAAAATACTACTACTAGTAACAACTCACTGCACCACAAAACCATCTGAGGTAGGCACGGCTATTTTTTATCAAGAAAATATCTGAATACTTTAAGGTCTAGTATGAATGGATTGCAAAAAACACGAAAATACTACTACTAGTAATATCTCACTGCACCACAAAACCATCTGAGGTAGTCACGGCTATTTTTTATCAAGGAAATATCTGAATGCATTTAAGGTATAGTATGATTGGCTTGCAAAAAACACGAAAATACTACTACTAGTAATAACTCACTGCACCACAAAACCATCAGAGGTAGTCACGGCTATTTTTTATCAAGGAAATATCTGAATGCATTTAAGGTATAGTATGATTGGCTTGCAAAAAACACGAAAGTACTACTACTAGTAACAACTCACTCCACCACAAAACCATCTGATATAGTCACGGCTATGTTTTATCAAGAAATATCTGAATGCATTTAAGGTCTAGTATGAATGGATTGCAAAAAACACGAAAGTACTACTACTACTAGTAACAACTCACTGCACCACAAAATCATCTGAGGTAGTCACGGCTGTTTTATCAAGAAAATATCTAAATGCATTTAAGGTATAGTATGAATTGCTTATCTGAATGCATTTAAGGTATATTATGAATTGCTTGTAAAAAAAACACGAAAATAACACTACTAGTAACAACTCACTGCAACGCAAAACCATCTGATGTAGTCACGGCTATGTTTTATCAAGAAAATATCTGAATGCATTTAAGGTATAGTATGAATTGCTTGTAAAAAAAAAACACGAAAATACTACTACTAGCAACAACTCACTGCACCACAAAACCATCTGAGGTAGTCACGGCTATTTCTTATCAAGAAAATATCTGAATGCATTTAAGGTCTAGTATGAATGGATTGCAAAAAACACGAAAGTACTACTACTACTAGTAACAACTCACTGCATCACAAAACCATCTGAGGTAGTCACAAAAAATATCTGAATGCATTTAAGGTATAGTATGAACTGCTTGTAGAAAAAAAACACGAAAATACCACTACTAGTAACAACTCACTGCACCACAAAACCATCTGATGTAGTCACGACTATGTTTTATCAAGAAAATATCTGAATGCATTTAAGGTCTAGTATGAATGGCTTGCAAAAAACACGAAAGTACTACTACTAGTAACAACTCACTGCACTGCAAAACCATCTGAGGTAGTCATGGATATGTTTTATAAATACAATATCTGAATGCATTTAAGGTATAGTATGAATTGATTGTAAAAAAAAAATAAAAAAACACGAAAATACCACTACTAGTAACAACTCACTGCATCGCAAAACAATCTGAGGTAGTCACGACTATGTTTTATCAAGAAAATATCTGAATGAATTTAAGGTATAGTATGAATGGCTTGCAAAAAACACGAAAATACTACTACTAGTAACAACTCACTGCACCACAAAACCATCTGAGGTAGTCACGGCTATGTTTTATCAAGAAAATATCTGAATGCATTTAAGGTCTAGTATGAATGGAATTCAAAAAACACGAAAGTACTACTACTACTAGTAACAACTCACTGCACCACAAAATCATCTGAGGTAGTCACGGCTGTTTTATCAAGAAAATATCTGAATGCATTTAAGGTATAGTATGAATTGCTTATCTGAATGCATTTAAGGTATAGTATGAATTGCTTTTAAAAAAAACACGAAAATAACACTACTAGTAACAACTCACTGCACCTCAAAGCCATCTGATGTAGTCAAGGCTATTTTTTATCAAGAAAATATCTGAATGCATTTAAGGTATAGTATGAATTGCTTGTAAAAAAACACGAAAATACTACTACTAGCAACAACTCACTGCACCACAAAACCATCTGAGGTAGTCACGGCTATTTATTATCAAGAAAATATCTGAATTCATTTAAGGTCTAGTATGAATGGCTTGCAAAAAACACGAAAGTACTACTACTACTAGTAACAACTCACTGCATCACAAAACCATCTGAGGTAGTAACAAAAAATATCTGAATGAATTTAAGTTATAGTATGAACTTATTGTAAAAAAAAAACGAAAATACCACTACTAGTAACAACTAACTGCACCACAAAACCATCTGATGTAGTCACGACTATGTTTTATCAAGAAAATATCTGAATGCATTTAAGGTCTAGTATGAATGGCTTGCAAAAAACACGAAAATACTACTACTAGTAACAACTCACTGCACTGCAAAACCGTCTGAGGTAGTCATGGCTTTTTTTTATAAAGACAATATCTGAATGCATTTAATGTATATTATGAATTGCTTGTAAAAAAACAAAAAAAAACACGAAAATACCACTACTAGTAACAAATCACTGCATCGCAAAACCATCTGATGTAGTCAAGGCTATTTTTTATCAAGAAAATATCTGAATGCATTTAAGGTATAGTATGAATGGCTTGCAAAAAACACGAAAATACCACTACTAGTAACAACTCACTGCACCGCAAAACCATCTGAGGTAGTCACGGCTATTTTTTATCAAGAAAATATCTGAATGCATTTAAGGTCTAGTATGAATGGAATTCAAAAAACACGAAAGTACTACTACTAGTAATAACTCACTGCACCACAAAACCATCTGATGTAGTCACGGCTATTTTGTATCAATAAAATATCTTAATGTATTTAATGTATAGTATTAACTGCTTGTAAAAAAAAACGAAAATACCACTACTAGTAACAACTCACTGCACCACAAAACCATCTGATGTAGTCACGACTATGTTTTATCAAGAAAATATCTGAATGCATTTAAGGTCTAGTATGAATGGCTTGCAAAAAACACGAAAGTACTACTACTACTAGTAACAACTCACTGCATCACAAAACCATCTGAGGTAGTCACAAAAAATATCTGAATGCATTTAAGGTATAGTATGAACTGCTTGTAGAAAAAAAACACGAAAATACCACTACTAGTAACAACTCACTGCACCACAAAACCATCTGATGTAGTCACGACTATGTTTTATCAAGAAAATATCTGAATGCATTTAAGGTATAGTATGAATGGCTTGCAAAAAACACGAAAGTACTACTACTAGTAACAACTCACTGCACTGCAAAACCGTCTGAGGTAGTCACGGCTATTTTTTATCAAGACAATATCTGAATGCATTTAAGGTATAGTATGAATTGCTTGTAAAAAAACAAAAAAAAACACGAAAATACCACTACTAGTAACAACTCACTGCATCGCAAAACAATCTGAGGTAGTCACGACTATGTTTTATCAAGAAAATATCTGAATGCATTTAAGGTATAGTATGAATGGCTTGCAAAAAACACGAAAATACTACTACTAGTAACAACTCACTGCACCGCAAAACCATCTGAGGTAGTCACGGCTATTTTTTATCAAGAAAATATCTGAATGCATTTAAGGTCTAGTATGAATGGAATGCAAAAAACACGAAAGTACTACTACTACTAGTAACAACTCACTGCACCACAAAATCATCTGAGGTAGTCACGGCTGTTTTATCAAGAAAATATCTGAATGCATTTAAGGTATAGTATGAATTGCTTATCTGAATGCATTTAAGGTATAGTATGAATTGCTTGTAAAAAAAACACGAAAATAACACTACTAGTAACAACTCACTGCACCGCAAAACCATCTGAGGTAGTCACGGCTATGTTTTATCAAGAAAATATCTGAATGCATTTAAGGTATAGTATGAATTGCTTGTAAAAAAAAACACGAAAATACTACTACTAGCAACAACTCACTGTACCACAAAACCATCTGAGGTAGTCACGGCTATTTCTTATCAAGAAAATATCTGAATGCATTTAAGGTCTAGTATGAATGGATTGCAAAAAACACGAAAGTACTACTACTACTAGTAACAACTCACTGCATCACAAAACCATCTGAGGTAGTCATAAAAAATATCTGAATGCATTAAAGGTATAGTATGAACTGCTTGTAAAAAAAAAAACGAAAATACCACTACTAGTAACAACTCACTGCACCACAAAACTATCTGATGTAGTCACGACTATGTTTTATCAAGAAAATATCTGAATGCATTTAAGGTCTAGTATGAATGGCTTGCAAAAACACGAAAGTACTACTACTAGTAACAACTCACTGCACTGCAAAACCATCTGAGGTAGTAACGGATATTTTTTATAAATAAAATATCTGAATGAATTGAAGGTATATTTTTAATTGATTGTAAAAAAAAAATAAAAAAAAACGAAAATACCACTACTAGTAACAACTAACTGAATCGCAAAACCATCTGATGTAGTCAAGGCTATTTTTTATCAAGAAAATATCTGAATGCATTTAAGTTATAGTATGAATGGATTGCAAAAAACACGAAAATACCACTACTAGTAACAACTCACTGCACCACAAAACCATCTGAGGTAGTCACGGCTATTTTTTATCAAGAAAATATCTGAATGCATTTAAGGTCTAGTATGAATGGAATTCAAAAAACACGAAAGTACTACTACTATTAATAACTCACTGCACCACAAAACCATCTGATGTAGTCACGGCTATTTTGTATCAATAAAATATCTGAATGTATTTAATGTATAGTATGAACTGCTTGTAAAAAAAAAAGAAAATAAAACTACTAGTAACAACTCACTGCACCACAAAACCATCTGATGTAGTCACGACTATGTTTTATCAAGAAAATATCTGAATACATTTAAGGTCTAGTATGAATGGCTTGCAAAAAACACGAAAGTACTACTACTACTAGTAACAACTCACTGCATCACAAAACCATCTGAGGTAGTCATAAAAAATATATTAATTAATTTAAGTTATATTATGAACTGCTTTTAGAAAAAAAAAAAGAAAATAAAACTACTAGTAACAAATAACTGCACCACAAAACTATCTGATGTAGTCACGACTATGTTTTATCAAGAAAATATCTGAATGCATTTAAGGTCTAGTATGAATGGCTTGCAAAAAACACGAAAGTACTACTACTAGTAACAACTCACTGCACTGCAAAACCGTCTGAGGTAGTCACGGCTATGTTTTATAAAGAAAATATCTGAATGCATTTAAGGTATAGTATTAATTGCTTGTAAAAAAAAAACAAAAAAAACACGAAAATACCACTACTAGTAACAACTCACTGCATCGCAAAACCATCTGAGGTAGTCACGGCTATGTTTTATCAAGAAAATATCTGAATGCATTTAAGGTATAGTATGAATGGATTGCAAAAAACACGAAAATACTACTACTAGTAATAACTCACAGCACCACAAAACCATCTGAGGTAGTCACGGCTATTTTTATCAAGGAAATATCTAAATGCATTTAAGGTATTTTATGAATGGCTTGCAAAAAACACGAAAATACTACTACTAGTAATAACTCATAGCCGTGACTACCTCAGATGGTTTTGTGGTGCAGTGAGTTGTTACTAGTAGTAGTATTTTCGTGTTTTTCTTACAAGCAATTCATACTATACCTTAAATGCATTCAGATATTTTCTTGATAAAACATAGCCGTGACTACCTCAGATGGTTTTGCGGTGCAGTGAGTTGTTACTAGTAGTGGTATTTTCGTGTTTTTTTTACAAGCAATTCATACTATACCTTAAATCCATTCAGATATTTTCTTGATAAAACATAGCCGTGACTACCTCAGATGGTTTTGCGGTGCAGTGAGTTGTTACTAGTATTGGTATTTTCGTGTTTTTTGTTACAAGCAATTCATACTACACCTTAAATGCATTCTTGTTCAAAAACTAGGGGCAATTACTCTCTATCTCTCAATTGTCACCGCTTTTGTCCTAATCTCTCGCAGAAGCTAGCTTCGAATATTGAACTTTTTAAAAGTATAAATACCACAAAAAAGTGTTTTTCAAAAACTAGGGGCAATTAATCTATACCTCTCAATTGTCACCGCTTTTTCTATCTCTCAATTGTCACCGTTACTATCCTAAGCTTCTGCTGAAGCTAGCTTCAAATATTGAACTTAAAAGATTCATATTACCATGGTTACGAAGTGTTTATAGAATTGGTGGTCTTTAAAAAGACCGTTGGGTAGTCATGGGTGTGAAGACTATTATAAAAATTCATCATTGTTCGTCATCCACTCTGTGTGATTCCAATCTATATCACGGATTTTGTTGTTCTTTTTTTTCCTAGAATATCTTACACACATATTCCGAGAAAGAATATTTATCTGCACCCATCTGCTAAAAAATCGAATCTCGTCCTCTGGGTTGTGTATTCTACTCGGAAATACCTCACAATTAAAATCTTCCAAGTTGATTATTGGTATATCTGATTTGCATTTGTCAATTAAAAGTTTATCAGTGGGCACATTCCCTTTTGCTTACAGTGCTGTTACGTCAAAAAAACAGCATATCTCTCTAACTTCCTCTTGTACAATGGATAGATCATTTCCTTTGTTATATGATGGAGGTATCACTATCATAAAAACATATTTTGCTTATAACGGATAATGTATTGCGTTACCTGTCTTCATTATAGTCATACATATTGGAGTTGATAAGCCAGTAGCAACCAGAGACTTCTCTACGATTTGTAGTCAGCAATAGAAACGCACATTCAAAAATCACCCCACATGTTGATTTCTTCAAGCCAATGAATTCGCAATCGAAAACACCATACATCCTTGAAGTTATATCGATTGAATGGATGAAGTATTCAAACTGTATAAAATTCCAATTTGAAACTCGATTTTATACTAAAGAAACTGAATATATTAACACATACCCAAGACGCACTGGTTTATATTTAATAAACTATTATTATTATTATGGCCTCAGAATATTTATCTTCGCGAATGACAAATAACGATTTTCCTTAAATTAGAATGTTAGATATCACATGCAAAGAAGAAACTGCCGGTGTTTTAGACATAAATTTCTCACACCCAGAAGGGACTCGCATCTCATTATCCCAAATAGATATGCTAATTCGGTTTCATCTCGTGGCATATTTTTACAAATCAATCGCGAAAGAGCTTTATTCACCTCAAGCATAGAAGGAATCAATTTAATAAATTATTATAATATTTTCGTTTTTTTGTTTTTTTTATTGAATTTCTGGTTGTTTTTTGTATTCACACTGGAAATCCCCCCTGTGTGGAAGATTTTTCCTAAAAAAAAATGGAAGCTTTTTAGTATAACGTTAAACTGTATTTTAAATTGACAACACTGCCCCAAACACCAGTTGTGTATTATACAGTACACATCTAAGAAGTAAACCTAGGTCAACTCATAAGACCATTTTATCATCGTTAACTCTTTTCAAAGATTGATATTGTTTCAAATTTATAATAAATAAGGTATGAATTAACATACTCTTCAGGGTTACCTTAACTGCTAATCACTTTAACCCTTTTTTTTCTCCATCTTCAATTCGCAAATGTTATCTAGACAAACAAAACCAGTTTCTTGTCCCTTTTCAATCTATTACACTTTTGAACATATTCTTGTAGGGTTGAATGTAGGGTCTGGATCAGCACATGTTCTTGTAGGGTTGAATGTAGGTGTCGGATCAGCACATATTCTTGTAGGGTTGAATGTAGGTGTCAGATCAGCACATATTCTTGTAGGGTTGAATGTAGGTGTCGGATCAGCACATATTCTTGTAGGGTTGAATGTAGGTGTGAAATCAGCACATATTCTTGTAGGTGTGAATGTAGGTGTGAAATCAGCACTATCATTACTACTGACGTGAATATTAAGTATTATAATAACTGGAAATTCCTTTTATTCAATGAAGATTGAATAATTACTAATCGTGTCCTGACAGGAATATTATGCAAATAAGGCAAGTGTCGTATACCTGTATGTAAGCAGGTCAATAATCCAAATCGTCTAGACAATTTCTAATGCCCAAAATAAGGATGTATTCGTAGGAGTAATGCAAAGATTTAGATGCCAAACAGAGGCGTAAAGTCTATTCCTGTTATAGTCCCAGTACTAGTTTAAATCTTTTTTCATTCGTGATAATACAGTTAAAACCATTACAATGCCATATCTCATTCATTAACGCTCCTGTTCTACTAACTTGCCAAGAATTGTATTGTTCTAAAGTTTAAATAACTCGCTTTTTATTTCTGAAGTCGTTGCTGCTCTTTTATCCATATAAAATAAAAATAACAAGTTTTTTCAACTGAAAGTAAGGAGCAACGCTAAAACTTAATACGAACAGAAATTATTACGAGTATAAACGGGATTGCCCCTTCCTGAAAATCTTACTCTCTGCTCTAAATTTTCTTAAGTACTTTTAAAAAAGCTTCCTATTGTTCTAATCAAGCGACTCTTGTGTTTCAGGAGTCTTCTTAAAGAATTGGGACAAAATTCAAACCTTAAGTAATGCCAGGAAATCCAGACCTACCTCCAGGGAGAAATCCCCCTCCCCACAGAAATATCTTCTAGATAATTATCCTCAGACAATAACCCTTAACAACTCCACACGTAAAATTGAGACGGAAAAGAGAAAGACATTTGAGAAGTATTTTTTGCAGGACTTCCAGCAAATTCCCTAGTGTATAATTTCTCCTGACAAGTTCACCCCCTGGGAACTTTCCGTGGGAAAACCCCTAGCAAAAAATTTGCCCCCTCCCTTTCCAAAAATGTATACATAAACTGTTTGAAAAACAGTTCTTTACCAAAAAACTGTTTGAAAAAGCTCAAAATGGCGTTGAATATGATGCTTGCTTAAAACAGACAACATTAGCTATCTCATTCACTCTAAAGCGTGATTCAGAACCCCTTTCAATTTTAAATTATACAAAGTAATGTTTTTCTTATAAATTAATTAATAAAACTTTTTCAACAAAAGAAGTTTTAAAAAAAAGTAAAGAACTCCATTAAACCAAAACGAACTAATATAAAATCAAATAATCTACCAAGAATGCAGCTGCCACAAATCAGTATCAATAAATAAATGAAACCAAAAACAAATAGAAATTAAAACAAATAAGAGTCAAACTCAAAACGAGCAGAATTATTTTGAGTAGGGTTCCAAGCCCCAAGCCTTCTAAAACCAAAATATAATCTTTACTTTATTAAAAAAAATTCAATTGAATTTACTGAAAAAAATCTGCATTGTCAGTTTAATGTACGTATACTGATATTTATTCCTTAAAATCTTAATTGATTTTTGATTTCTTAAAGCTGGAAAAGTGAAAACATTTAAAAGAATTTTTTTCACTTAAGTACAAATTATATTCTGGCTTTTACAAAGCATGGGGCTTAGTACCCTACATACATTAATTTCTGCTCGGTTTGAGTTTGACTCTTATTTATTTTTATTTCTGTTTGTTTTGGGTTTCATTTATTTATTGATACTGATTTGTGGTAGTTGTATTCTTTGTATAATATTTGATTCTATTTTTGTTCATTTTGGTTTAATAGAGTCCTTTACTTTTTAATAAAACTTAATTTGTTGAAAAAAATTTTTTAAATTAATTTATGTTCGTTTTATATTGACATAGTCTTTTTCAGGGAGAAAGACTGAGCCATCTTCTAAAGTTAAACAACCACCCCTTCCATAAAAACCTTAAATACCCCCTGGGCATACTTTAAAACCCTTGCTCCTAATCTCTGTGGATTTTTTAAACCCCAAAGGCCTTGTTATATAATATTTAGACCATTTTAAATAGAATAACTATCTTAAAATTTATATTAGATGTATTTCGGGAAAATACGACGTTTTTGTGTGCGTGTGTGTGTGTGTGTGTGTCTCTGTGTGTGTGTGTGTGTGGAGCAGGTGAGGGGGTTATATGCCCTCCGGTCAATTTGGCTCTGAAAAAGAAAACTAGAGCGTCCAATGAGCCCCCTCCAAATTTTATACGACCATGCTTTCTATAAAACCTTATATTTCCCCAGGGCATAAGTAGAGAGGGGGGTACCAGCGTGGACGGGACTCCATATATGGGCATAGAATACTGACGGGACTCCATATATGGGCATAGAATACTGACGGGGCACCACTGCTGCCATCTACAATTTAGTCTAACGCTGACGGGACATAATTTATTCAAGGATTATTGATCGAGTCTAATGAGGTCTAGGTCGATTTATTTGTTGTTTCCATGTGTAATGACAATGGGGGTGATTTACATAATCGATGGGGAGTATATTGATCTAGGGGAGAGAATTTCCGAGAGCTTGATTTACATAATCGCTAGGGAGAATGTATTGATGCAGGACTCGACTAAGACAAGTGAATTTCTGAGAAGTTGATTTAAATAATCGGTGAGGAGAATGTTTTGATCTGATAACGGGAAGCCAATCAAGAGAGAAGGTCACATCTTATTCTAAGCCAATCAGAGAGTCGGTTACATGTGGTATCCCATTACATCACAATTCACCCTTGAGATCCGGTATATAATGGAAATGCGTTGTGATTAAACATTCAGAAAGTTCCTAGACACAATAGATAGAGCATTGAAATATACTAATGAGCTAGAAGTCTTGGCTACAGCTATTTACAATGTGAGTTCTGTTTAGTAAATGTTCATTCTTTATTTTCAAATAAAATCATTTTACATAGCCCACACAATATATTCAAATTC
Source organism: Artemia sp. Qi Xiang Cuo (assembly GCF_049724085.1). NCBI lineage: Eukaryota > Metazoa > Arthropoda > Branchiopoda > Anostraca > Artemiidae > Artemia > Artemia sp. Qi Xiang Cuo. Next base: position 43,940,773 of record NC_142806.1, read on the forward strand.
AGGTACCCCCCCCCCACACAATACAAACTCCACTATATATTGTTTATACTCGCTAGAAAGCTAAAAATATGTTTTTTTACCATGTAAACCTAACCTCCCCCCTCCACACCCCCCCTCCTCTGTTTATGACTTTAATTCTTCCATTGGAAATAACTATGTTTTTGATAAATTTATTCTTTCTGTAGGCCTATCTAAAAGTGAGTCAACCTCTGTCAACCCTTAGCTATTAATATACAGTTTCCATTTAAGCCACCGCTAACTTGGCATAAACATTTCCGCAAAGATTTAATTAGCTGATAATTATCTGACACCCCACAATTGTACTTCCTGTTTGTTAATCCTTATGAATTCGGATAGCAAAAGCTTCCGCTGAAAAAAAGGATACTTTTTCCCGTCAAATTAAAAACAGTTTCACGCAGAAAGAGATTGCTGTTTATTAAGCGTGTGAGTTCACAACCTGTATGGAAGAGTGAAACGAGTTATTTCCCAAAATAATTGCTAACAAATATTTTTAGGACATTATGTTAAAGGGGGGGGGGGGAATTATGTGAAAGGGAGAGGGGGAAAACGAGAGTCATTATTCTTTTTTTCTAGCTTTCTTTCGATAAAGTTTCTTTTATGTTCCCAGGAGAGAGCGTGTAAACTATTGTTTTTTAACTTTGATATATACGGCTACAAAGAAAAGTCTTTAGCAGTTGCATGAAGACTATATTAAGTGTAAATTGAATAGCATTTACGTCTAAGGTCGTAAATTTTAAACCTATAAGCGGTTGGTTTAACAATCTTTTTATCTATTTTAAAACCTATAGACTGGAACATTAAAAAAAAAATTATAAATGGTAAAAATAGAAACATTGATTTCTATCCTAGTGAAAACAAAGTGTTTCTTCAAGTGAAAAGTAAGGGGCCGGGATTTCTATGAAAAAGAATACATAACTTTATTATGTGTAAATTGAATAGCCTTTAATTTCCAAGCATAGTATATTTCTTGTAAAATTTTACTTTTTGCTTAGCTGAAAATGGGGGGAGGGGACTTCTTTACAATAAATGCTTTCTAGTCAAAATTATGGTTAGGGCGTTGGAGGGGTACTAATTTTTCTTTTGTGAAAAAGGGAAAAATTATTTCAATACTAAATATTGTCTTCTTTTTTAAGGACATTTATGAAAAATGTGCACCCCCTCCATCTAAGAGAGCAAGGGAGGGTGAGGCAGCCCCATCTGAAAATTATTTTAATTCATACATATCAGTGTGTTAAAATTTAGATACTCTTGAAATCAGTTACTTATCGTATCAGTATAGCGTCAGGTGGAAGCATAGTGCAGTATTAGAAGCAGTGAACGTGTACCATATCAGGTAGTAAAATAATTGCAAAGGCGGAACTTAATTAATGAAGACCATGTGCAATTATTAGCATATCAGGTGAAGGTAATTTTAGTATTAGGTGGAGGAAAGAATTAATTACATACTTAATCATATAATCAAATGCGTTAGTCAGCAGAAACTCGTTGGCCCTTTTGCCAAATAAAATAAATAGGTGATGGACTTTTAAGTTATGTCTTCGTATATGTAGTCACATAAAGTAAGCGGGAATATAAAAAAAAAATATATACATCTTACTAGATCTGAGTATATTCAAATAATAATAAGAGAAGCCATATTTAAAAATAGAATATTAATTTATCTCTGACCCAAAAGTAGAGAAGCCATATTGTTTCTTAACCCCTCATGATATATTAGAATTCCCCGTCGATTATGCAAATCAATTTTCCAGAAATTGATTTTCTTAGAAACATCCCCTGATTGACCTTGAAAAAGACAACTGATCTTGTCCTGTTAGAATCAATTATCCAGCAATTGTTGTTGAACTTATGTCCATATCCAAGAAACATCCAGCAATTGTTGTTGAACTTATGTCTACATCCAAGAAACATCCAGCAATTGTTGTTGAACTTATGTCTACATCCAAGAAACATCCAGCAATTGTTGTTTGACTTATGTCTACATCCAAGTTGTTGTTGAACTTATGTCTACATCCAAGTTGTTGTTGAACTTTTGTCTACATCCAAGAAAATAACAAATAAATTGTCCAACACTCATAATCATCAAACAACCATCAACGAACAGAAACTATGAAATAACCTTATAACCATCAACAAACAGAACAGAAACAACATCAAATAACCATCAAACAGAACAAAACATGAAAAAAACATCAAATCATCCACCATCAACAAACAGAACATGAAAAAAAAACATCAAATAACCATCAAACCATGAAAAAAACATCAAATAACCGTCAAACCGAACTGAACCATGAAAAAATATCAAACAACAGAACAGAAACATGCATAAATTATGTCCGGTCAGTATCTATTGGGTCTCTCCTACTTATGTACTATCTGGAACATTCGCAAAAATGAATTTTGGTAGATGCTAATAAAGTAAGACAAAATAAGATAAAAATATAATAGTTTAGAAACAAATTTCGGTTATATATTTGCACATTAAAGGGGGGGGGGGGGGTGGTTAAAACATAGCATACATTAAATACCTAGCCTAACCTTGGCACCTTTTTTCCCCCTAAACCCCATAGAACAAAAGTTTAAATATTGTAAACCCAATAAACAAGCCACGCTTTACAATCAATTTCTCTATTGAAAGAAACTCGTTTCGAAAGAAACCCGCATCTTCTCTATATAATATAGTGCATGTGTTCCAGATAGTACATAAGTATCAAATTGTGTCCCTGGAAGGTATTTTAAAGTACCTACCTCCACTCCTTCTCCTGCAAGAGGGTCCTTCAATTTGCCTACATGACAGGTCTATACTTATTGAAATTTTTACAAAACAACATTTTACCTTAATTGTCAGTTATCAGTTTCTTTTTCTCAAGGTTTAGTTCCAAAAATGCAATTCCTGTTTTGTGGGTAGAATTTTAAGCCATATCAATATTTTTTTCTTCTTCAAAATTTAGGAAATTTATTTGCATATCTTTGAAACCTTATAAATTGGGATTGAGCAAGGTTGTGGAGCTGAAAACAATTTTGTTGTACTTCATCTAAGCAGAATATCTATTTTGAAAGGTTTCAATTTTATAACACACTGATTTTATGAGGAGGCGAACAAGAGATGTGATGCGATAACCATTTTGGAATTCCATGGTCATTATTGAAATTCCAATTTGTTACGGAACAAAAAAGTTGAGTCCCCAAACCTGAACTGAATTTTCAGTTTTGACAAAACAACATGTTGGATTTTAAGATTTTTATCGGATTTCCATCTTGTTTGCTGGATTTCCCGTTCTTTTATTCGATTTCCATCACTAGCGTTGTTCCATTTCCTAGGTCTACAGTCTAATATCTAGTTCTCAAGATTCAATTTCCCTTTCTTCTTTCTGAAGCATCAAGAAATACAAAAAAATAATCTCGTTTATTTTACAAGAACAGAAGATTACAACAAAAATTTCTCCCAGATAACGTGACACCTCTTAACGGCTGCATTTTTTCACGGTGGAAATCAATGGCGTAGTAGCAGGCCGACAGAAGACACCTGAGTAAGAAGTACCTTCCAATCAGGAAATCAGTGAAACTCGGGGCTGAAGTGAAGATGAAATCAAATCGAGGCACAATTAAAAGAAAGACTCCCCCCCCTTTTTTTCTACCTCCAGAGCTAAACGGTTGCAATAATAATGCCACGAATCCTGTCCTTCTGAATACCTTTGACTTATTCATCAGATCTCATCGAATCTCTTGTTTGCTGTTTCATAAGCTGTGCGTGTTATAAAATTAATTACTTGTAAAATAAATCTTCTGCTTAGACGGAGTATGGAGAGATTGTTTTCAGTTCCACAAGTATAATCAATTCCTACTGGTAAGGTTTTAAAAATATATTAATACATTTCCTAAATTCTGAAGAAAAAAAACATTGATATGGCTTAAAATTCTACTCAAATAAAAGGAATTACCATAATTCTGCTGCTTACGCTGAATAACCAAGTAAGCAAATCTGTTGAAAAAAAGAAGACACCTGTAAGGGTATTTCAGTCCTTTACGTGCACATAAAGGAACCAAAAGCTTCCCCCAAAAAGAGAATTTTCTAAAATGGGACTTTGAAAACTCTGGTTTGCTACAGGCTTAATTAAAAAATGGGACCTTACCCCAAAAAGTTTTATCAAATATTTCATAGTGTTAAACTGTAATTAAGGAGTGACTCATCTCAATTGTAACCGAAATTCAAAAATAGAATTTTGATAACAATTGATAAGAATTGGGTTTTTATGCAGATTGGAAATATATAAATTTCATTACGCTTAATATCTACGAACCAAAGGCTCCAAGCCTCAGAATAAAAAGGGATTTTGAAAACAGGGAGCCTGTATTATGGTAAAGAATTTTTTTTAAACACGTTTTGGGTCTCATTACAAAAATGAAGTTCATTGAAAAAACATAAGTTGTTCCCACAAAAGGATTTTCGTTCTTAATTAGAAAAAATTGAATTCAGAAAGCAATAAATTCTCACCGTTAGTACTGTTAAGGTTAGGGTAGCATCTTAAGAAATTTTCTACCTACAGAAATTCACAAAAAATGTATTTAAAAACAGCGATTGTAAAAGTTAAAAGATAATTTTTGTACATAAATTTTTGCGTGTTCATTTTTCAGACAAGAAAGCCCAACTTATTTCAAAGTAAAAATATATTTCCTTATTTTTATAATTATCTTTCTATGCTCAAAATTCAATTAGCAATCCCCTTATTCTGCTGTCATTTAAATATTTGAATTGAACTTTTACTGAACATATTACATTCAATCTCATTTGACTATCATTTATAGTCAAATTTAAAATGATATTCAAGAAACTTCAAACTACTGTTGAAGTTCAAACCATGTTGATTGGTACAGCCTCTTTACGGTGAAAATTAAATTTTTTCCACTGAAAAGTACATAAATCTTACTAATTTCAATAATTTGTTGGAATTCAATAAGCAAGTCACAATTCCAACAGAAAAATTGAATTTTTTATAACTTATTTGAATTAATTAAAGCAAGTCACAATTCCAACAGAAAAATTGAATTTTTTTGACTTGTTTGATTTCGAGCAAAACATTTTGTTGGAAATAAATTTTTTTTACATTGCAGCTTTTCCACTTGAGACACGACACCAAAAGTGCCGTTTTTAGTACCATTTGAACTTGATGATGGTGGAATTTATATGAAAAACATAGCTATGTGCAATATCTTATATATGAGCTATAAAAGATCTACCAACGATGTTCTGGTAGCCTGCTAGTGCCACCCTTTGAGAAATAGCACAAAAAAGCCATTTTAGTGCCATATGGCACTTGCAGATGGCAGAATTTATAAAAAGCACGTAGATATGAGAAATAGCTTTTGAATGAGTCATTAAGAATCTCTCTATGATGTTCTGGCAACCCACTAGACCTGTTGAAAAAAAAAAAAAAACTACAAAAAAACGGGAGACAGATCAGTGCAACAAAGTGATTTTCCTTGTTGCTCAGGGAGGGGGACTGAAACTTCCCTGTACAAAGTTTTGACCATCTGGATTCCATTGGTAACCTTTTCATTTTGATATGACGCCAATTTCGAGGGGTGTGAGGCTTTTTTTTCGAAATCAACATAAATTTCTTTTCGCAATAAATTTTTACTTTTAAGACGAACTGAAATAATAGTTAACGTTCCTGAGTCAGTATCAGATGGGAATTTTTTTTACTAGACATTTTTTTTCAAAACATGTTTTTTAATTTTTGGTTACTAAGGGTTGTGGTTCGCTCTTTTCTAGGTTGCAGCTGCCACTGCAACCATGATACCTTGCCGGGACACCTTTTAAAAAAATGAGCCTAGAAAATGACAGAAAAAAAAACAAAAGCGGATATCGATATTCCCAATACGATACATGCGATACCAATACCCAACATACCGATACGCGCGATATCGATATGCCCAATACCAAATACAGCCCTTCCCCAGGGGCTATGGAGGGCAATATCATCATCAAAACCATATATATTGGACTTTTGAACTATGTTAAACAAAATGGCTATCTCAAAATTTTTATAGGACTAGATGGGGGGAAGGGGGCCTGCAGGGAAGGGGGGCTTTTTGCCCTCCAATCTTTTTGGTCACTTAAAAAGTTCACTTAAAAATATAAATCCCTTTCTATTGAGCTATTACACACCTCTCTATGATGCTCTGGCCGTCCCCTAGCCCTTTTAGAAAAAAAAAGAAAAAAAGGGAGACAGATCAGTGCTATCCATGCAAAAAAGTCATTTTCCTTGATGTTCAAGGTGGGGGACTGTAATTATCCAACTAAGGGTTTTCGACTACGCTGATTTCAATGGTGCACTTTTTATTTCGATTTGACTCAATTTTCAAGAGGTTTCAGGCTCTTTTTCGAAATCACAATAAATTTCTTTTCGCAATAAAATTTTACTTCCAAGATTATAAGAAACAATAGTTACCATTCCTGATTCTGTGTCAAATGGCTTTTTTTCTCACAAGACGGTTTTTTTGAAAACACGTTTTCAACTTTTGATTACTATGGGCAGTGGTTTGCTCTTTACTAGGTTGCAGCTATCGCTGCAACCATGATTAAGGAGCGACTCAGCTCAATTGTAACCGAAACTCAAAAATGGAAATTGATGACAATTGATAAGAATTGGGTTTTCAAGCAGATTGCAAACATACAAATTTCACTATGTTTAATATCTACCCATCAAAGGCTCCAAGCCTCAGAAGAAAAAGGGATTTTGATGGATTAAGGGGTTTTAAAAACAGGGAGCCCGATTTTGGACAAAGAGAGAAACATCCTCCAAAAATTCAATAAATCTTAATGTAAATCAGACCTTCAGATTCAGCGTATCAGAAAATGTTATTTTGGGGGTTATGATCTCCTATTTCCACAAATGTGGAATTTATGATTTTGCCAGAAGACTGATCACAGATGGGTTTCTATCTTCTTTTTTTTTCTAGTGTCTTTTTTAAGAGACCGTAAGTATTGGAGGGAAACTAAACCTCCTCCCAAGACCTAATTCGTCTCTTATTTTATTTTCGAATGTTATGATTTGAGATCAATTTGACAAAAAAATTATCTTCTTTAGCTACCTACTAACCAAAGTATAAACACATACTGACAAGTAGTGACAAAACCTATCCTCTCCACACAAAAAAAGTGACCCTTTGTCCGCGTCTCCGGAGACCATTCCATACCTATGCGAACCTGGCGAATAAATTTTTCAAGTTCCGTAGGTGATTATACTTGTCCTGTAAAAGCTGTATTAAATTTATTGGCTCAGAGCGATTAAGTAGTACAACATTTACCCTCTAGAGCGCTGAGGTATGCGGGGTCACTTTTGGAGAGTTTTGTCAGTACTTGTCAGTATGTGTTTATACTTTGCTACTAACGTATAATACAGAAGTAGATTTAATGTTAAGTCCTTTAAACGACAAAGCGACGACTTTGCCTAGGGGGCATTCAGATCAGAGAGAGAGGACATTCTGATTGTGATGGTAAGTATTCAGTTTAGTTTATTAATATTGATAACTTGTGTGTTATGTTTCCCAAAATGTTTAAGATAGTATATTTTTATAAATAAAAAAAAGATTCTACGGTACTGTTCTATTAGCTGTAAACCATGAAAGAAGTGAAGTTTGGTTAATGCTAATGAAATAAAACAAAATAGGATTAAAATATAATAGTACAGAAAAAAAATTCGGTTATATATTTACACATTAGGGGGAGGGAGTAAAGCATAGCATATATTAGATACGTAACCTAGGTACCTTTTTTCCCCCTAAACCCCAAAAAACTGAAGTTTAAATATTGTAAACGCAGTTAAAAACCACGGTCTGCAATACAATTCTCCGTTGAAAGAACCTGTTTGACTAGTTTCTTTTATCATCTATCTTGGGTGGCTTACAGCTAATAGAACAGTACCAATTCTATTTTAGCTACTTTTGGCTATCTTGGAGAGGGAATATGTTAGGAAAATGAAAATTTCAGGGATGGGTCTACAGGCTAAAGTATGGGTACTTATGTGTTATCTGGAACACACGCGAAAAATGAAGTTTGGTTGATGCTAATGAAGTAAAACAAAGTAGGATAAAAATATAATAGTTTAGAAACAAATTTCGGCTATATATTTACACATTAAGGGGGGGATAGAGGGTAAAGCATAGAATATATTAAATACCTAACCTAACCAAACATAGGAACCTTTTTTTCCCCTCAACCCCAAAAAACAATAGTTTAAATATTGGGTAAAATTCTACTTTAGCTACTTTTGACTATCTTGGAAAGGGGTTAGGTTAAGAAAATGAAACTTTCAGGGATGGTTCTACAGGCTAAAGTATGTCCCGGGAAGATATTTTGAAGTACCCACCTCCACTCCTTCTCCCTCTAGAGGGTCCTGAACTTTGATGACCTTTAAAAATATGTGAGCTATAGAAGTGAAACCTTGCAAAATAGATCTTCTGCTTAAATGAAGTACAACAAAATTTTTTTCAGCTTCACAACTTTGCTCAATCCCAATTTATATGGTTTTAAAGATATGCAAATACATTTCCTAAATTTTTGAAATAAACTATTTATATGGCTTAAAATTCTGCTCAAATAACTGAAATTGCATTTTCAGAGCTAAAGCCAGAGAAAAAGAAACTGATAACTGAAAATTAATGTAAAATGTTGTTTTGTCAAAATTTCAATGGGTATAGACCTGTCATGTAGCAAAATTTCAGGACCCTCTAGAGGGAGAAGGAGTGGAGGTAGGTACTTCAAAATACCTTCCCGGGACATACTTTAGCCTGTAGACCAATCCCTGAAAGTTTCATTTTTCTAACCTAACCCCATTCCAAGATAGCCAAAAGTAGCTAAAGTAGAATTTTACCAAATATTGTAAAACCAATAACAAACCACTCTTTACAATTCGTTTCTCTATTGAAAAAAACCTGTTTCGTAAGAAACCCGCATCTTCCCTCTATAATATAGCGCGTGTGTTCCAGATAGTACATAAGTACCAAAGTATGTCCCGGAAAGGTATTTCGGAGTACCTACCTCCACTTCTTCTCCCTCTAGAATGTCCTTAGATTTGCCTACATGACAGGTCTATACTTATCGAAATTTTGACAAAACAACATTTTACCTTAATTTTCAGTTATCAGTTTCTTTTTCTCAAGGTTTAGTTCCAAAAATGCAATTCCTGTTATTTGAGTAAAATTTTAAGCCCTATCCATGTTTTTTCTTCTTCAAAATTTATGAAATATATTTGCATATCTTTAAAACCTTATAAATTGGGATTGAGCAAAGTTGTGAAGCTGAAAACAATTTTGTTGTACTTCATCTAAGCAGAAGATCTATTTTGCAAGGTTTCAATTTTATTACACACAGATTTGAGGAGACGGCGAACAAGAGATTTGATAAGATCTGACGAGTAAGTCAAAGTTATTCAGAAAAGTCAGGATTCGTGACATTATTATTGCAACCGCTCAGCTCTGGAGGTAGAAAAAAGGGGAGAAGTCTTTCTTTTATTTCTGCCTCGATTTGATTTCATCTTCATTTCAGGTCCGCTTATCTCTGTTTTCCTGATTGGAAGATATTTCTTACTCAGGTGTCTTCTGTCGGTTTGCTACTACGCCATTGATTTACTGATTTTCACCAGGAAAAATGCAGCCGTTAAGAGGTGTCATTATCTGGGAGAAATTTTTTTTTATAATTTTCTGTTCTTGTAAAATAAATGAGATTATTTTTTGGTATTTATTGATGCTTCAGAAAGAAGAAAGGGAAACTAAATCCTGAGTACTAGATATTAGACTGCACGCTAGTGATGGAAATCCAAAAAAAGAAAGGGAAATCCAGGAAAAAAGATGGAAATCCAATGAGGATCTTAAAATCCAACATGTTGTTTCGTCAACAAACTGAAAATTCAATTCGGGTATGGGAATTCAACATTTTTGTTTCTCAACTAATTTGAAATTCAATAATGACATTACAATTCCAAAATGATCTCTAATATTCAAGTTCAGCTGTTGAAGTTCCAATTTTGTTGTTGATAAGTATTACAAACAATTTTTGTTGAATCTCAAACGATTTTTTTACAGTGTTGGGCTATTGGGCTAGCAGAACTTATAAAATTAATGTTCAATGACTCATTTGAAATCTCTTGCTCTTATATACGTGTTTTTTTTTTCAATTTTACATTCGTACAAGAATTATCTGAGTGATAGATCATATGAAAACAAAAGGAATTTAAAGTAAGTGGAGAAAGCATTTAAATATGAACTAAGGAGATGTAAAGTGGAGGCCTTGGATAAAATTGCCGAGGATCTGGAAGATGCAGCTAGACGGCATAATAATAAAATATTGTATTGGCATGTTAACAAATTGAGAGGAAGTAGTCAATCTAGACTTGGCCCAGTTAAAGATAGGAATGGGGCTGCAATTAGCGATCAGGAAAAAACTAAAGAGAGATGGTCCGAACATTTTGAGAATTTTCTTAACCGATATAGAGTTGCAGGAAAAGATATAGAGGAAAATGAAAAAGTTTGTGATACCTTGGATGTGAAGAAAGATTTTTTTTGGGAGGAAGAAATAGCAAGAGTACTAAAAGGATTAAGAAATAGTAAGGCCCCAGGTGCTGATAGGGTGGTAAATGAGTCTCATTAATATGGGGTTAGAAGTATGGCTCTGAGGTTAGAAGTAAGCTACTGAAGATTATGAATATGATTTTTGAAAAAGAGGAAGTACCTAACGATTTTAGGAGAACCTTAATTAAGCCATTTTATAAGATAGGTGATAAAAGTGAGTGCGGTAATTATCGAGGAATTAGTCTGGTCTCTGTAGGTAGTAAATTACTTAATAATATGATACTTCTTAGACAGAGAGATGCCGTAGACAAAGTTTTAAGAGAAGAACAGTGCGGTCTTAGAAAATGTAGAAGATGTGTCGACCAAATTTTCACTCAGTCTAATAATTGAGAAGTGCCTGAGTTTTCAAACACCTTTGGTCCTCAGTTTTATAGATTATGAGCAAGCGTTCGATTCTGTTGATAGAATATCTTTAGTAAATGTTACATCCTTGTATGGTAGACCAGACAAATACATTAAACTGATTAGTGCTATGTACGAGAATAACACTGCTGCGGTTAAGGTAGGAAATGAGGTTATCCCCTGGTTTTTTATTAAATCAGGAGTTAAGCAGGGTTTTGTTCTATCCCCCTTTATATGGACTATTTTGATGGATTTGTTTTAAGGAGCACAGGAAAGGCAATGGGAGACAACGGAACCAAATGTGGAGGAAAAAGTCTCCTGAATTTGGATTATGCTGATGATTTAAGCATCCTAGATGAAAGTGTGAGTAGGGAAAGGGGTGCCAGCGCAAGACGAACACTGTGCTGCTATCTCTAATCGAGTCTAACGGGACAGGATCAATGACCCCATTTTTCATGGTTTTTCCCACTGAGGATGTTTTTTCATGGTTTTTCTCACTGTGGATGGTTTTTCATGGTTTTTCTCACTGAGGATGTTTTTTCATGGTTTTTCTTACTGAGGATGTTTTTTCATGGTTTTTCTCACTGAGGAGGTTTTTTCATGGTTTTTCTCACTGTGGATGTTTTTTCATGGTTTTTCTCACTGTTTGCTCAATCTTTCTTAGATGTCAACAACAATTGCTGGATGTTTCTTGGAAGTCAACAACAATTGCAGGATGTTTCTTGAAAGTTAACAACAATTGCCGGATGTTTCTTGGATGTCAATATCCGGTCGGAATACTATGATAACAAGGTAACATCATCAGCTAAGGAAAATTCAATATTGGAATATTCTTATCCGAGAGTTGAAAATACAGACAGGAAAAGATAACTGATTGACACAATTTCTCCACGAGACAAGATTAATTTGAAAGTAGAAACGAAAATGGTAAACTATCTGAGAGAATGCTAACTCCTATTAAGAGATACATATTATTTTTTCATTAGTGTGGTTCTTGACTGTGTTCGGTATAATACACAACTACCATTTGAATAGTGTTATAAGGTCCCCTACCCAACCCCAAAGGACCCCCTTGGCCCCCAAAGGCCTCCCGGACCCCAAAGAGCCCCCTTTCCCCCTCCCCTCCCTCCCCTCCCCTCTCCATCCCCCTTATTTTTTAATACTTTTTTTGCGCACTTGAGACACAGAAGGGCCCCCTCACCCTCAACTTTTTGGCTCCCCCGAATATATCTTTTCAGAGCAAGTTCTTTACGTAATGACCCTCCTAAACCAATTTTACAACTTGAAGTACTCATCCTTTTCACCCACAACTTTACTTTACAGCTTTTTTAATACCACAACACCAAGCAATACTTTTCAAAAGTCATTATTATATTTTTCAGAAGAAGTTTTTTTCTTAATGTCCCTCTTAAACTAATTTTACAAGTTGAAGTATTCATCCTTTTCACACACAACTTTACTTTATGGCTTTTTGCATACCCCAACACCAAGCAATACTTTTAAAAGGCATTATTATAGTATTTCAGAACAAATTCCTTTCTTAATGTCCCACCTAAACCAATTTTACAAGTTGAAGTAGCCATCCTTTTCACCCAAAACTTTACTTTATGGGTTTTTGAATACCCCAACAACAAGCAATACATTTTACTTTTAGTTAAGTGTTTTTGGACTAACATTTTTTCTTTGAAATGCTAAACTTAGAATATTTTTATTGTGGTTGACATACAGAAAAGTTAGGTTTTTTCACGTTTAAGTTAGGTTAGGTTAGGTTATCATGAGCGCTCATGATAACCTAACCTAACCTATTCTAACTTAAACGTGGAGAAACTTAATTTTTTTGTATGTAAACCGCAATAAAAATATTCCAAGTCTAGCATTTCAAAGAAAAAATGTGTTCAACACCTAGCTCTTTACGCTAAACTAAAACTCTTAACTAAACTATAACTCGAAACTAAAACTCCTAACTAAAACTAAACTAAAACTATAACTCTAACTAAAATTCTAAGCTAAAACTATAAACTAAAAATCTTAACTAAAACTAAACTAAAACTCTAAACTAAAACTCATAACTAAAACTAAGCTAAAAGTCTAAATTAAAACTCTTAACGAAAACCAAACTAAACTATAACTCTGAATTAAAATTAAACTAAACTATAACTCTAATTAAAACTCTAAGTTAAGACTCGAAACTAAAACTCCAATCTCTAAACTAAAACTATTAACTAAAACTAAACTAAAACTCTAACTCTGACTAAAACCCTAAGCTAAGACTCTAAACTAAAACTCTTAACTAAAATTAAACTAAACCATATTTCCAACTAAAACTCTAAGTTAAGACGCTCAACTAAAACTCTAAACTCTAAACTAAAACTCTTAACTAAACTATAACTCTAAACTAAAACTCTTAACTAAAAATAAACTAAAACTATAACTCTAACTAAAACTCTAAACTAAGACTCTAAACTAAAACTCTAAACTCTAAGCTAAAACCCTAAACTAATGCTCTTAACTAGAACTAAAATAAACCATAACTCTAACTAAAACTCTAATCTAAGACTCTAAACGAAAACACAAAACTATAAATTAAAACCCTTAACTAAAACTAAAAAACAACTCTAAACTAAAACTCTTAACTAAAACTAAACTAAACTATAACTCTAACTAAAACTCTAAGCTAAGACTCTAAGCCAATACTCTAAACTCTAAACTAAAACTAAACTACAACTCTAAGCTAAAACTCTTAACTAAAACTAAACTAAACTATAGCTCTAGCTAAAACTCTAAACTAAAACTCTGAACTAAACTACAACTTTAAACTAAAACCAAACTAAACTATAACTCTAACTAAAACTCTAAGCTAAAACCCTAAACTAAAACTCTAAACTCAAAACTAAAACTTTTAACTAAAGCTAAACTACAAGTCTAAACTAAACAAAACTATAACTCTAACTAAAACTCTAAGCTAAGATTCTAAGCTAATACTCTAAACTCTAAACTAAAACTCTTAACTAAAACTAAACTACAACTCTAAAGTAAAACTCTTAACTAAAACTAAACTAAAAGTTTAAACTAAAACTCATAACCAAAACTAAACTAAACTATAACTCTAACTAAAACTCTAAGCTAACACTCTAAATTAAATCCCAGGACTCTAAACTAAAACTAAACTAAACTATAACTCTAACTAAAATTCTAAACTCTAAACAAAAACTCTTAACTAAAACTAAAAAACACCTCTAAACTAAAATTCTTAACTAAAACTAAAGTAAACTATAACTCTAATTAAAACTCTAAGCTAAGAGTCTAAACTAAAACTCTGAATTTAAACTAAACTAAACTATAACTCTGACTAAAACTCTAAGCTAAGACTCAAAACTATAACTTCAATATCTAAACTAAAACTCTTAACTAAAACTAAACTAAAACTATAACTCTAGCTAAGACTCTAAAGTAAAACTGTAAACTAAAACTATAAATTCAAAACTAAAACTCTTAACTAAAACTAACTAAACTATAACCCTAAATAAACTCTTAACTAAAACTAAACTAATCTATAACTAACAAAAACTAAACTAAACTATAACTCTAACTAAAGCTCGACGATAAGACCCTAAACTAAAACTCTAACTTCTAAACTGAAACTTTCACATAAAACTGAACTACAACTTTAAGTTAGGACCTAAACATAGCTCTATAGTAAAATTCCCTCCAGGAACTCAACTAAACTATAATGATTGTAAAAACTGCAAGCTAACACCAAAATCAAACCTTAAACTAAAACTCTTGACTAAATCTAAACTACAAATCTAAACAAAAAACCTTATTTCTAACTGAACTACAACTATAAACTAAAACTCTATACTAAAACTCTTAACTAAACTACAACTCTAAACTAAAACTAAACTAAACTATAACTCTAACTAAAACTCTAAGCTAAAACCCTAAACTAAAACTCTAAACTAAAATTCTAAACTCTAAACTAAAACTCTTAACTAAAACTAAACTAGAAATCTACACTAAAGCTCTTAACTGAAACTAAACTAAACTATAAATCTAACTAAAACTCTAAGATAAGATTCTAAGCTACTACTCTAAACTCTAAACTAAAACTCATAACTAAAACTCTTAACTAAAACTAAACTACAACTCTAAACTAAAACCCTTAACTAAAACTAAACTATAAGTCTAAACTAAAACTCTTAACTAAAACTAAACTAAACTATAACTCTAACTAAAACCTAAGCTAACATTCTAAACTAAAACTCTAAACGAATACTAAACTAAAATATAACTCTTACAAAAACTCTAAGCTAAGACTCTAAACTAAAACTCTATATTCTCAACTAAAACTAAACTAAACTATAAATAGAACTAAAACTCTAAGATAAGACTCTAAACTAAAACTATAAACTCTAACTAAAAATATAATCTAAGACTCTAAACTCTATATAAAAACTCTTAACTAAAACTAAAGTAAACTATAACTCTAACTAAAACTCTAAGCTAAGACTCTGAAATAAAACTCTAAACTCTAACTAAAACTCTAAGCTAATACTCTAAACTCTAAACTAAAACTCTTAACTAAAACTAAACTACAACTGTAAAGTAAAACTCTTAACCAAAACTAAACTAAAAGTCTAAATTAAAACTCATAACTAAAACTAAACTAAACTATAACTCTAACTAAAATTCTAAACTCTAAACAAAAACTCTTAACTAAAACTAAACAACACCTCTAAACTAAAATTCTTAACTAAAACTAAAGTAAACTATAACTCTAACTAAAACTCTAAGCTAAGAGTCTAAACTAAAACTCTGAATTAAAACTAAACTAAACTGTAACTCTGAATAAAATTCTAAGCTAAGACTCAAAACTATAACTTCAATATCTAAACTAAAACTCTTAACTAAAACTAAACTAAAACTATAACTCTTGCTAAAACTCTAAAGTAAAACTGTAAACTAAAACTATAAATTCAAAACTAAAACTCTTAACTAAAACTAACTAAACTATAACCCTAAATAAACTCTTAACTAAAACTAAACTAATCTATAACTAACAAAAACTAAACTAAACTATAACTCTAACTAAAGTTCGACGATACGACTCTAAGCTAAAACTCCACCCTCTAAACTAAAACTCTTACCTAAAACTAAACTACAACTCTAAACTAAAACTAAACTATAACTCAAAACTAAAACTCTAAGCTAAAACTAAACTATAACTCTAACTGAAACTGTAAGCTAATACCAAAATAAAACTCTAAACTGAACTCTTAACTAAAACTAAACTACATCTCTAAGCTAAAACTCTTAACTAAAACTCTTAACTAAACTACAACTCTAAACTAAAACTAAACTAAACTATAACTCTAACTAAAACTCTAAGCTAAAACCCTAAACTAAAACTCTAAACTAAAATTCTAAACTCTAAACTAAAACTCTTAACTAAAACTAAACTAGAAATCTACACTAGAACTCTTAACTCAAACTAAACTAAACTATAACTCTAACTAAAACTCTAAGCTAAGACTATAAACTACTACTCTAAACTCTAAACTAAAACTCATAACTAAAACTTATAACTAAACTACAACTCTAAACTAAAACTGTTAACTAAAACTAAACTATAAGTCTAAACTAAAACTCTTAACTAAAACTAAAGTAAACTATAACTCTAACTAAAACTCTAAGCTAACATTCTAAACTAAAACTCTAAACGAGAACTAAACTAAACTATAGTTCTAACAAAAAATATAAGCTAACACTTTAAACTAAAACTTTAATATTTCAACTGTAACTAAACAAAAAAGTGACTAGAAACGAAACTCTAAGCTAGGAATCTGAATTGAAAGTAAACTCTAACTAAAACTCTAAGCTAATAGTAAAGGGTAAAACTCTAAACTCTTACCTAAAACTCTCAACTACTATAACTGTAACTTAAATTGTGAGTCCATACCAAACTGAAACTCCAAACTAAAACTCTGAACTAAAACTAAACTAAAATATAAGTGCAAGGAAAAACTCTAAGCTATGACTCTAGGCTAAAACTCTAAACTAAAACGTTTAGCTAAAACTAAACTACAAGTCCAAAAACCCTTAACTAAAACTAAAATAAAATATAACTCTGACTAAAACTCTAAGTGCTGAGAGTCTAACTTGAAACTCTAGACTCTGAAATACAACTAAACTAAACTAAACTCTAACTAAAATTGTAAGCTAATATCAAACTAAAACTCATATCTAAAACTAAACAACAACTCTACACTAAGACTCTTAACTAAAACTAAACTAAACTAAAACTCTAAACTAAAACTCTAAACTAAAACTAAACTACAACTCTAAACTAAAACTCTTAACAAAAATTAAACTATACTATAACTCTAACTAAAACTCTAAGCTAAAACTCTAAAGTCTAAACTAAAACTCTTAACTAAAACTAAACTAAACTATAACTCTAACTAAAACTATAAGCTAAGACTCTAAGCTAAAACTCTAAACTACAACTCTTAACTGAAACTAAACTACAACTCTAAACTAAAACTCTTAACTAAAACTAAACTATAACTCTGAACTAAAACTCTTAATTAATACTAAACTAAACTAAAAGTGCAACGAAAACTCTCAACTCTAAACTAAAACTCTTATCTAAAACTAAACAACAGCTCTAAACTAAAATTCTTAACTAAAACTAAACTAAACTATAACTTCAACTATAACCTTAAGCTAAGACTCTAAACTAAAACTCTGAATTAAAAATAAACTAAACTATAACTCCAACTAAAAACTCTAAGCTAAGACTCAAAACTAAAACTCGAATATCTAAACCAAACTCTTAACTAAAACTAAACTAAAACTATAACTCTAACTAAAACTCTAAAGTAAAACTCTAAACTAAAACTGTAAACTCTAAACTAAAACTCTTAATTAAAATTAAACTAGAGATCTAAAATAAAGCTCCTAACTAAAACTAAACTAAACTATAACTCTAACAAAAACTCTAAGCTAAGACTCTAAACTAAAACTCTAAATTCTCAACTAAAACTAAACTAAACTATAAAAAGAACTAAAACTCTAAGCTAAGACTCTAAACTAAAACTCTAAACTCTAAACAAAAACTCTTAACTAAAACTAAACTAAACTATAACTCTAACTAAAATTATAAGCTAGGACTCTAAACTAAAACTCTAAACTCTAAATAAAACTCTTAACTAAAACTAAACTAAACTATAAGTCTAACTAAAAACTCTAAGCTAAGACTCTAAGTTAAAAATCTATACTCTAAACTAAAACTCCTAACTAAAACAAAATTAAAACTCTAAACTAAAACTCTTTACTAAAACTAAACTATAGCTCTAAACTAAAACTCTTAACCAATACTAAACTAAACTAAAAGTGTAACGAAAAACTCTAAGCTAAGACGCTAGGCTAAAATTCCAACCTAAAACATTTAGTTAAAACTAAACTACAAGTCCTAAGTCACTTAACTAAAACTAAAATAAAATATAACCCTAACTAAAACTCTAAGTGCTGAGAGTTTAACTTGAAAATGTAGAATCTAAACTACAACTAAACTAAACTATAACTCTAACTAAAACTGTAAGCTAATATCAAACTAAAACTCTAAACTATAACTCATATCTAAAACTAAACAACAACTATAAACTAAAACTCTTAACTAAAACTAAACTAAACTACAACTGTTAATTAAAACTAAACTATGACTCTAAACCAAAACTGTCAACAAAAATTATACTAAACTGTAACCCTAACTAAAATTCTAAACTCTAAACTAAAACTCTAAAGTCTAAACTAAAACTCTTAACAAAAATTAAACTAAAATCTAACTATAACTAAAACTCTAAGCTAAGACTCTAATCTAAAACTCTAAAATCTAAACTAAAACTCTTAACTAAAACTAAACTACAACTCTAAACTAAAACTCTTAACCGAAACTAAACTAAAAGTGTAACGAAAAACTCTAAGCTAAGACTCTAGGCTAAAACTCTAACCTAAAACGTTTAGTTAAAATTAAACTACAAGTCCTAAATCACTTAACTAAAACTAAAATAAAATATAACCCTAACTAAAACTCTAAGTGCCGAGTCTAACTTGAAACTCTAGACTCTGAACTACAACTAAACTAAACTATAACTTTAACTAAAACTATAAGCTAATATCAAACTATAACTAAAAACTAAAAATCAAATCTAAAACAAAACAACAACTATAAATTAAAGCTCCTAACTAAAACTAAACTAAAATAAATCTCTAAACTGAAAATCTTAAATAAAACTAAACTGCAACTCTGAAATAAAACACTGAACAAAAATTAAACTAAACTATAACTCTAACTAAAACTGTAAACTAAAACTCTAAAGTCTAAACTAAAACTCTTACCTAAAATTAAACTAAACTATAACTCTAACTAAAACTCTAAGCTAAGACTCTAAGTTTAAACCTCTAAACTCTAAACTAAAACTCTTTACTAAACTACAACTCTAAACTAAAACTCTTAACTAAAACTAAACTACAACTCTAAACTAAAAATCTTAACTAATACTAAACTAAACTAAAAGTGTAACGAAAATCTTTAAGCTAAGAGTCTAGGCTAAAACTCTAAACTAAAACTTTTAGCTAAAACTGAACTATATGTCCGAAGGCACTTAACTAAAACTAAAATGTATTGCTTGGTGTTGGGGTATTCAAAAAGTTTTGGATGAAAAGAATGGGTACCTCAACTTTTAAAATTGGTTTAGGTGGGACATTAAGAAGTGAACCTGTTCTGAAATAATATAAAAAAGCCTTTAGAAAAGTAGTGCTTGGTGTTGGGGTGTTCAAAAAGCCATAAAGTTAAGTTGTGGGCGAGAAGGGTGAGAACTTCAACTTGTAAAATTAGTTTAAGAGGTATATTAAGAAAAGAACTTGTTCTGAAAAATACAAAAATGCCTTTTAAAAAGTATTGCTTGGTGTTGTGGTATTCAAAAAAGCTGTAAAGTAAAGTTGATGGTGAAAAGGATGAGTACTTCAAGTTGTAAAATTGGTTTAGGAGGGACATTACGTAAAGAACTTGTTCTGAAAAAATATATTCGGGGGAGCCAAAAAGTTGAGGGTGAGGGGGGCCCTTCTGTGTCTCAAGTGCGCAAAAAAAGTATTAAAAAAATAAGGGGGGTGGGGAGGGGAGGGGAGGGGGAGAGGGGAGGGGAGGGGGAGGAATGGAGGGAGGGCAGGGCAGGATGGGAGGGGAGGAGAGGAGAGGATGGGAGAGGGGAGGCGAGGAGGGGAGGGTGGGGGGAGGGGGTGGCTCTTTGGGGTCCGGGGGGGGCTTTGGGGCCTGGGGGCCTTTGAGGGGCCTGGGGGCCCTTTGGGGTTGGGGTAGGGGACCTTATAACACTATTCAAATGGTAGTTGTGTATTATACCGAACACGGTCGAGAACCGCCCTAATAAAAAAATAATATGTATCTTTTAATAGGAGTTAGCAATCCCTCAGATAATTTACCATTTTCGTTTCTACTTTCAAATTTATTTTTTCTCATGGAGAAATTGTGTCAATCAGTTATCTTTTCCTGTCTGTATTTTCAACTCTCGGTTAAGAATATTCCAATATGGAACTTTCCTTATCTGATGATGTCACCTTGTTATCATAGTATTCCAACCGGATATTGACATCCAAGAAACATCCAGCAACTGTTGTTGACTTCCAAGAAACATCCAGCAATTGTTGTTCACTTCCAAGAAACATCCAGCAATTGTTTTTGACATCCAAGAAACATCCAGCAAACAGTGAGAAAAACCACGAAAAAAACATCCACAGTGAGAAAAACCATGAAAAAACATCCTCAGTGAGAAAAACCATGAAAAAACATCCTCAGTGAGAAAAACCATGAAAAAACATCCTCAGTGAGAAAAACCATGAAAAAAATCCTCAGTGAGAAAAACCATGAAAAAAACATCCTCAGTAAGAAAAACCATGAAAAATGGGGTCATTGACCCTGTCCCGTTAGAATCGATTATAGATGGCAGCACAGTGTTCGTCTTGCGCTGGTACCCCTTTCCCTACTAGTTTGAGCAAAATGAATGAAGTTTTAGAGGTTTTGGGAGTTCTGGGTTCTAGAATTGGATTGAAAATTAATGTTAGGAAGACTAAGTCACTAAGGCTAGGAATAAGTGAAGATGAAAAGTCGACGTTGGGTAATGAAAAGATTGATCAGGTGGGCAGCTTCTCTTACCTTGGTAGTATTATTAGTAAAGCTGATGGGTTCATTGCAGATGTTAAAAGAAGAATACCCAAAGCTCAGGTTTTTCTTCCATCGTTAAAAAAAGTTTTGAAAAACAAGATGATAAGTCTACGAACCAAGATAAGAATATTAGAAGCTACAGTGATGACAGTGGTCAAATATGGCTCTGTAGCATGGACGCTCCGAAAAGCGGATGAAGATTTGCTAGATGTTTTTCAGAGAAATTGCTTAAGAATTGTTCTGGGTACCCGGCTGACTGACCGTATTTCAAACAATAGGCTATACGAAAAATATGGTTTAATACCACTCTCTAGGGCTATAATGAAAGAAAGGCTGAGGTGGCTAGGGCACGTTGTGCGGATGAAGGATGACAGATTGCCGAAGATTGTTCTTTTCGGCCAACCGTCTAGGGCTAAACAGAAAGCAGGTCGTCCACGTCTGGAGTGGAAGGACGTCATAAAAAAGGATTTAAAGGAAATGAGAACTTCTTGGGCGGGTGTAAAAAGGGAGGCTTTGAATAGATTGGGGTGGAGGAGGAGCGTGCGTAGCTGTGTTGGCCTCAGGTGGCTTGGTGCTGCGGTGATTTGTTAGTATTAGTAGTAGTAGTAAGTGCGATATAGCACTTAAAACAAAACTTATGGTGCCACTTCTTAAATAGAAAAGTTCTGAAGTACAAAACAGGTATCATTGTAATAGCTATGTTCCAGAACCCTTAACTGGAGGTTAAAAGTGCCCTTCTCGTAAACCCCCCTCCCAGCACCCTTATTAAGTTTCATAAATCGTCTGCTCATCAGTAAGCTACTGAAACACTAGCAGGCTACCAGAACGTCATAGATAGATGTTAAAGGGCTAAGTTAATGGCTATTGCTTACATTTGCTAGACTTTTGAAAACTTTACCATCTAATTGATTTCACATATTTTAATGTTCACTAGTTTCTGAGGAGAATTTGCATTGAACTGTTTGTCATGGTTGAAGCATTAGCTGCAACCTGGTAAAGAGCGAACCCCAGCGCATAGCAACTAAAAGTTAAAAAATGTTAAAACGGGCGTTTTTCCTTCTTTATTCCAGACCTAGCGGGTTACTAGAACATCATAGAAAGATGTTAAAGAGCTGATTCAAAGCTTTTTCTCACATGTACGTGATTAATATAAATTTCGCAGTTTGCAGGTGCCATATGGCACAAAAAATGCACTTTTAATGCCGTTTCTCGAGGGGTTAGGCTAGCGGGCTACCAGAACATCTTATAGATTTTTGATAGCTATTATAAAAAGAATTGCTCATATTTACATTCTTCCTATAAATTCCACCATCTGCAAGTTTCAAATAGCCTCCGAGGAAAGTAAAGAGCAAAGTTGAAACTTAAAACGGACAAAAATTATTACTTCACAGGCTACTTAATGTATATTAATATAAATAGTACAAATAAACCAGATAATTATGTTTCCCTATGCTTTTATGATTATACAAAACTAGTACTTTACTGAAAACACAAAATAATATAGGAGTTTTGGTAGAGTACAGGCAAAGTAATTAAGGACACTTTTTATAGAATCAAAATATAATCAATCTCTTATAGGTTAAATCCCTTTTAAGATAAAGCAACAATCGATTTTAGGATTTTCTTTATTTTTTACGTTTAATTTGGTATTCCTTCTGCACAGTGGCTCGGTTCAATGACTGGCTCTCGTTCTGGTTCTTAAAAGGACATGTCATGATTAGTTTGCATACAAGTTCAAATTAAGACCATCTTGATAGTATTAGGACTATAGACTAGCTTTAGAATTTATATCATAGCTTGAAATTCACTCTTGTATAGAGAGAAGTAATCGGATTTCCAGAGTTCATATTATGTTTTATTTGATCTGCATTTCAAGTGATACTAAAGCATATTTCTTACAATTTAAGACTGTATATTACCCACTATTGGTATTATAGCTGATGAGAGCAAAATGCTGCTTGATAAATCAATCCAATATTTCTTTATGCTGTTCAATTACTTCGTGGTTATTCAAAAATATTTAGTTTTACGTTTATGTTTTTAAGATAATTTCAATTCTATACTGAAAGTTACTAATGTGAAAACTGGTGTAAGACTATGAAAAGCTTTATAGATTCGTTTAGTGTTGTCAGGGTACATACTCACTTTTGACTCTTAAATCAGTAATTCTGTTTTTTATACTTGACCTTTATGTTTTCAGTAAAGCGCTAGATTTCTATACTCATAAAAGCACAAGGAAACATAATTAGTTGGTTTATTTGTACTAGTTATATTAATATATATTAAATAGGCTGTGAAGTAATAATTTTTGTCTGTCTTAAGTTTCAACTTCGCTATTTACTTCCCTCGGAAAAACTTTGTTGTTTTAATTTAATCGGTTAAAGATAAATCAGTATTGAAATCGATTGTTGTTGATTGTTGATCGATTGTTGATTGTTGTGGAGAGCAGGATTGCCAACTGGACATAACTTATGTCAAAAGGACATATTCCTATGAGCCGGAACACAATGATATAACAGAGCAAAAAAGAGACATATTTTTGAAATTTGGGACATAAAAAGGACATATTTTGCTAATTTAAAATGTCATTTTTCACTGAAGTTCTGAAAGTTCTAATTGAAAGTTCTACGAATCATAAGTGATTGGAGGGTGAACAGCCCCCCTACACCCGTCATTTTCCCAAACATGTCTACTCAAAATTTTGAGATTGCCATTTGCTTCAGCATATTTGAAAGATTCAGCATTTATGTTTTTGTGGATGACGACCCCCCTTAAGACTTTCAGGGCAAGGGCTACGATTTATTCTAGCTACTCATTATTAGCATAAAAGATTTCTATGGAAGGGTTGGTCGAATAAACTTTGGAGGGGACTCAATGGATTGAAAATCAGAAGTTTTAGTGCCACTTTTAAGAGTCAAGAGTGGTTAGGGGCAAATTAGTCACCCCCTACCAGACACATTCTCTTTTCCCTAGATGCATCTAACAAATCTTTTTAGATAGTCATCTTGTCAAAAATAGCCCAAAGAATATATAACAATGCCTTCAGCGTTGACACAACCCCTCAGAGCCCTGGGACAAGTGTTGTAAGTTATGCCTCGGGGCATATAAGGCTTTTATGGAATGGGTAGTCGTATAAACTTCAGATGGGGCTCATTTGATTGGTAATTGGAAGTTATATTGCCCTTTTTCAAGAGTAAAAGTGATTTGAGGGGAACCAAAACTCCCGTGTCTATCATTTCCGACGACCAGCATCCAATCAAAATTTTTAGACATCTATCTTGTTCAGTGTTGTTGAAAGATCCAGTAGTTATGACTTTGGGGATGTCAATCCCCAGCCACAAGAAGAAGGACTGTAAGCTAGGAATTTCTTTCATTGTTTACAAATAGTATGCCCTGGAACAGAAGTTCTAGTGCCTTTTTTAAAAGTCACAAGTGGTTGGAGGGCAACTAGACAACCCTCCTCCAAGTAGCGGGGGCATAATTACTTCCATTGGGCCCCTAGCAGATTCTCAAGGGGTTTCTATAGCACCCCTGTTTCCGTGATACCGCTGGCAAAATTCCCGTGAGAGCCTCTGTTTCAATGAGACCCATAGCAGAAACCCATAGGATTTTGAAGGTTTCCCTAGCCAGAATTTTAAATTCATCCCTAGCAGATTTCGATAGGATTTTAAAGTCACCCCTAGCCATAGGATTTTAGTCGGATGCCTTGTGACGTGACACGACACACCCCTGTTTTGTGACCAAGTGTTACATCAATGTTTACCTATGTAATATGGATGACGCAATTGGATTTCAAGAAGACACATGGATTCTGGAAGCCTCACAGCAAGAATCCCGTGACGCAATGGGAGACAAACCCATCTTTTCATGACCAGGTGTTACTTCAATGATTACATTTTGGGAAGACACGCCCTCGCATTTTAAAGGAAATACCGTAGTTATGGTTACAGATTGTTCATAGAGTAAATTACTGGGTATTGAAGCTTTATCCTTGAACAAGGAATCTAAGAAAGACACAGGGTTCTCTACATACAAATTTATTAATAAAAACAAATTTACAATGTTATTAAAACACAGAAAAAGCAGTTAAAAACACGACAAAATGTGAAAAAAATATAAAAGGATAATTTAAAAAAAACACATCCATAAATTAAAGAAAGATATTACAATAATTTACAAAGCGAAGGGTTGTTATTAGAGCTAAATTTAAGCCCTCATTGAGCTATTTCCAAGAGCCTTGAACGATATACAGCGTTTCTTTGAGTGCATGTTAGGTATTTTATTCCCTTCTAAACGAAAAACATTCTTTAATACATTCACCTTAACTTTTAAGCTGTAGAACATGTTACTCAATGCAATTCACGCCACAGTGCCACACTATTACTGCTCTGCAGCACCCTCTGACATCGCATGATCATTCCTAAAACATTTTCAGACATTTTTTGTTAAAAATTACACATTCCAACCGGTGATTCAAATTTTCGCAAGCCAACCCTATCATGATGCTCCACAAAACCCCTAGACCATTACAGCCTTACACACATGTCCCTCCATAATCCATGTGGCATCTCCCACCAATAAAACCTAAGACATTTACAATATTTTCTCTCCAAAATTAAGCTTGTGAATTTAAATTGAACACTGTTTTTATTTGAGCGGCGGGAACTCGGCATTTCATTGCTAGAGCTTGATACTCCAAGCAATACACGCCATAGTTTCACAATAATACTGCTCTGCAGCACCCTCTCATATTACATTATCCTTCCTAAGACATTTACAGACATTGCCTGTTAAAAATTAATTATTAAATCTGGTTATTCATGTTTTCGTAAACCAATCCCTATCATGATGCCTCCCAAAACACACCGCACCATTACAGCTTTACACACCTGTCCCTCCATCATCCACGTGGCATCCTTCACTCATCACCCCTAGTACATTTTTCACCCTTTTACTTCCTAAAATAAGCTTGTGAATCTAAATTGAACACTGTTTGTATGTGAACAGCGGAACTTGGCATTTTATTGCTGGAAAATGATACTCCAAGGCAATTCACGCCACAGTGCCACACTATTACTGTTCTTTGGCACCTTCTGATATCACATCATCATTACTAAGACATTTTCAGACATTTCTTGTTAATAATTACACATTCAATCCGGTGATTCAGGTTTTCACAAACCAACCCTATCATGATGCCTCCCAAAACACCCCACACAATCACAGCTTAACACTCCTGCCCCCCGTCATCCACGTGGTAACCCCCTCATCACCCCTAGGACATTTTAAACCCTTTCCCTCCAAAAATAAGCTTGTTAATCTGAGTTGACCACTGTTTTATTTGAACAGTGGAACTTGGCATATAATTGCTTGAGAGTGATTCTGCACGGCAATTCTCGCCACAGTGCCACACTATTAATACTCTGCATCACTCTCTGACTTCACATCATCATTCCTAAGACATTTTTCAGACATTTCTTGTTACAAATTACGTATTAAATCCAGTGATTCAAGTTTTTCTCGAACCAACCCTTTCATTATGCTCCTCAAAACACATCACACCACTATAGACATTATGCAGCTGTCCCCCATAACACCATTTACCAGCATTTCGTCATTCCTAAGACGTTTTAAGATATTTCCTAATTAAAAATCAAGCCTTAAATTCATTGGTTCGTGTTATCGCAACCCAACCCTCCTGATACACTGCATCAATTTTCAACCTATTTGAGACTATTACTCACCCCCTGTGGCACCAGCTACCATCCAACCATCATTCCTAAGACATTTCAAATATTTTTCATAATAGGGTGATAACCCTGCTTCTGGCCCCCGGTTACAGTGCTTTCACCTCCAATTCTGCTGGCTTCCACCCGGGTAAAACCAACTCCAGCTCAATCTATGCCCCTCCAGCCCTAACTACGAATCCGTCTCTGGTCGCTTCAGTTCTGGATCCCCACTTCTACCCTCCGATACCACAATTCCCATTCAGCCAATTCCACTTTAAGTTCTGCCAATTCCATGATTTTGCATGCGGCTGTCTCAGTGGTAATCTATGTTTGATCATCGAAATTAGTTACTTTATTATAAGTTCTCGGTCAGTATCATTTGTAAATTGGAAGGATAATCTTCTAGATCATATTCTAAAAAGTGAGAATGAAATATTCCGAGAAAATGTATGCATATGATAAAGTTATCGTCTCATTGAAAGCTGACAATGAAAAATATTTGAATTATGAAACAAGTGCTAATGGCGATCTTATTGGAAATGTATACGTGCGTTGTCATGACACTAAGGAGTTAAATTCCTTTGCAATCAACATTACTGAAGGTGAATATAGTAGAATAAAATTTCCAAAGATGATGGTGCTAAAAGAGAATTTTATTCTAAAACTTTTAGTTGACGACGAAGATCAACTTCCTGCTACCGTTGCTGGTTACACATTACCCGTTGATAGATCATATCACCATCTTTCTGGAATTAACATTCAAAAGAAGACAAGAAGAAAACGGGTATACTCGGGCATATATCATAAGCCATTATGATAAAAATGAACATCATAATAAAATAATGAACACCTTAAATATACTCATAAAATAAGTTGTCATGTTTTCTCTTCCAATGTTACATATTTCCATTCTGGGGTATACAAAACTTTTAAAAGCCTCATCATACATTTAATTGTTGATACTATCGGCTTCACGGACTACGTCTGTTGGCAAACCCATGATGGTAGCAGTAACATTTGCTGATTCATTATTTTTCATCAATTCATCTTTATCTTCCTTGGTGATATTATCTTTCAAAGCCATTTTTATTTTACTTGAGGTTTTATTGTCTACCACGACACTATTTTTGCATATGTCTCAGTTTTGACACTTGGATATGATATGACTCATGATAATGTTACAGCAGTATGCCAGTCTTTTTTTTTCTTGTGTTCTTTTGAATGGTAATACCAGAAATATGGAAATAGGATCTATCAACGGTTAATGTTTTACCAGCAACGGTAGCAAGAAGTTGACCTTCTTCGGCAACTAAAATTTTTAGACTAGCATTCTCTTGGAGTATTTTCATCTCGGCAAATATTACTCTCGCATATCCAGCACTTTGAAGGTGGAAATTCATGGATACTCCACATGAATTTAACTCCTTAGTGTCATGACAGCCCACACATACATTTCCAGTAAGATCGTCATTTACACTTATTTCATCAATCAAATATTTCTCTTTCTCTGCATTCAATGCTACGATAACTTTATTATGTGCACACGCTTTCTCGAAATACTTCAACTTCATGTTCTTCCATGATGGTACTATTGAAATTTGCAAGGAGGTCATTTTTCATCAAATCATCTTTAATCTCCATGCTGATAATGTTTGCTAGTGCTCCTTTTATTTTACTTGAGCTTTCATTGTCTATTACAACTTCATTTTTACATAGGTTACAGTTTTGATACTTCGATAAATATATGTCTTATGATATTGATGATGAAGGACGCCCGTTTTCTTCTTGTCTTCTTTTGAATGTTAAAACCAGAAAGATGGTATAGATGGAGGGGTATAGATGGAGCCGGAGCCAGTTTTACCGGGGTGGAAGCCAGCAGAATTGCAGGTGGAAGTGTTGTAACCGGGGGCAAGAAGGGGGGGGTTATCAACCTATTAAAAAAAATATTGTGAAATGTCTTAGGAATGATCGTAGGGTGGTAGCAGGTGCCAGAGGGGGAGTAATAGTGTCAGACATTCTGGGAATTGCTGCGGCGTATCAGGGGGGTTGGGTTACAAAAACATGAACCAATGAATTTACTGCTTGATTTTTAATAAAGAAATATCTTGAAATGTCTTAGGTATGATGAAGTGCAGGTAAATACTTGTTAGGGGGCAGTGTTAGGGGGCAGTTAGGGGGCAACGCCTGTACTGGTGTGATATGTTTTGAGGAGAATCATGAAAGGGTTGGCTCGTAAAAAACTTGAATCAATGGATTGAATGTGCAATTTTTAACAAGATATGTCTGAAAAATTTCTTAAGAATAATGATGTAATGTCAAAAGGTGCCACAAAGTAGTAATAGTGGGGCACTGTGGTATGAATTGCCTTGGAGAATCACTCTCTATCAGTGAAATGCCCAGTAATGCTGTTCAAACAAAAACAGTCTTCAATTTAGATTCACAAGCTTCTTCTTGGAGGGAAAAGGATGAAAAATGTCCTAGGGGTGATGAGTGGGGAATGCCCTGTGGATGACAGAAGGAAAGGTGTGTAAAGCTGCGATGGCGGGATGTGTTTTGGAAAGCATCATGATAGGGATTGTTTAGTGAAAACTTGAATAACCGGATTGAATTTGTAAATTTTAATAAGAAATGTCTGAAAATGTCTTAGGAATGACGATGTGATGTCAGGGGGTGCTCCAGAGCAGTAATAGTGTGGCACTGTGACGTGAATTGCATGGAGTAATATGTTCTATCAATGAAATGCCGAGTTATCACTGTTCAAATAAAAAAAAGTGTTTAATTTAGATTCATAAGCTTCTTTTTGGAGCGAAAGAGTTGAAAATGTCCTAGAGGTGATGAGTGAGGGGTGCCACGTGGATAGCGGAATGGCAGGTTCGTAAAGCTGTTATGGTGTGGCAGTGATTTTGGAGGCATAATTATAGGGTTGGCTTGCGAAAAATTGAGTCACCGGATTGAATGTGTAATTTTTAACAAGAAATTTCCAAAAATGTTTTAGGAATTATGATGTAATGTAATAGGGTGTCACAAAGCAGTAATAGTGTGGCACTGTGGCGTGAATTGCTTGGAGTATCCATCTCTAGCAATGAAATGCCGAGATCCCGCTGTTCAAATAAAGACAGTGTTTAATTTAGATTCACAAGCTTATTTTTGGAGGGAAAGGGTTGAAAACGTCATAGGGGTGATGAGTAGGGATGCCATTTTGATGACAGAGGTACAGGTGTGTCAGGCTGTGATGGTGTAGGGGTGTTTTGTGGAGCATCCAGATAGGGTTGGTTTCCGAAAACTTGAATTACCGGATTGAATGTGTAATTTTTTATAAGAAATGTCTGAAAAAAAATTTCTTAGGAATGATGAAGGGGGTGCAGAGGGTTGTGCAGAGCAGCAATAGTATGGCACTAGGGCGTGAATTTCATGGAGTAACATGTTCTATAGCTCAAAAGTTAAGGTGGATGTGTTAAGAATATTTTCAGAGGAGGTGAGACTAAAAATCTAACATGCACTCAAAGAAACACTATTTCCTTAAAGGCTCTCGGTATTAAATCAATGGGGGCTTAAATTTAACTCTAATAACAGCCCCTCCCTCTGTAAATCATTGCTAAGATCCCCCATATTTCTTTAATTTACTGATGTTTTGTTTATAATTTATCTTTTTATAAGTTTTTTTCCCATTTTGTCGTGTTTATTAACTGCTTTTTCTATATTTCATTAATGTTGTAAATTTGTTTTTATTAATAAATTTGTAAGTGTGAAGCCCTGTGTCTTTTTCATATTCCTTTGCTACAGGATAAAGCTTCAGTACCCAATAATTTACTGAATGAAAAATCTGGAAGCCTAACTACGGGATTCCCTTTAATATGCGACAGTGTGTCTAGCCAAAATATAAACATTGAAGTAACACCTGGTCATGGAAACATTGGCGTGTCTCCCATTGCGTCACGAGAATCTTTCTATGAGGCCTCCAGAATCCATTTGTCTTCTGGAATCCGATTGTATCATCCATATTACATAGGTAAATATTAATGTAACACCTGGTCACGGAAACAGAGGTTAGTCGTTTGCCGTCAAAGGGCATGTGTTTAAAATCCTATGGTTAGGGATGACTTTAAAATCCTATGTGAATCTGCTAGGAATGACTTTAAAATCCTGGTTAGGGATGACTTTCCTGGTTAGCGGAAATCTTATGGGAATTTGCCATGGCCCTTATGGAAACAGAGCTCTCATGAAAATCTTACCAGCTGTGTCATCGATACAGGGGTGTCATGGAAATCCTATGGGAATCTGCTATGGGCCTCTGGGAAATAATTATGCCATCACTACTCACCCAATGTCCTCCTTTCTCTATATGCATCCGACAGAATTTTTGAGATAGCTATTTTGTTAAGAAATAGTCCAAATAACATAAAACAACGCCTCCAGGGCCGAAACTTCCCCCCAAAGCCCTGAAAAAGGGTTGCAAGTTACTCGTCGGGGGCATAAAAAGTTGATATGCAATGGGTGGTCTATAAACTTCAGACGAGGCTCATTTTATTCAAAATTCAAAGTTCTATTTCCTTTTTAATATCCAGCAGCGGTATAAAGACAACTAGCCCCCCCCCCCACTGACATCTCTTTGTGACACAGTCATTTTGTTCAAATTAGTCCAAAAACATATAATAATCCAGAGATAAATACAGCATATATAAATTTCTATAGTGATTAAAGTCAATACAACCAGAAATCATAGGCAACGCAATAAAACTTCTGAAGTGAAATGCAATGTGGGCAAAATATATTATTAATATTTTTTTTACCAGGGCACTTCACATGATGTTTAGTTGTCGTAGAAACTTTGAAATGAGCTTATTCGACTGAAAATTTGAAGTTCTAGTGCCCTTTTCAAGAGTCAAAAGTTATTAAAGGGCAACCCAGCTTCCCTAGCGTTCTACAACGTCACTGGACTCAGAGATTGTACCTGATGACATGCATGAGAATTACTCTGATGGGCAAAAAGCTACAAAAAGAAGTCAAAATACTGACCCTCATGCCGACCACACTTGTCAGGAGGAACTCTCCTAGGAAGATGAGCCTTATTTCCCACAGGTACTTTTTACTGTTTAAATGTTCATATGAATTTTGTACTTTAACACTGGTTCATTCTGTAAGGATGTACTAACTGAATTTTTTTGTTTTCATGATATTTGATGTTCACTGACCTCAAGAAGTTCACAAAAAAACTAGTTTCTGAGATTTCAAGATGGACATATTATGGACGTATTATAGACAAATATGGACATAATTTGACTGAAAATGAAAAATTTTTGGATACTGACGGGACATATTCATTGACTCAATAGTTGGTAACCCCGGTTGACAGTCAAAAGTTAATGGATGAGCCAGTTTTAACTTTGATAAGTGTAGCAGTGTTGACAAATGACAAACTGGGTTGGTGATAATTCTGATAGATGCAGCTACATTGATTAAAGATCAATGTATCAGATGAATTGGATAAACATGAGACTGTATTAATTTGCTTAATCGTAGTAGGATTTACAAATGAATGGGTTGAAGTTGAGTCGATAATAATTTGGCTTGAGATAGCGGGTGTATCAGATAAATCAACGCCCTTCCTGTGTACTTGCTTTTGATATTTGCTTGATTACGGTATATCTCTTCCAAGTATATTTGTTCAAAAATATCCTCTGAGTCACTCATACAAGTCTCGATGAGTTTTTCCAAGTTAGCTCAGCAAGTTTTCAAATCAAACTGATTTCTCAGCGATAAGGGGGGTGAATAATATAATCTTTGTTAGCTGGTAATTAACAAACTTGGAATTATATAGCAAAGTAATTAACAACTCGGTGTGTAGGTGTTTGGAAATAGATAAGAATCGCTAGGAGGTATGTCTCAGTAGGTTTAAATAGTCGTAAAGGATATCTCTACGGGGTTGTTTACAAATAGGAATAAGATCACCAGTCTGTCAGTTTTGAATAAATAATTGGTAATATCATACACCTATAAAAGTTATCTCAATGAGTCTAAATAGTAGCAAAGGATATCTTTGCGGGGAATATTTACACCAGTCTGTCAGTTTTGAAAGAAAAATTGGTGACGTGATACATCTATAAAAGCTGAAAATGGACTTTTATTTGGACATTTCTATTAGTAAAATTCTAAATGGACTTCTATTAGGACATAATCTATAAGAATGAAAGGTGTTTGGGATTACTAAATTCAATATAAAAATGTTACGAATCACGCGTTATTTCACTATAGGGATATCTTTACTAAATTCTACTTAATTACTAAATTCAATAGAAAAATGTTACGAATCACGCGTTATTTCAATATAAGGATATCTTTGCGGGGAATATTTACACCAGTCTGTCAGTTTTGAAAGAAAAATTAGTGACGTGATACATCTATAAAAGCTGAAAATGGACTTTTATTTGGACATTTCTGTTAGAAAAATTCTAAATGGACTTTTATTAGAACATCCTCTATAAGAATGAAAGGTTAACGCCTTTCATTTTTATTATTACTAAATTACTAAATTCAATAGAAAAATGTTACGATTCACGCGTTATTTCACTATATGGTGCAGTAATGTGCCCCCTGAACCTCCAACTACCCGTTTCTAGACCTCCGCTATCCCTCAATAAAAAAAAACCTCCTACGACCACTAGAAATTGCTAAGAAAAGATTATGATTGCTGGATAGAACTTGGGTTCCGGAAGTATTTGGTTGGACATTTGGTTGTTTAAAAAAAAGAGAAGATTTTGCATGTTATTCTGAGTGGGAATTTCGTGGAAAAATCAGCCTAGCACCAATGTGAATACAGGGATGGACATAAATTCGGATATTTAAAAAAAGTGTAAATAACTTACATGTAATCCTGGGTGGAATAAACGGACGGACCGTCTGGCCAGTGAACGAAACAGATTGTACGGACTGCCCCATTCAGATAACTAAAAAGTAGATAGGTAAAATTATTTATTTTAAAGTTTAACTCAGAGATCCTTTAACCCAAATACCCGAGGTTAACTGCTAATAGATAAAAAAGTTAGCAAAACATAAGAAAATTTCATTTGAATTTAGGAGGTCAACTGTATATGGATCACATGCGTCTTTTTTTTCTTTTTTTTTATATAAAGGAAAATAAGTAGAGAATACCACATGAGGAATTCCTGTTAAATGTATTCCTTTTCATATACCTTTGTTTTCGATATCTTCTCTTTCTTTGTTTTTTGTTTTAATTTTGGTTTTGTCAAGATTATTTAGCAGAGTATCCTTAATACTTCTAATAGTGTCATTACCTTAAAATTTTTCCCAGAAGTATTTTAAAAACAAAGATCAGTTGGAATACATAAAAGTAGAAAGAATAAATTTTTTAGGTTTTTCAAAGGCGCTTGAATAATTTGAGCTAATTAAGAGAAGCTACCTTTCGGAAGTTTCTGTAATAATGTTCTTAAAATAATAAAAAATTAGTAAAAGATGTTATTAAGCTTTAAAAAAAATCTTTAGCAGATTTTTCACCTTAAAAAGTTGCCTTATTTTATTTACAGTAAATAAACATGTTGGGCAAAATAACTAAAGACTCTGAAATGAGACTTCCACTGTGCTAGGTTTTTGACGATTGGTCTGAAGAAAATCTATAATCGTAAGATTTCGTAAAATTTTAAAAGAAAACCCTATTTTAAAAACTCTTCTCAGTGTTTTCGCTGTAAAATACATAATTTTCTGTTGTTTCGATCCAGAGTCTTGAAAATTAAGCTCCAATACATATTTTAGTATTTTCCCACTCAACAATCTACTTTAAATTTTGCAGATGGCACAAATGTTAAGTTCACAGTAGGAAGGAAGGTTTTTTTTTCACGATTTGAAATTGAGGGGAATAGTCAACTCTTGTTCTACAAAGCAAGTCCGAAAAGTAATGAATAATAATAAGCCAAATTCATGAGGCGTCATTCCCAACCGAACAATTGTGGTATTTGACAAAAAAAGATGTGGAAAAAGAGAAATGGGAGGTACGCTGCACCTCCCATTTCGATAGAAATCACTGTTAGAAATCACTATTAGAAATGGAAATCACTATTAGAAATCACTATTTATTCATATCTTTTTTAGTGCATAGTAATTAAAAAAAAAATTCTGATGGAAGTCAATAGCAAAGTTGAAACACATAAGGAGAAAAATGATTGCTTCGCAGTTTGTGTAACATATATTTGCAAAATTGGTACATATAAACTTACTCGTGACAATTCCCTGGATTTTTGAAATTCTGAAAAAATAGTGCTTTGCTGAATACACAAAACCAACGTAACAAAATAGCATTTGGAGAAACAAAATCCTTAAGTAGCCTGCCGAAAATAAACACTAATTTACAAGGTTCTCAATTGTTTTTCATCGGCCATGAAATCAAAGAATTTTAGTATATTCTTTTGTTTCCTTAAAAAAATTAAACCAAGCTTAGTTTTCAGTGAAGCCGTATATTTTTTCTAAGCTCTAAAAATATAGGGAAATATCACATGTCAGTTTATGTGAATCTGTTTTACAGAAGTATGTTACACAAACTGCAAAGCAATAATATTTTAATTTTTTTTTTAGTTCAACTTTGATCGTTTCTTCTATCAGAAGAAAATTTGGTTTTTAAATTACTTTCTGGTCATCGGTAGGCTATAGAAATATATACTTACAATATACCATACAAATGGATCTTGGTCTAACTTACGTACAAAATCGAAAAAATAAACATAAGCCTTTCTAAAAAAGGGCTTTACAGGAGCTACTAATGCCGATAGTAACCAAAATGATAAAAAGTAGAATTTTTATAAGAATTTATGCACCAAAGGTACTGGATCTTATGCTTATTCCAAATATATAAAATTCCTTCAGTTTAATGTTGTCCATCAGTAGCTACAGGCCTGAGGAAATTTGCCTGACTTTTGAAACAGATGGAAGCACCCCACAAAAGCAAGGGGTTATAATGAAAATCGCAACATTAGATTCAACATAACAGAGAACTCCAAAGTAGGGGTTTTCAAGATCCCATATACAAAAGCTCCTACCTAAGTAATGCCACGCGATGGTACATTTGTTTCTGAAAAGTCACGTAAGCTTTGCAAGATGAATAGTTATTATTTATATTTATCATATTGCTTGATTTAACGAAGTTAATTCACTTCATATTTCATTAAAATTATGTTTGGTGATGCATAATTGCTCGTCTGCTATTGGGAAAGAGGTGCGGTGGGTCATAGTGTAGGCGCGGGAGGGCCGATCCTTAAAGGAGCAAGTTTAAGTGACCAAATTTTCTAACTCTTCATGAACCTTGATATAAATATAGAAAGGATTACGGCGGGGGGGGGGGGGGGAGAAACAGGAATTAATCTCTTTGCGGGATGACACCTCCCTTCTTGTTGCAGAAGATGTTCCTTGCATTAAATAAATTCCAGAAACAAAAGAAGTCCAACGAAAACAGGATCGACCGCTTTGTGGCACGTTAGAAAGAGGTTTACCGCGGCCGTGCCATTTCCAAACAAAAATGAATTCCAAAAAGGACTCTATCGAAAAGTGGCTTGTTTAGGCACTACGTTAAAAACTGGTTTTCGTCACAAAACTTAAATGTCTCTTGTTTTGGCGTTTGGCATAGATATAAAGACATATCCATCGTATATATGGGTCTGCTAATTACGAGTTATGGAATTGGTACTTTGAGTAGAAGATGGCATATGAGAGGCGAATCTGTGATGTTTAAGTGATATTTTGAAGTCTAATTTCTTATGTGTCAAACGTTCAAAGGTCTAGATAAATATTTGCAGCTATCCCATACACAGGTTTCAATATACATCCTTCGTAGTGAAAATCAGTGACCTTTAGCACTAATTAATGAAAATTCGCGTGGGGATATTTTTCACTGTCCGTTTTGTTCCGATAAAATACCAAAACAGGTAATGTTTCAATAGAAATGCTTGCAAACGGTATTTTTCTTAATCTAGAGGGTGGGTTAAAAATTAGTTCTTATTCGAAAATTTGAATAAACTTGCCCTGAAAATCAGGAATGTTTAGCATACTTTCATGTGTCATACACTATTAATTGGGAACTTTAATTATACCCTTGGTCTTTCAGAAGGAGTTTAGAAATGTATTTTGAAGAAGTTGTAAGTTATCAATCTTTATGATAATTAAATTTAAAAAGATTTAAAAAGCAATTTTCTTCAACTGAAAGTAAGGAGCAACATTGAAACTTTTGACGAACAGATATTATTCCGTTTATAGGCTGCCTCCTCCTCAATACGCCTCTCTTCACGCTCAAGTTTTAACCACTTTAAAAAAGTCAATTCGTCTAATTAAACGGTCGTTGTGTTTCAGGGGGTTCTTTTTAAGAATTTGGAAAAAAGGTCTAACTTTAGCTTAAAGAGCGGAGTATCGAGGAGGAGGCACCCCATATCTATAATAATTTATTTTTTTTTATTTTAGTGTTGCTCCTTGCTTCCAGTTGAAAAAAAGTTTTTCTTAAAATTTAATTTGTGATCGTTTTTCGAATAATAACGGGACACACACCCCCCCAGGTGAAAAATCCCCCTGGGTAACTTTTCCAGTGAAAATACCCTCAAGGAAAGTTCCCACGCGTAAAATACTTCCCCCATGAATTTTCCCTCGTAAAATTTCTTTCTTACTACAAATGCCTAACCCCAGCCAAATAAATCTTGTTCACTATTCTGGATGAAATATTCTTCTGAGAATAATCTTACTCGAAAAAATGCTTGTTTTTAACTTTATTTATTATCGTCTTTTAATTCATACCAAAAATCAATTTTGAAAATTTTTCCAAGATCCCTCCCCTCCAACGGGAAGTTTCTTGTGTGTAATATTTCACAGCAGAGAATTATTACTGATTATAATTCTTCATGGATTATTTCTCATGAGGTAAATGAGTAAATTGTGTATATTAATTCAGAAAAATTTCCCCCGTGTAAAATTTCAGTTGAAAAGTCATCCCCCCCTTACGATTTTTCTGGCTTCCTCTTTCCCTGTTTTTTTCTTTTTTACTTTTTTTAGAATAAACTTGTAAATTTGGTCAATTATTGGCACCTTTCTCAAATTTCCCCTCCCCCCAAAATTTTGCTTATTGGCGCCCTTGTCACATTGCCCCCCCCCCTACCAAGACTTTGCTTATATCCGCCCCTGGACTAGAGCTCTCAGTTTCTGATCTAATCAGCACCCTCCAAAGTCTCAGTGACCATAAGATGGACTTTTGGATGACGAAAGGGCAGTCCCCCTTCCATAAGCAATAAATCCTGCTCATTTTGGGGTTTAATAATACCCTACTTTCATGATAATAGCGTAGACCAGAAATATTTCAAGAAAGTAGACCAGAAAGCATTCCAGATGCGTTGTTTAAAGTTTCTTTTACACCTCCCCCTACCCCCCCACCCCCAAAATAAATCATATCCCCTCCCCCAAACAAAAATTATGGTTATGGCCCTGGTGATTATGCATCGTTTTTTAGCTCCGCTATCCCCTTGTCTCTCACTTAGAACTAATTTTGTATTTATCTAATGGTTCAATGAGAACTGTGATGTTTTGGCAATAAAATACACCCTTTGAGATATTTCCCTCCCTCGCTAACTGCAGAATACTCAGAGGATCCAATTGAAGAAGTTTAAGGGTCTTTTTATGTTGTAATTTGTCCACCGCTTGCAGATAGTATATATATATATATATATATATATATATATATATATATATATATATATATATATATATATATATATATATATATATATATATATATATATATATATATATATATATATATATATATATATATATATATATATATATATATATATATATATATATATATATATATATATATATATATATATATATATATATATATATATATATATATGTATATGTATATATATATATATATATATATATATATATATATATATATATATATATATATATATATATATATATATATATATATATATATATATATATATATATATATATATATATATAAATATATATATATATATATATATATATATCCAAAATCATGCTTATTGTTTTCCAAAATGTATCGCGTTCTGTTGCTTGCTTAAGATGATCTTGAGTGTTGAATTATATCATATGCTCTTTTTTCTCACGTTCTTTAAAAGTAAAGATAATTTTTCATTCTGTCTTAGCTTGTCATGTAAAGATGCAGATTTTAATGTTTTAGCTTTTCATTATTCTTTCTACTGCCAGGTTGAATACATAAAAGGTCAAAATCGTTAATGAAGTTTTTTCAGAATGATGATTCGAGCAGTAAAGAAAGTTTCGTAAGGTCATAATAAATTGTCGGCACTTCACTGTGTTCAATATTGCCATGTAATTGAACATAAGAAGATTGAACTTGCAAGTTAGGTCGCTGTGCTATTCATCTATTCTCTCGGGATTTTGGCACATGAGTAGTAAGCTAGAATGCACTCCGGCCAGTGATTGCGTAATATGCCTTACCACGGGCCAGGCATCTATATATTTGAACCCTACGCCTGAGGCATCGGGTATGTGTGTAGGTTTTCAAGTAATTGGGTTACC